>NC_064859.1:66096358-66696358 GCF_024139225.1 Suncus etruscus | reverse complement strand
CCTCCATGCTATCTTTCTGGCCCCGTTAGTTATTTTTCTTTCTTGGGGTATACCTAATGGCGCACAGTGCTGACTCCTGACACTTTGTTCAGGGTCACCCCTTCCAAGGGTAGAGGGAACATATGGGGTGCTGGGGTAGTCCAGAACTACCATGAGCAAGGCAAGTGTCCTACCTGTAATACTATCACTCTGGTCTCTTCCTCATGACATTTTAGTTGAATGTTCTAGGCAGACTTATTGTAGTATAGTTTTCAGTTTAGAAAATCCTTGTCTGCATCTACCGTGTAACTCAAATTTGCTTTGACCCTTGTTCCTGCCAATTTATTTCAGTTGGTGCCTTTCACTGGATTCAGCATTGGATTCAGTGAATTAGAGTTTTTCTTTTTTTTTTTTTCCTTTTTTTTGGTTTTTGGTTTTCAGTTCTTGGGTCACACCTGGTGGCCCTCAGGAGTTTCTCCTGACTCTGCACTCAGAAATTGCTCCTGGAAAGCACAGGGGACCATATGGGATGCTGGGATTAGAACCACTATCCGTTCTGAAATGGCTGTGTGCAAGGCAAATGACCTTCTGCTGTTCTATCTCTCTGGTCCTGAATTAGAGTTCTTAAGCTCTGCATGGTGTCCTGTGCTTTGCAGCATCCTAGAAGCTCCTTCATCTTCTGTTATAATCATTTAACTCAGAAGACTTTGTAAAAGGTGTAAACTTTGTTCTCCATTTTAAGTATAACATGTTCCTCTGTACTGCAGTCCATTTGTTAGCATAATTAAACAGCTAGTATTAAAACATAAGGCCTGATATTCTTCCTCTGCTCCATTCCTGTTCTCTGAGCCCCCATTTGTGGGAAGTACTACTTTATACATGCACATTGAGACCAGAAGAATAGTACTAGCATGTAAGTACTTTGCTAGCATGTGGCTGACCCAGGTTCAGCCTACACTGTGTCATCCCTGAGTGCAGAGCCAGGAGTCAATCCCCAAGCAATCACAATAAAATATAAATAAATATACTCATGAAGACTGGGGGTATCTCTCCCTGGTAGAGCACATATGTGAGGACTAGTTTTAACCTCCAACTCCACCATCACAGCAGAAGCAAACATGTGTATCAAAAGTCCTTTTGTTCTGGGACTCAGCCTGTGGGCTCGCAGACCTCTGCCTTCATGCACCTCTTTATTTCCGTTTTCCTTGTGGCCTCACCTTGGAATCAGATCTTCCGTTCCCAGTTCCACCCCTCCAGGCACTCCAGAGTTGCAGAGCTCTATCAGACTGAGCTTTCATTATCCCAGTCTGTTGTCCATGTGACAGGAAACCTGGTGCCAGGGGAAACTCTGAGACGCAGACCAGGGTGAGCTGGGAAGGTCCAGGACCCAGCAGATACCCAGAAACATGTCCCAGAACAGACAGGGTCAGAGAGAGTGTCTCCATAGGGTCTCCTCCTCTGGAGTCATGGTCTTCCCTGCTAGCCAGTTCTCTCTCTTTCTCAACTTCCTGAGCACTTACTGTGAGTTTAGATCCATTGGATTTTGATCTGGTTCCTACTTTAGTGGAAAATCATCTGTTCAAGGTGGTGGACATGACTCTCCCCCTGCACAAGGCAGCAGAATGGGGTGGAGGAGGACAAGTGGGGTGTGTTTAAGGCAGTGTTCACTTCTGTCCTGTGCAGAGAGCCCCTATCATTTGACCCATCTTGCTGCATAGAAGACCTCAATATTTCTGCTTTCAGAATAAGGCCCACAGGCTTTGGGACTCTCAGAAAACAGAATCTTTCCACCCTGTTTCTTGGTCCTCTAGAGACAAACCCCTGAAGAGACAAACCCCTGAGTCTCAACTTCTTCTGTTCACCAACCTTCATCAGAACGCCTCAAATGATGCTCTCAGGAGAATAATTTCCCCATCAAGAGCCCCTTGAGGAAATGACTTCTTATCAGTGGGCTCAAGGAATCATAACCCTGTAAATTGAGGAGAATGGGTAGGTAGGTAGAGATGGGAAGACTTTGAGGACCAGGTCAGCCTTTTTCCTGCCATTATGGTTTACCTCCTCACTCCTGACTGAGCCTCCAAGGTACCCTTAGCTTGAAAAAGAAGCCCTAAAATATTTACAGAGGTCAGTAGAAGTGAAGAAAACCTCCTGGCTTCTGAATTTTCTTATTATAGGGTTGAGGGTTTGGGTAATCCTCAGCAGTGCACCTGGATTGACTTCTGGAGGTGCTTAAGAAACTATGTGTGGTGCAGGGGTCAATGCAGAGTCAGCATCCTTCAAGGCAAGTGCTTTACCTTCTGTACTACCTCTCTACCCAGCATCTTGCTCCTCGCTGTGTCTGGACCACAGTCTTTTTAGCTCCTTTGGATTACTAACTGCATTTTAAATATAATATATTAATGCTGGGGCCAAAGTTTTCACTGATGTTTTAATGAACACAGTTCAAATGTATATGAAAAGTGTAGATATATTTTAAGAAACTTTTTTTTCAAAGTGTTGGATCTTTTCAATAGTTTCTCCCTCCCTGATTTCAGTAACTATGTCCGGTCCCAGGTCCTGAATATAAGGGGAAGGTGGTTGTGGTTAGCTACACATGTTTGAGGGGCCTGGCCCCATACTGGAAGTGGAATATGTATCCTTGAAAATCTAAACTTTGAAAGAGTCCTGAAAAGAATCTTCTGCAGGGCAAGTGAGCTGTGCTTCAGTGGTTAGAAGCCCTCCAGCTTCTCTGAATCGGTTCAGATTCTACTGAATCAAGGAAACAGTTTTGAAAAAGAATATAGCACCCTTCTGACTCTCAATCCACTAGACAGCTTGACTTTTCCTAGGCTGCATCCAGGGTGCTGAGATACATTCCCTGCCCTCTTTTCCACTTTGCTACTTGTTGATGACTGGTAGCAGCTGCAGACTTCCCTCTGACAGTTCTGTGTTCAGTAGAAAATGTGTGTGTGTGTGTGTGTATACATGCATGTGTGTGTGTGTTTCTTGGTGGACATGACATGCTTTGGGAGCACATCACTGAGGAGGTGGAATTTGTGCACCAAGCCATGGTGCACACTTATGCCATAGGTGGAAACTGCCTCACCCATACATGAACTGGAAACAGGTGAAGCTTCTAGATGGAAGACCAGGATATTTTATTATCATTATTTTTCTTACTGATTAATATTCTGTGTTTTGCAATACTTTTAGTATTGCACATAATTCCAACATCATATCAGTGTACCTCTGTTCCTCCCTCATAACCCCAAGTCATGACTCCTTTCAAGCCCTCTCCCCCAACTCAGTTATGGATCTTCTCAAAATGGGCTGCATTCAGGGTTTTTTTGTTGCTTTTTGCTGTGTATCTTAAAAAAACAAAACAAACAATAAAACAGGACATTTTAAAACAAGTGGACCCGGAGAGATAGCACAGTGGCGTTTGCCTTGTAAGCAGCCGCTCCAAGACCAAAGGTGGTTGGTTCGAATCCCGGTGTCCCATATGGTCCCCTGTGCCTGCCAGGAGCTATTTCTGAGCAGACAGCCAGGAGTAACCCCTGAGCAGCGCCGGGTGTGGCCAAAAAAAAAAAAAAAAAAAAAAAAAAAAAAACAAGTGGACATTGGGTAGGCTAAACAAGAGCTGTCTATTCACTGACCTGATTAAAGTTTCAAGAATTAATATTTCCAGACACAAGAGCACACCCCCAATCTTCAAAGCTCACTGTCTTGCTCTCTATTTTTTTTTTTAATCTTGAAAGTTTTAAGCTGGAAGATGGACATGCATTCTTTATCAATGGCCATGCCATTCTCATGTGCCTCACAAGAAAATCTTGGAATAGATATTGGTGGTGGAGGGAAACTAGGGCTGGCATGAGCTCCCAGTCAGAACCCAGGTCTGAAAGCTACAGGATCTGGGCCTGGTAGACTAAGAAATTCCCTGATATTTAGTGTCTGACATCAACTGTCCCTTGAACCTCAGTGTTTATATTCACAGAGTATTTTCTTTTTCAGTTTCTTATGCTTTGAGAGGCATAGGAAAAAAGGTGTACCTTAAATAAAAGTTCATTTTGGGGGGGTGCAACAGATTAAAATTGAAAGTTAAAACTTGCAGTTTTCGTTTTAGTGCTTCAATGGTAAACTAAAACATGGTATATATTTCTTGAACTTCCTGGACTCTGGCCTGGACTGTTGAATTAGTAGCATGTTGCATGTGCCACTGCAAAAACTCAGCTTAGAAATCAGTGGATGAATTACTTGTCAACTCTAAATGCCTTATTAGTCTTTAAGATCATAGATGTTTGTAATCTTTATAAATAAGTCTTTCCAAGAATTTTTCTGTATTGTGAAGTTAAAAGTTTTTTGGTTGGTTTGTTTTTGCGCCACATGATAATACTCAGGGGTCATTCCTGGCTCTTTGTTTGCAGATACCGTATATAGTGATGGAGATTGAATTGAGGTTGGCCACATACAATGCCTTAACTCTTGTCTTTTTCAGATAATTATAAAAAACAGTTGTTTTCCTCTCCAGTTCTCTCTAGATTCCACAAGTCCCCAAACATCTTGCTTATTCATAAGCAAGATTTCCCACCACCAATGTTCCCAGTTCCCCTTCTGCTCTTCCCCCGCCCTTTTTCTGCCTCTATGACAGACATTTTTCTTTACTCTCCTTTTTTTCCTCTCTTTTAGACACTGTGATTTCCAATAGAGTTACTGAAGGGGTATCATGCATACCACTATCTCCTTTCAGCACCCAGTTCTTGCCCAGAATAATCCTTTTCAACTATCATAGTCATAGTCTTCTCTAACATAACTGCACTCCCCTACTCTTTGTGGCAAGTTTCTTACCATGGACTGGTCCTCCTGACCCTCATCTCTATAATTTGGATATTAATACAATACTATTTTTTTTGGTTAATAACCATGGGCTAATTTTTTATCCCCTTTTCTTAGCATGAATACAAGGTTGATTACCCTTACTAACTTATTGATCAGTTTCTTCACTTCTCGGACCCATTACCTTTCTCCTCTTTATCCTCAGCACTGCAAAGTTGAGTTAGGGAAGACACTAACTTCGAATGCTGTCTCTGGTTGATCTTGCCTAGAGAGTGATGCCTCCCTTCCAGGTTTGCCCCAGGTACTCCTTATCTTTTTTCTGTGAGGATATAGCAGATGTCTGCAGTGGTGGTTTGTTCTAGACCTGATTATGGGAGATGTGGTTTTCAGGGGTTGAATTTAGCCTCTCTGAGAACTCAGCAGGGGATCTTTGTGATCTAGGAGCTGAATCATTCATTGTTCATTGTCCATCCTAAGGAGCTCAAAGATTATGACTGCTGGTCTCTTTTGTTCTATAGTAATGCCTGGAGTAGAAATTTAATTAATGACCACTTCTTTACCTTGTTTTGAACCAGATGAATTTTCCCTTACCAAAAATAGCCTTATTGATTAAAAACGGATTGATGTTAAACACTTTTCACATATTTCTTGTGCAAACTCTTATTCTATTCATGTGCAACCATCAAAATTGAGGTAATGAACAATTTACACACACACACCCCTCCAAAGTCCCCTTTTGTTTTTGGTTATTTGTCTTCCCTGATGCCACAGCCACACTGCTGTGTTTGTGATTGGAGGGATGCCACTTCTTTGTTTCTTTTCCTGGAGTGCCTTTGTTTTGGAATTTTGCTTAAATCTTGCCTCTTGGACTGAGCTGAACACATTTGTTTCAGTATTTTAGAAACTGTGGGTAGAAATAACTATAATTCTCCCTAGAACTTTCTGATGAGGCTACCTGGGAGTGGGATGTTCTTTTTTTGTTTGTTTGTTTGTTTTTGGGGGCCACACCCGGCTTTGCTCAGGGGTTACTCCTAGCTGTCTGCTCAGAAATAGCTCCTGGCAGGCACGGGGGACCATATTGGACACCGGGATTCGAACCAACCACCTTTGGTCCTGGATCGGCTGCTTGCAAGGCAAACACCGCTGTGCTATCTCTCCGGGCCCATGGGAGTGGGATGTTCTTTGCAGAAAGATTTTGAACTGCATATTCAATTTCTTAAAAAATATATAAGACTATTCAGGGTGACTTACTTCCTGAATAAGCACTGGTAGACCTTGTCTTCCAAGAAGCTTGTCCATGTTTGTTGAATTTGTTCCTTATTATCTGGGACCTGCCCTGATGTAATTTATCTTGTTGCTGATACTAAAATTTTACATCTCCTATCTTGTTGATACTAGAATTCTGCCAGCCCCATCAGTCTGACTAAAGTTTATCCATTTTGTTGATCTGTGAAAATATATACTTTTGAATTTAATTCTTTTCTCATTTAATTTTCTGTGTGTTGGTTTCTGTTTAGAATTATGTTATTTCTTCTACTCTAGGTTTCATTTGCTTTTCAGATGAATCCTACATGTTCTGCAAATCTGAATTTCTCTTTCTCTAGCCCTGTAACCAAGCCTGCTGGACTCTCCAGCCCACAGTATTAGTCATTTTCTCTCTTACCAATCTATTTTTCTGTTTGACCGTGATGTACAGCAGTTGTATTATCTGCATTCATTTTTGACCTCTCAGGAATCTCCACTATTAACTATGAACAGTACCATGAACAGTTTACTGTTTTATTTTGCTTTATAGGGCTCACAACCACAATACTTGGACAATTGCCAGATCAGTAGTTGGACGTCACTTCTGGCAGTACTTGAGGTAACCAAATGGTACTAAGAAATTGAGCCTGAGTTCCTGCATACAAAACACAAGTCCCAGTCTTTTGAGTATCTCCTCAGGCAGCCCCAAACAATTGTTTTATAATTTTTATATTTTGGAGGATTTTTTTTTCTTTTTGCTTATTTTAGGAGAGTAAATCTAGGTGTGATATTCCTTACTCTTTTATTTGGGGGGTAGGGTTGTCCACACCTGGTGATGCTCAGGGGTTATTCCTGGCTATGCACTCAGAAATCGCTCCTGGCTCGGGGGACCATATAGGATGCCGGAGGATCGAACTGTGGTCCGTCCTAGGTCAGCCATGTGCAAGGCAAATGCCCTACCACTGTGCCATCACTCTGGCCCCGTGATACTTTTATTTATCCATTATTTAGTTATAATTTAATCTTACTTAACAATCAAATTATGTGTTCACTTTTTCAGTTAATGCTTTTAAAAAGTTTAGGTTTTTTTCTCAACAAGGTTTAAGAACTAAGTAACCATTAGAATTATTGGTCAAATAATGAAAAAATCATTAGTGTTTTCAGTCATACTGTGTTCTACTTGCCTTTGGAATATTGTAGACACTGACTAATGTGAGCTAAAATTCTTGACTGGCTGCTGTTTAGGTAGTGTACTAGGTGCTGGTACCATATCTCAACCTGGATGCATGGATTTGGGGGAATGCCATATTGGTGCTTAGGCAAGTGGGAAAGGGGGGGGGTGAATGTTATGCATTTCACTAATTTCCCATTCTGTGTAGGACTTCACTTGAGCCTGATTGTGATTCTGGCTGCTTAAATTCCTTCCCTCTGCTCTCCTTCTCCAGTGCCCTTCCTGGCAGCCCAGGTTCTTAACTAGAATTGAAGGTGGAGTCATGAAAAATTTGCCAAGAGTAAAAGATTTCTGAAAGCACTGTAACCAAAAATCAAATCAAAATCAAACACATAATGAATTGAAGATGTTTTAGGCAAAGCTTGCTTGTGCTGCATTTCTTGGGTGAAAAGAGATCATAAATAGGAAAATCAAGAAACCCTGCTCTGTAGGGCATGGCCGATTATTCAACTGACCAGAGAGAATGTAGTGCTTGCATTTTTTTTTTTTATTTTTGGGCCACAACCGGTAATGCTCAGGGGTTACTTCTGGCTATGTGCTCAGAAGTCGATCCTGGCTTGGGGGACCATATGGGATACTGGGAGATTGAACCGTGGTCCGTCCTAGGCTAGCGCTGGCAAGGCTGACACCTTACCCCTAGCACCACCAAGCCAGCCTCAGTGCTTGCATTTTTTTTTATCTGCACCACCATGTACATTCTTTTGTTTTTGGGGGACTGTACTGCACATTCAGCAGTGCCCAGGAGCTATAACTTCTGTGCTCAGGGATTATTCCTGGTAGTCGGTACTTGGGGGACCATATGTGGTACCAAAGATCAGATCTGGATTGGCTATATGCAAGGAAAGTGCCTTAACCCCTATACTCTCTCTTTAGTTTGTGTATTTTTTATTTATTTTGTTTGGGGTCTCATACAGTGGTGCTCAGGGGTTACTTCTAACTATACACTGAGAAATTACTCCTGCCACTGCTTAGAGGTCATATGGGATGCTGAGAATCAAACCCAGGTCGACTGAGTGCAAGGCAAGCACCCTACCTTCTGTACTCTCTCCAGCCCTAGAGCTTGCATTTTTAACTAGTCCTCAGTGTTGGTATTGTCTCCGTGACACAGTAATGGAAGTCATCAAGCTCTGTGTTCTATTTCAATAGGCAGTTGGCTGCTTTACATGGACAGATATTAAAAGCAGTTTATTCATTCTTCCAAGGGTCTGCCCCCCCCCCCACACACTTGTTTTATCTCTGTGTTTCATGTGGAGCAGTGTCAGTGTGGTACTCTATAGCCCACATTCACATTTCTTGTAACCAAATTGAAGCTTTGTCAGAGGAGATGGTCAGAGTTGGGTACAATGTGCTTTCTGGGCAAGTTCAGAAATGATGAGTGATGGGATGAAAATTGGAAGGAGAAAAACTGGAGGACTTCTGAGTCCTTAGTTTGGATGTTTTGGCTTGTGGGAGGCAGAATCAGCATCATCGTCCTTGCTCTTTCTAGGGACAGGAATTGTGTCTTTCTGTCAGCCTCTTGCCCAGCATGGGTTGGGACCAGGAGCGTGTGTGTGCTCCTGGGGGTTGGCACTGGTCACCAGCCTTCCTGTTTACTTCCCGTAATTCTTCCCGTGTATACATTTGGAAAGTCTTCGGAAATGTGTGCCTCTGCCCTCCGTTGGTCTTGGCTTCACTCAGTGCTTTGCTGTTCAGTACCCTGGGGAATGTGGAGTTGGTTAGGTATTCAGCTGTGTGAGTTCAGGCAGGAAAGTAAATGACTCTTCTTCATGAGCTGTGGTTCAGGGGTTATAAAACCTGCCCTCTCACCCACTTCACTGTACCATCCTGTTTGTTTTTCTTGTACAGCGTTAAAAATATTTTGTGCATGTTGTACACGTTCATGACAGAAAAATGTGAAAAAACAAAAGAGCAGAGCAAAACAAATTACTCATCTTCCTACCAATGAGAGAGAATTTATTATGGTAGATATGCCCCTACATCTACACATAGTGCAAATATTTATGTGTATGCTATGTATATAAAATATGCATGTTTGTATGTCTGCATCTCTTTCTATCTGCCAAATCATTCTTTCATTTCTAAATTTTGAGTCAATGTCATGACTGGTGTCCATTTATTTGTCCATACCCATAAAATGCAGTTTTATTTAGTTTTAGTTTTTGTTTTGGAACTATCACACCCAGTAGTGCTTAGAGCTTACTGTGGCCTCTGGTCAGGGGTCACTAGTAGGTAGGTGTTCAAAGAACCAGATGTGGTGCTGGGAATCAAAACAGATTTGGCCATATGCAGAATAAGTACCTTGACTATTGTTCTCTCTGTGTAGATCAAATAGATAACATATTTTTGTTTTGTTTTGGGGTCACATCTGACAGCACCCAGGGGTTACTCCTGGCTATGCGCTCAGAAATCGCTCCTGGCTTGGGGAATCATATGGTACTCCAGAGGATCAAACTGCAGTCTGTCCTAGGTTAGTGTGTTCAAGGCAAATGCCCTACTGCCTGTGCCACCTCTCTGGCCCCAGATAACATATTTTTACATCTAATGATAGGCATTGTGGCTTTGTATTTGCAATAATGAAAGGTCTGCACCATCATCGTTTTTATTTCTTTTTAAGCTTTATGTGTTTTTATAAATTTACAGATAAAAAATTACCATAATCCTTAATTGTATTCACCATCTTTTTTTTCTTTTTTTAGATTCTTTTGGGGTCACACCTGTTGGTTATCAGGAGTTAGTCCTGGCTCTGTGCTTAGGAACCACTCTTGGTAGTTCTTGGGGGATCATATGGGATGCTGTTGATTGAACCTGGTTGGTCACATGCAAGTCAAGTAAACACCCTACCCACTGTATTATCTATCACTCTGGACCTCTGTTTTCACCATTCTATTAATGACTGTATATATATGCACATATATGTACATATATATAGTATTGTTTGGTATTGCCAATCTTATGTAATCAAATTACTGTATAAACATTTCTGTACCCAATGCAACTTTGTGTTGTATTTGTGATTGTTTCCATGACTTTAGGGCACATCTCTGTAATCTATTTAAATCTTAGTCTGCATCCAAATATCCAAGGACTCCTTTTGGCTTATTGTGTGTGTTTCTGTCCTCACCACAGATAATAAGAAATATGTTCTGTGAGTTCAGCATTGATCTTCCATCTGCTACAAACCCAATTCAATTCACTTAAATCAGTTGCAGACGCTTATTGCTGAGGAGGAAGGACACATGATTTCTTCATGGAGCAGAGCCCATGGGGTACCTCTCACACTTAGACTATGGGAACCTATGAATTGTGTTTCCTTGTGTAGTTTCTACATTTTGCTTGTCATTAATATTTTCTTCAACTATTTGGAGTTCAGCATGCCCAGAAAACTAATCAATGCTTGAGCAATAAACTAGGGAGTCCATCACCCAATTCAGGGGCTGTCTTTTGGTCCTGTAGGTGATGCTCATAGAATATTTTTATAATTCTGACTCCTTAGGATTTATACCATCTCTGCCAAAACTAGATAATCAAATACTGAACTGTTGCCATGGGGGAATACAGGGCTACAACCCCTTAAGCATCCAGTTATTTTTCATCAACCCTCTAATAGATAACCTTGTGGGCACCTTCTTTAATACATAGTTCAATAACTTGGAACTCATAGCCCAAACTATATATATAATTTATATGTGAAGGAAGCTTCTGGAACATGACTCCTGTGTGCTCTAAGGTTCACTTGATGATTTTCTTATCTTTATAGTTTTGACACTATGCTTGAGGACAATTTTAGGCAAAAGGCACTATCATAACGCATACATGTTTGAAAGGCAGAGAAGCAAGAGATGACTAAAAATGACTTTGTTTACGGCCTAAGATCTGGAGCAGGAGGGCAGAACATTGCTGTTCCCATGTATGTACCTGGTGATGCAGATCCTTTACTCCTGAGTTTGTTGGCAGTTAATGCCTAAACCACTATGGGGGCCTATGATGGGCTTACAAATATGTCTGGGAAGTACTAAAATAGGTAGATGTGGAATCTGACCATAGTAAAGATTTGTGAAGGGTGATACTTCAAACTCACATTGCAGAGATGGGAAGGGTTTTGTTTTGGCTATGATCAGAGAGGTCTACATCTTGCTGTTTTTCTTTGAGGAATGTAAAAATGAGGACAGATCTCAGGCAGGAGAACTCTTTCTTTTTGTCCACAAATGAGGGTGAATGTATGCTCACCCCCGGAACAAGGACTATGCTTATCTGCAGCTCTCATTGGATTTAGGCTCCTCTTCCTCATCATAGTTTCCTCTAAGGAAAGAGAACCTAGATTAGATCAGTTGCTTCCTGGAGAGAAAAATATATTTCTAAAAACTTTGTAGCCAACTGGGCAGCACTTTAGCTTCTAAAAATAGAAATGATTGGGGTTGGAGAGATAGTACACTGAGTAGGGTACTTGCTTTGCTTGTTCCCAAATCAGGTTCAAACTCCAGTATCCCATATCCCTGTCCCCCGAGTTGGCCAGGAGTGATTCCTGAGTCCAGAAAAAGTACTAACTCCTGAATTCTGCCAGGCATGGTTTAAAAAAAAAAAAAAAGCAATTAGAGTAAATAGTCATTGTTTCTTAGACAGAGAGATATTTCTATTGGTATGGAAACAGGTAGTTAAATATTGATCACCAGCATATCGGTTCTTTTCATTGTCTGGTTTTTTGTTTGTTTTTTGATTTTGGGTCACACCTGGCAGTGCTCTGGGGTTACTTCTGGCTCTATACTTAGAAATCGCTCCTGGCAGGCTCAGGGGACCATATGGGATGTTGTACAATTTTCTTTGGTCAGTGATTATCATCAACACATCTATCTATTCATTCACCCATATACTCACCCACCTTCCTTTCTTCCTGTCTCTCCACATGCCTATCTCTCTCTTTCTCTCTTTCTCTCTCTCTCTCTCTCTCTCTCTCTCTCTCTATCTATCTATCCATCCATCCATTCATCCTTTCATTCATCCACCCATCCATCCATCCATCTGTCCATAGAACCATCCTCCCTTCCATTCATTATTGTCAAACACACACACAAACACAATCATTTTTTCATTCATTTATCCATCTAGTGAGGATCAAGTACTCATAATAAGATACTCAGTGTCTGCTGCTAAGTAGTTCACTGTCTAGGAGGCCAGGTGTGAAGTACACAATGGCAAATTCAGTGCACCTCTTGCCCAACATTGTACTCTTCCTACCCCTGCTACCTCTCATGATTTGGGAATAGAATTGAATGCCTTGCTGAAAAAATTTTTTGCTGTGGAAAAAGACATAGTTTTAGTTTTAGAGAAAGTAATTTTTGTGAAGTCAGATCTCTGTTCTCTAGTGCTCATATTGCTTTGTTTTTAAAATTCAATTTCCTTATTTTCTTTAGTTTGGAAGAGGCCTTTTTATCCTGATGGTTCTCAGATTTCTGTGTCTAGTTATTTTTTGAACTGATCAATGGGAAAGGATTTGAGTGATTATTTGTGCAGATTATTTGTGCAGTTCTTCCAAGTATTCTCCCAAGGATCCTGTGAGCTAGGGTCCAATGCTGGAAATTAAATGCTCATTACCTGCGGCAGGTCTACATTTGGGCTTTTTATTCTCTTACTGAAAAGGACCTGGAACCCACAGGACTTAGAAAGCTCTGTGCAAAAAAAAAACAGACTTGATTAAGTCAGGTGAGACTGGGTATTGGAAGGGTCTGAATCCACATGAAAATCTTTTAGAAAAAACAGGCCAGCTAAGTTGTATTTTGATTCTTTTCACATTCTTCCCCTTTTTGGTCATATTCTGCAGAAATCTTTCTTGAAACTGCTCTCAATCTCATGCCAACCATGATATCTTCTTTTGGAATGACATTTTGCCTCCCCTCCCTGTGCCCTTTAATATTTTTCTTATTGATGCATCTTTCATCTCATTCAGCTCTCTAAAAATATATTCCCACTGAGCATTAACTGTGCTTGCATTTCTGGTCTTGTTGCTAAATTTTGTGTGCACAGGGAGCTCTCTGGGTTGAGTCACCTCCAGAAACCTGTAGGGCTCAATGAGTGATTATTGACTATGACTTGGTTGATTCCATTTTTTCATTTACTTTCTATATGAACATAATTAAAGCCTATAAAGTCACAAACAAAAATCAATCTGTTTTGGTTGAGTCTGATACCATTGACTTGGTGGACTTGATTTATGCCTCTAGGTATGGCATTTTGCTTGCCTGGTTTCTCTTCAGCAACAGATCCTTGCTAGGTAGGCTGCTTGGACACAGTGTAAACTTAATCACTCATATCTTTTCTTCTGGGCTTCTTCTGCAGAAACCCATTGAAAAAGGTGGCTAAACACAGAAGTCAGGGAATACTCCCAAGAATCAGAAAAAGGCTTCTCCAGGACTAAATGCATTATTGGATGTGTGCCCAGTGTAAAAACATAATTTATCCATTTATCTTGCTGAACTCAAAGAGCTTGCTCTGTTTCAGCGGGAATCCATCTCAATTAACCTGTTCAGTTACTGTGACAAATAGACTGTGTGGGCATGTGTGAGCCTATGTGACACTTCATTTCATGTGCCCACTTGGTTGGGTCACAGGGCCCAGATGTTTGTTCAGGCATTATTTATTCTGGAAGTTTCTGGGGGAAAAGTTAGTGTGTAGGTTGAATGAGATTACCTTTTCATGGGAAGCTTTTGTGCAAAAATGATTATGCTCCTCAACAAAGATGAGTTTTATGCAATCAGATAAAGATGACTCCTGGATGGAGTGACCCTTTCCTGGGTCTCCAACCTTCTATCCCATTTTGCAGATTCTAAACTTGCTAACCACTTTCCTCCTCTATCTCCTTTCCCTCCCTTTCTTGTGTTACATTTCTTGTGTTCCTGGAAGACCTTCAGTGGTTGTAGTTAATGTAGATAACGTGTCTTAAGATTAGGGGTGGAACTAGGTAGGTGCCTGACCAAGGACAAAGAAAATTATAACTTATATATTCTGTCTCTGGGGTACTTGAACTAGAACAAAGTCCCAATGGGTGCTGATCTTCTGGCACACAGAGCAAGCAAACAAAAGGCTCCACTGTGGGCTGTAATGTGGACATCTGAGCAGCAAAGAAAAGTTTGTGTCCAAGGCATCTGTCCCTGTTTGGGACTTCAAATTGTTGAATGAATTTTTATTCCTCGAGTCCAAACTAATCTCAAAAGACACTTGATGACTTTATTGCTAAACTTTTATAAAAAGGGGGGAATCTTTGGCTTATTTTTTATCCACATTTTAAGGTAACATTTCTTTGATTAACACTTTTTTACATAGGGTGTATTTAAGTGAATCCAGGGTCTCATACATGTGAAGCAAATGCTGAACTGCATCTCTAGCCCTAAGAAGAATTTAAGTACATTAAGTACAAGAAAATGCCTGATCACTGGACCAGATGTTATCCTTAGGGGGGGGAAATAAAACAATAGTTTTCCTTTCCTGTTCTCCGGTTTGTTTGCTCATTGCTGTGTGGCTGAGTTTTCTCCTAAAAGGTGGTCCTTGAACCTGTCCTGCACTTTTATTTTATCTCTGCCTCACCCATTCCTCTGTACCCAGGTCAAGTGGCTGGGACCGTTCATTACTCACCCTCACATGGCCATTTTCTGTGTGACTGAATCACTGAACCCCACTTCCAGGTGAAGAATTAGCCAGGCTAGCAGTGCTCATAAGATCCCCTGGGTGCTGGTAGCAGGCAGGCTTCAAGCCCCTGCTTGGAACTCACTATGCAGCCCTGACTTACTTGCTCACTTCCTCCTGCCTGTGTGTTTCATTTGATTCCTCCTGATGTAAGGTCTTAGTAATGGTGTGTGTATGTGGAGGGCAGGCCAAGGGTGTGAATAAAGGGCTTTTTGGTAAGCATACTTGTTCATTATGGGTCTAGAATGGTACTCAGTTGGTACAGAGCCCATCTGAATGGACCTGACTCAGGGACTTCTCGAGTATTATTTTTGGTGCACTTCTAGTAGTACTTAGAGTTTGTTCCTAACTGAATGCTCAGTTATCACTCCTGATGGGCTTAGGGGACCAAATATGTTTTGATTTAACCCAGGTCTGCTGCATGTAATGTAAGCAAGCACCATACTCACTGTATTAACTGCTCCAGCCCCTGACCCAATAGCACCCCATCCCCTGCCTGATACCGCTGCCCAATCCATTGCCTTGGGGCTGGACCAGCTGAGCCTTCAACTCATCCTCATCTCTTGGGTTTTGTCTGCTCCTTATGGCTGGTCTCCCAGGGGCCTAGTAGAAATGGAGATCAAATGATTGCTGTCTCTGGGAGATAGCTGAAGAGAGGTGTCAGACTGCCTGGTCTCCCCTTCCAGACCTCACTGTTGCTGTCTGAGCACTGTGGCTGGAATGTTGGTCTTAGTTCCTTCCTCTGGCTTCATATCTCAGGCTGTGTCCCAGAAGTTGACTCTGCTCTATGATCTTCAGTGCTATTCTTGCCCAGAGGCCCAACATGATCCCTGCTGCAGCTTCACTGAGCCTCCTAGACATTTCTATTCAGAGAGACCATAGAGGTTTTGACAGCAGCTCAGATAATGCACCTGTGAGATTTGGCAAAATTAGTGTGATGAGTTAGAGGGGTAGATTAAAGTGGATTAGTGCAGCAGGGTAGTGGGTGGTGTAGTGGAGCAGGTTAGTGTAGATTATTGTGACAGGTGTGGAATAAAGTTAGGTATAGGGGAGGTGATTTTTATAGAGGTTTTTGAGTCATCGAGAAACATCTTTGAAGCTGTGAAGGGTCGCAAGACATTTCATGTTCCACCCTCTGATGCCACTACCCTAAATGACTGGGCAGATCATAGTAACTTTTATGATTTGGTCTAAACAATCCTCAAACCTCAAATCTTTTTTTTTATTGAGCATTTACATTTCATATTTTATTTAATTCAAATATTTTTAACTTAGATATTTGTAATTTCTAGACACTATATTGGATAGTGTAGACCTATTTTCACAAGGAATCTATGCTATCCCACTGTTTCATCTGGATAGAAATCAAGTGAATTAAATCCCAAATCTTATGATTACTCTCATCTAGTTTATATTTTCTCCCAATCAGAGTAGTTACCTCCTTAGAAATAATGACCTTTGGCTTCATTATGCCTTTTTTCAGCTTAGCTCCCCATCAAAGACTAAAGCTTTGTTACTTTTTACAATTTATTTAACATAATTTTTATGTATTGACAATAAATTTTCCCTATATTGACAATAACCTGGCTTGTTTCAGCTGCCTGTAAGGTTTTTGTTTTAACCCACTCTTGAGAAGTCCATGTTCTTTCATGAACAAGTCTTTCTCCTCACCCTCGACTGTCCCCTCTCTCCTTTCTCTTCCCTCACATCTCTGCATTTCTTTCAATAAATACAAATTTTCTTCACTTGAAGAAAGCAAATAAAACTGACTGTATAAAAGTGGAACCCATCCTTTGGAGGTAAAAACTCTGATAGCTTTTTCCACTGGCAACCTTCAGCTAAAATTACAGAAACAAAACAAAACCCCAAAACAAACAAACAAAACTCCTTATGTTTCTTTTCTCCAGGCACTAATGAGATTTTATTTTAGATAATATAGGCTACAGACAGACTGATGCTGTGGGTCAGTGTAGCAGGCAAGTGAAATTTGGTATAATTAGTGGGAGAGATTAGTATAAAAAATTAGTAGAGCAGAGGAATGCAGCATGTAGGGAGTTAGTAGGGTAGGGTTGTGTGGTAGATTTGTAGAATAGGTTGTTGCAGTGAGCTACTATAGTGGAAATATATTAGGCTAATAATGACTCATATTAATGACTCATACTAATTCATTTTAATGTACGTGGATAGATGTGATTTCCTTACACCACCGAACAATTCTTGAGCACTAGCTGAGCTTTCTGCAGTCCAGCTCAATTCTGACATTACCTGGAGTTGAGTCAAATCCAATGGCTTAACACCAAACACACCCTCACACATACTTTAGATGCCAATCACAAACCCTGGTCAAAGCAGATGGGTGGCCATTTGTTTTGGAACTTGACCAATGTGAGAGAGCTGATCACAAAACTCAGAAGCATTTTAATTGCTAGAGGATAGTATTAAAAAAATAGAGGGATGGAAGAAATGCCTCAGGCAGGGTGTGTGAGAAGGGTGGAGGCAGCTATGCTTTGGTGGAGTGGTGCAGTCCTCCCCAGGTTTCCCCATTATCCACCCTGAGTTTGTCCTTCTGGATCAAGTCTGTCATTTCACCTACTAACTTCAGTCCTATCCCCTTACCCAGAAGTTAGGGAATGATACTGAAGTTCCTTTATTCCACTCACAGAGGATCCTAGTTATGAGCCTGCTTCCTTATGTGGGATCCAAAATGTCACCTCAGTAACATGCCAGAAGGCATTTGGCTCATTTCCTTCACTTGGGAATTCCAAGGAATTCTAGGAGCTCTGTACCAGAAACCAGATGTAGGCCAAACAAAGTTTTTTCCCCTCTGTTTTTGTGCCACACCTCACTGTGCTTGGGACTTAACTTCTGGCTCAGAGATTACTCTTGGTGGTTCTTAAGGGACCATATGTGATGCCAGAGATTAAATTGAGTCAACTATATGAAAGTACCCCACCCACTGTACTATCTTTTTAGCCTTTATCAATTTCTCCTAAATTATCTATATCTGTCTATCTATCTATCTCTCTATTTTTTTGGTCACACCTCTGAAGAGCTTGTGAATTATATGAGCTTAATTTTTGGGTATCTCTCTGGGCAGTGCTCAGGGGACTCTGTAGTGTTGAGGATAGTACTAGAGGCTATGTAGCATGTACATTGATGCTTTGAGCTAGCTTCCTGGCCTTAACTTACTTTCGATTTATTTAGGGGGAGTCCTTCCCCAGGTGTGCTCAGGGTGCTCCTGGTAGTACTGGGCCTGGCTGTACAAGTGTGATTGGTTCTGTGCAGTGTTGCTCAGGTTCAGCAATGCTACAGAACCCCAGGGCCACATCTGGTGCTCAGGGGTTCTTCCAATGACAGGCATGTAACTCAGGATCATACACATGCTAGACATGTGTTCTATCTCTAAAATTTATCTCTCCAGCTTCACAAATACATTTAAAAATACATTTTTTTAAAAAATTATGAACCACAAGCTCACAACTAGCATGGTAGATTAGTGTAAAAAACTAATAAATTAGTCTAGCTGCAATAGCACAGTGGATAGGGTACTTGCCTTGCAAGTAGCTGACCCATATTCAATCCCTGGCACCCCAGATAGACCCCTGACCACAGAACATAAGCCCTGAGTACTACCAAGTGTAGCCCCCAAATAACAACAAATTCACAATAAATTAATATAGCATAAAATCATAGAAGGTTAATATAGTAGTGTAGTAGGTTAGAATAGTAAATTTGGGGGCTGGAGAGATAATACAGCTTTAGGGCCTTTGTCTTGCAAGCAGCTAATCCAGGATGGACAGTGGTTCAAATCCTGGCATCCCACCCATATATTCCTTCGAGCCTGCCAGGAGCTGTTTCTGAGCACAGAGCCAGGAGTAACCCCTGAGCACTGCTGGGTGTGACCCAACAACCCCCCCCCCCACCAAAGAAAAAACAGTAAATTTTTACCATAGACCAGTACAGTGATTATATGGTTGAACGGTATAGTTGAGGTAGAATGGCTGCTACAGTGAGAATAGCAAATTAATGCAATAAATTAGTATGGGAGAATAGTCTGAACAATAGTGCTTTAGCTTCAGTGGATCAATGTAGTAGATCAGTATTACCTATTAGTAGACCATGAACTCCAGGGCCCCAAATTAGCTATTCTGTAGACTTCTAAGCTCAGATTTTTATTTATTTTTTATTTATTTATTTATTTATTTTTGTTTTGGGGCCATGCCTGGCAGTGCTCAGGGGTTACCTCCTGGCTCTGTGCTCAGAAATCACTCCTGGATGGCTCGGGGGACCATATGGGATGCCTGGATTCAAACTACCATCATTCCCAGTCGCTCTCGTGCTAGGCAAACACCCTACTGCTGTGCTATAACTTTGGTCCCCTAAACTTAGATTTTGACTCTCATATAGGTTGATAGATGATTGGGGTAGGTTTTACTCTGATGTGCTGAGTTTTGTTTTATAGCTATATGAAGGTATAACTGACAGAATATTTGAGTCTTTTGTAAGAGAAGTGGAAAGATCTTGGGAATGAAAACTTCCCTACTTGGGAGAGCCTTTAACTTCAGGTTGAAAGCCTGAGGCCCTGCAGTAGGAAACCTTTGAATGTCAGGAGTAATGAAATGATGACTTGGGGCGGGAGATGTGACACTTGTTTTGCTTGTATATAAAGCCCTGAGTTCAATCCTCTGAAACCTCCACCTTACAGTAACCCTAGCTTCAGAGTGGATGATTTCTTTGCAGATAGAAAAGTACCTGGTGCTGAGGATAGGTGTTAATCAGATATTGATGCCAGTGTTTACAGCAAAAGGTGTGAACACTAGATTATTTGCAAATAGCAAAATTTCTGGTGCTGGGCATAGGTGATAATCAGACATTGATGTCAATGTTCACAGAAGAAGGTGTGAACAACTGTGATATTTCATGATGGTATTTTTGGAGAGTAATCTCTATGTTCACCATTAGTGTGCAGAGGAGGAGTTTAATATGAAAAAGGGGGTGGAGAGATAAGGTGCCGACCATGAATGCAGCCAACTCTGGTTCTGACACCAGTTCCTTCCCTAGCACCAATATACACCTGTCAACACTGGGTATGGTCCCACAACACTGCCAGGTTCAGCCCTGAAGCACCACAGAATGTTGCTTTCTAGGATTGAGAAATAATGTGCCTAGGGTCATGTCATTGAGAATCATAGGGAAGGACCTTCTGGTCCTTCTGGGCAGATCCATTTGGAAAATGGGAGATTAAAATTTATAAAGGGGAGCATCAGATGAACAATACTGGTAATCATTTTGAACATTTGAACATTGAGTCTGTGTACACCAAGCTGCTTTATTTGTTCACTTTAAATTAAATATACTAAATTTAACAAACCAAATCATTTTTAGCTTTATTCTTCATCAATAATTACTCTCAGTAATTATGCTTAAAGAATTTGTATCTAAAAGATAAAAATCTTTTTTTTTTTTTTTTTTTTTTTTTTTTTGGTTTTTGGGCAACACCCGGTGACTCTCAGGGGTTACTCCTGGCTATGTGCTCAGAAGTCGCTCCTGGCTTGGGGGACCATATGGGACCCTGGGGAATCGAACCGCAGTCCTTCACCAGGCCCAAGATAAAATCTTTTAAAAAGAACACTTCAATATGGCCTGGAGTAGTAACACATGCATTATCTGCCTTGCAATCGTGTGGTAAAAATTTTTAATTTAAATCCTTAATGTTCCACATAGGAAAGACATCTCTTGGCACCTCTGTTCCTGGAACCTAGTAGCTCTTCCTCTGGTGATTCCTGGCATTGTGAGTGATTTCCAGCCGCATTTGCATTGCAGCCAGGAGTATGCAATACACTATTAAAAGGGTGCAACATAGGCATGCTTGCAAGTTGAAAGATGCCTGAGCTTCCTAAAATTGCTTTTCAAATTAAGGGTCTTCAGGGGAAGTTTTCATTCCCAAGATCTTTCCTCTTCTACAAAAGACTTGAATATTCTGTCAGTAATACCTCCATATAGCTGTAAAACAAAATTTAGCACATCAGAGTTAAAACTACCCCATGCATCTATCAGCCTATAGGAGAGTCAAAAATCTCATATCTAGGAATTGTGACCACAACAAGCATATGTGTAAGCTCCTCTCTAATCCCTGGTGAGCACCACAGATGGAATGTGTGGGCATCAGCTAAGAGAACAAGCTCTGGTGAGGCATTTTTGTAAGTACTACCTTTAAAGTATCTCTGAGCATCACTGCCAAGTGCTGGGCACAACAGCCTGATGTATGGTGCCCACCTGACGAAAAATGTGTGAACACTACAGTCTCAATAGCAGAGGGAAGGTGGAAGGAGAAAGTAAAACTGAAGCAAAACCAGAAAAACACCCCAATAGCTACCTTATAGCAGTGCATCTAAGATGAACAATGATTTCTTTATTATCTGATATCCTGCCAATGTTTCTCCTTCACCCTCCCTTTGCACGTGTGAGGCCTATAAATCGTTGCTCCTTGGATCTTTTCAATCTACTATTCCCTCCATAGACCCCAAGTATACAGAAGGATATGCCCTGCTCCTGGTGTCAGAGATTTATTTGTGTAGTTTGACTGTCTCTGTTTTCTGCAGTGTGACCATGAGCTTTGGAGGCATGCTCACCTGAAACATGTGTGCCTTCTCTTCTGCACATGGGCCTGGCAGGAAGTATAGTGAGTGCTCATGTGTCTGTCACACACACCTAGCAGCTGGTTATCCTTGTTTAGGAGTGTTTGATGAATAGCCATTCAGTTCCCGTGTCTTCAGCTCTACTCACACCTGGTGTCTTTGTTTGTCCTTCCTTCCTCTACTCACTTACACTGTATTGTGTCTCTTCTTGCTCCTTCCTTTGGGTAAATTTGAGTTCTCTGATCAGTGTCCTTGGTGTAGAGCTTATTATTTTATTACATTTTTTTTTTCTGTTCAGCTTTCATATCCTTGTGTTGAAAACATGGATGAAATCACTCAATACTTATCTTTTTATTTCTAACTTATTTTGCTTCACATAATCTTCTCAAGGTTCACTCTTTTGCTATGACTGATACAATTTTATTATTTATAGATGGATAGTAGAATCTCGCTGTGTGAATGGGCTTCTGTCTTCCTCCAGTCATGTTTTAGAGGGAACTTAGTTTGTTCCTTTGTTTTGGTTAAGGTAGATAAAGATGCAGTGAATATTGGGATGGATAGAATATTTTGTTTTATTTTATTTGGTTTTGGTTTTGGGGTCATACCCAGCGATGCTCAGGGGTTGCTCCTGGCTCTGCACTTGAGAATTATTTCTGGCAGTGCTCAGGAGACATATGAGATGCTGGGGATTGACCCAGGTTTGCTGTGTGCAAAGCAAGCACCTTACCACTGTTTTTCACATTAGGCCTCTACATGTATTAATGTTTTTATATTCTTTGGATCTGAGTAGATTACTAGATCAGTGAATGGGTCTATTTTGATTTCTTTTTTGGGAGGGGCACACCCATTTGATGTTCAGGGGTTACTCCTGGCTAAGTGCTCAAAAACTGTCCCTGGCTTGGGGGGACCGTATGGGACTCTGGAGGATCAAACCGTGGTCCTTCCTTGGCTAGTGCTTGTAAGGCAGACACTTTACCTCTAGTGCCACCTCTCCGGCCCCCTATTTTGATTTTTTTTTTTTTTTTTGGTTTTTGGGCCACATCCAGTGGTGCTCATGGGTTACTCCTGGCTGTCTGCTCAGAAATAGCTCCTGGCAGGCACGGGGGACCATATGGGACACCGGGATTCGAACCAACCACCTTAGGTCCTGGATCGGCTGCTTGCAAGGCAAACACTTCTGTGCTATCTCTCCGGGCCCCTATTTTGAATTCTTGAAGAAGCTTCATTCTACTTTTATTTTTTTGTCAGCCTTTTAATAATGCTGTAACAGGCAGTACTGGTCAATGCATAATACCCTCAGGGTGCTAATTATGTGATTCCTTATGTAGAGGATTTAGCCTCTAAAACCAGAACTGTCCACATCAACAATTTGGTGTCCTGATTCTTTACTTTCATTGTGTTTTTAATTGAAAGCAACAATGAATTCCTCTGACATTTGTGATTTCGAAGAATCAGTTATGGCAAATTCATTTTCTCAATAGGGCATTACTAAGATTCAGGAGACAGTGAAGGTTGCCTTGGGTGTCAAGGCCATTGTTCTCTGGTAAATTGGTCACTAGTGAGGGAAAGCTGCTGAGACTAGTTGGACCAGATTGCCCCCAGCTGCAAGTATTTGAAATGATCCCCAGTCCATTTCGGAACTGAGAACAAAGAGGCCTCTTGAGTAACAGGCAGACAGCTATGGAATCTGTGCCTGGCAGACTTGACAGATTTTGCATGGGCCAGCCTGGGGATTAACCTGTTGCTGGGAGAATTTATTATCATTCACCCTCTTTCTTCCAGTTCTCTTGACTTAGTGAGACACTAGAGGGAAGCCTCCTAGGTTCTTATTTTTATTTTTTATTTAAAAAATTTTTAAATTGCTTCTGTGATTTACAATACTGTTATTGGTGGTTTCACATGCACATAATTCCAACACCCCATCTTTTTATCATCAGTGCACCCACCTCCTTCCTTCAAGAATTTTAAGGTCCCTGCCTCAAAGAGCCTCTTCTGCCCCACCAACTCAGATGTGTGGGTAATTCCTAAGAACACATAGTGAGGCAGCAACAAAGGCCGGGCCATGTTTTGTAGACCTGAAATTTTTAGTAATTTGGTGTTTCCAGGTAAATAACTCTATTAAAATCAAGTTTCTTTCCATTCATGTGAGTGTCTTCAATGAGAACTGTGAAGTGTGACTCTGACTTGTTCACATCACACTTGGTGGAGAGCCAAGGAACAAAAGTGTCTTAGGGACTTGGTAGATGGCATGTGAAGTTTGGGACCTGGGAGACAAAGGCAAAAGCTCTCATCAACTGCCCTGGACTGTCTCTGGAACTTTCCTCTGAGTGAGCTGTACTCACTCGAAGATCCCACCCTAGCTTTTTTTTCTTCTGAGACTGTGCACTCGTGCCAGCTTGCTGTTTTCTCCTGCTCTGAGGCTCTCCCCAGTTTTTTTCTTCTTTTCTCACTGTGACCCTGTGAAGCAGCAATCTTTTCTCCTTCTGGAGTCCAGCAGGCAGAGAAAAGAGAAATCAAGGTATTTGTCCAAGAGTCTGCATCTGGTCAAGTGATAGAGATGGAATTTGAAGCCAAACTTGTCTGCTACTTCCTTGCCCAGCAATGAGTCTAGGAAAGATGAACCCACATTCTTAGAAGAGAATGGAAAGGATGACTTTTTGCCTGGAAGAAACAATTTGGTATACAAGTCCCTGTCACATGTAGCAGGAGTGAAAAACAAACAGATTGCAGGAAACGGAATAAAACCACTGCCCAGAGGCATTCCATTTTCCAGATCCACATAAAAGCACAGCTGGCACAGAACAAACTTGGCATCCTCAGGCATACCAATGCCAACTCTTATTGCAGATGCAGGTGGCAGAACCAAAGAAGTAGTGGAGATTCCTGCAGCCTCTTGTTTCCAGGCACATTCTTTATGCTCAGGGATAAGTGAGAGCTCCTGAGGTACATAAGCCTCAGGGGCCAATGGATAGGAAGGGCATAGGATGCAGTCCTGGAGGTTTCTTGATTTCTGGTTTCTGTGGAAAGTTGCTTAAGATGGATGGTTTCAGCCAGTACGAGTCACTGTGTAGAGATGTCCTTTTGAATGTCAATGGAGATTCCCATGGCCTCTGAGCACCAGCCTTACCTGCAGGTTTTAAGCTAGGGCAGATCCCCTGTTAACTCCTTGCTGACTATCTGAGCCTTCACTTGCTTTACATCCCTATGGACAAGTGACACTTCCCAATGGACTCTTCACCTCCCTATGGACAGACAGCAGATTCTGTCCTTGGGATTCTTTGCACTGGAGAACCAGTAGACCCTTCAGCATGTCCTGCAATGTCCATTAAATGAAAGGTACCTTCTTCCCTTCTGAAGGTGCACCCACTTCTCTGCACCTGTGTCCTGTTTTCATAACAGGAAGACCTCCATACATTTTCAGCTAAAACCAGAGCTCCCATTTCCCATGGCCTGGAACCATGCTGGCACAAATTTGCTGGGAATGTGCTCCTGTTTGCTCTTTCCTTGGCTGCTTCTAATTAAGACAGTGTCAGCCAGCTTATGCTTTCCCTGACACACTCAGTTGGAAAAAATGGATTTCATGCTCATCCATGCAGTTATTTTTCTATGCCTCCTTGTTTGCTTAGGAGAGCAAGTGGGCTCTCTCCCCCTAGATTACACTGCTGTCCTCAGCTGCCCTGCTCAGTGGGCTCCCTGGGACAAACGGAAGCAGCCTTGGGAAAAGCCCTGATACACAATCTGGCTGGGAAGATGGAAAAATGCTGATCTCATGTTTTAAATACCCAATGAAGAAATTTTGGAGCCCCCTTCCCCCAATTTGGAAACCTTAGGCATGAACTCATGGATTCATAATGTTTATTTCTAATTCTGTTCATCAATGAGTTGTTTGCATGTGGCCTGAGAAACAAAACATTAATCAGAACCAGGTTTATCTCTGAGGAAAGAGGAGTAGACCCTGATATCTCCCTCACCAAACCCAGGTCCAGATCCTGGACTTAGAGCAGATAGTGGACTCAGTGGTTTTGCATGACCCAGGAGTTGTTCATTTCACATTTTGGGGCAAAAGATAGGGAGCATACCTGGGGGTGAATAGGTGCTGTTTCCAGTTCTGGGGTAATTGTACCATGTTTGGGCTCAAACTCTGGCTTCCTGCCTGCAAAACATCTGCTTCATTCCTCCATATCACCTTTGTAAAAGTTACTTTTTATGTTTTTGGTTTTGGAGCTATACCCGGCTCTGTTTAGGCCTTACACCTGACTCTGCTCAGGAATCACTTCTGGTGATGCTTTGGGATCATATGTAGGACAAGGGATTGAATCCGATCAGCTGTATGCCCTTCCCATTGTACTATCTCTCTGACACCCATCACATTTAAAAGCAACTGAAAACAAAAAATTCAACCAGAAGAACAGTATTTCCTACCTTTATGATTTCTTCAATCTCAAACTTTGTGGATGGTTTCCCTCAAGAAGGAACTGCAACAGGTTCCCTGCCTTGGCAACTGGATGGAGTCATCTGGAAATGTCCCTGCATCTCCCAACCCAGCATCTTTCCCCTGACCTCTATTTAGAGAGCAAATGACTGACCAGGGGGTGTTGTCTCAGGAGAGGGTGGTCTTGTGTACAGGGTTTGGGGGTGCACAGGAAGTGTAAGATCTGCTTTTCAGGGAGGACTTAGTGGCTAACTCTTGAAACATACAGAACTGAGAAACTTCTACACACATCTAGGGTGGGGGTCACCAACCCCTATTCTAGACCCCCAAAACGAAGGAATTTGAGCTGTATGTAGTCAGCCCCTACCAGCTGACTGCAGAGTCTTGTCAATGAAACCTGTGCACTCACACCAAATGACAGATCTAAATCATTCTGGATGCCTTTGGGACTGGAAAAATCATGTCCAGGGCTGCATGTCTGCAGCTGCTGTGTGGTCAGAGACTGTATCCTCTGGAATGATTGTTGTTTGCCAAGGATGGGTGATGTTTGCCAGGTTTGAACACATTTGTGATCTTCTGGCCCCCTCAGGCCAAGCACTTGAAAATCCTGTGCTCTCTGTTGGGGAGTTGGACCAAAATGCTGTGTGCTTGCTTCTCTCTTAAGGGCTACAGAAATTGGATTCCAAGAAGGGGGCAGGGAACTCTTGTTGCTGAGAGCAGCGATTTAGCTAACAGTGGTTTGTGCAGGGAACATCCACACATAGTCGATATCTGGTGGCCTAGGCATGAACATGGCTCATACTGCATTATTCTTGTTTGTTGGTTCTTGAGTCTATCTGTGTCCTGTCTCCAGGATTGCAGCCTGTACCCTTTGAGCCCATTGGCTTCTGAGGTTTAAGTACCTCAGGGGCTTCCACTTATCCCTGAGCATAGTGAGTGTGCCTGGAGATACAGAGGCTGTAGGAATCTCCACTACTTCTGTGGTTCAGCCACCTGCATCTGGAAAAAGAGGTGGCATTGGTATGCCTGAGGAAGCCAGGTTCACTTTGTGCCAGCTCTGTCTTTTTATGTGGATCTGGAGAGTGGAATGCCTCTGGGCAGTGGTTTTATTCTGTTTCCTGCAATCTGTTTGTTTTTCACTTCTGCTAAGAAAGCCCCAGCAGAGCCCCGCACCTCAGGAGGAAGCTCTGGTGGTCAGGATTTAACCTTTCTTTTACACGGAAGGTGAGGGAAACTCAAGAATATATCACTGCTTTATCAACCACCAGACCTAGGGGTCCTGCTAAGGACAGCTATCAAGTTAGAGATTTTGTTCATAGGGACTAAGGGTGGAAGTTCTTTAGTGCAACCATTTGGGAACTACAGGTCTCTAGGTATGTGCCTGCTTCATTCATTCCCTTCTGCTTAAGGCATACCCATGTTTGAAAAATCTGTATGAAATCATTTAAAATCTGTGGGCATTCTTCTTCATCATCATTATTGGCCCTGGGAAAGTGACAGAAAGTTTGGTTTTAGCTCTGCTGTTGCTTCCTTGACAATTAGGCTGCTCATCCTGGGTTGGCACTATTTAAACACTACCTGAGAACTGAAGGAAAAGTTTTTCAGCATATTTGGATCCCCCTTGCCCTCTCTCTTCTTGCTCACTTTCTACTGGCCTTCTGACATTAGTCATTAGTTTTGATCTTCAATAAGGTATTTTCTGATTGGCCCGAGTATCTGCTTTTAACCAAATTCTACACTAGGGTGGTTTTGAATATTTATTTAGTATTCTGACTATTTCCAATTGTGCTGACTGTGCTGGGAAGTGGGGGGGGGGCTGTGATGTCACCAGTGTTCCTTCACCAACCCTCCCCCTCCTACCTCTGGGGCAGGCTTTTTTTTTTTTTTTACTTCTCACTCTTTTTTTTTTTTTTTGACACTGCAGTTTGCACTATTACTGTGAAGGGGTGCCATATATGTCCAAGTCTGACAAACATCTCCTTCTAGCACCCATTTCTTGTCCAGAGGGATCAGTTACATATACCATCGTCATAGTAAATCCTTCTCTACTCTTACTGGACTCTCTGCTCTTTGTGGCAAGCTTCCTATCATGGACTAGTCCTTTTGTGTTGAATAAAAATATAAAATATAAGGTCCACGTATTGGGTGAGGCTGCTCCAGGCACCGTGCTTCTAATCCCTCAAGTGGATGGGTCTGATGAAGAAGGGAAGTAATGGAGAAATGATTCACAAGCAGTCAGTTTAAGTTTCACTGGAGACAGCTTGCTTTATTTTTCAGGATTTTCTCTGCCATGAGTCTCTCGCTATATGCTCATATTTTGCTGAGCTCTCCCTGTGCTACCTGTCCCATCTCTTTTCCTCAGGAGCTCTGTCTCCCGCAAAGCCAGCATGTTTTCTTTATTATTCAGAGCCTCATCACCAGGGTAGGAGAAGGTCCTGTAATCCAGGAGTGGATTTTCCATACCAAAAGAGGTTAGGAAAACAGGAAGCTGGGGGAAGGGGCTTTGTTAGGCTTTACCTAGGTTCAGTTTACACTCCTGATACTCATATCTATTGTCTCTGGATATTATTACCCTAACTGTCTTTTATTTTTCTTATATTCCACAGATAAATGAGATTAATCTATGTTTATCCCTCCCTCTGACTCATTTTACTATTTCACTCAGTATAGTAATCTCCATGTCCATCCGTTTATTAGCAAATTTCATGACTTCATGTTTTCCCTAAAGGCTGCATAATATTCGATTGTGTAGATGTACCACGATTTATTTAGCCATACATCTGTTGTCGGGCACCTGGGTTGCTCCCAAATTCTGTCTATTGCAAATAGTGCTGCGATGAATAGATGTACAGAAGGCATTTTTGTATTGTGTTTTTGTGTTACTAGGGTATGTCCCTAGGAGTGGTATTCCTGGATCATATGGATCAATTTCTGTTTTTTTGAGGAATATCCATATTGTTTTCCAGAAAGGCTGGACTAGAAGGCTTTCCTAGCAGCAGTGAATGAGAGTCCCTTTCTCCCCACATTCAGACTAGCACTGTACTGACCAGAACTTAAAAAGAATGACTCAAATTTTACTTAATTCAATACTTTGGGGAGGCTGAAATGGAAAATTGACTGATGATAGCAAACTCAGGAACATGTTCGTATCCTTTGGGTTTTCTTTAAATATAGATAGATTTTTGTCACTATCTGGTAACTCTCTGATATAAAGATGGCATTTGGAGGGATTTGCTTTTGGATATTGGCTTTGGAGCCAAACCCAGTAATATTTAGAAGCTTCTCCCTGAATAATGCTAAGGACTTCTCTCCTAGATGAGAGATGCTTAACTATTGAGCTCTTTCTCATTCTCTCTCTCTTCTCTCCTCTCTCTCTCCTTCTCTCTGTCTCTCTCTGTCTCTCTCTGTCTCTCTGACTCTCTGTCTCTCTGTCTCTGTCTCTGTCTCTCTCTCTGTCTCTCTCTCTCTCTCTCTCTCTCTCACACTCTCTCTCCCCACATGATCTTTTAAGATTGCCCCTTGCCCTGATCCAGAAACACCTGGTCATCTTTGGCACCAGTGCACCCAGGCTCAAATATGTCTCATCTTTGTCACTGCCTTTTCCTTACTTGAGCCAAAGTTTGTTGAGTTCTCAAAAATTTTAACATCTGATGAAGAAGGAGAGTGCAGGATTGTTAGACTTGTAGGAAGCACACTTAAGAGAACTGAGTCCTTCAATGTACCTCAGTGCTCGGAATGCTCTTTGAAGGAGCTGGCATGACCAGGAGAAGGTTTTTGCAATTGCAGGAAAAATTTTTTAAATAAATTTTTTAAATGGAATCACCATGAGATGCACATTTACAAAATTGTTCATGATTGAGTTTCAGTCATACAATGTCTAACACTCAATCCTTCACCATTGCAAGTTTCCCATCATCAGTCTCCCCAGTTTCCTTCCACCTCTCCCCTTCACTGCCCACTTCTATAGTAGATACCCCCTCCCCCTGTAGGAGATTCTTAAACCAGGCTTTTATTTGTGCACTAAACTCACAAGGAGGGAAAGGGGTTCTGCCCACATTAGATTTTACTTTTCTATAGGGGAATGCATTTAACTACACCTGACAGCTGGATCTTATGAGAACCTTTCCCCTATCTCAGTGTTAGTAAGGCCTTGTGCTGGGCTCAGTATTTTTTCAAATCAAGAGGCCCTTGTGTTTCATCAGACTTTTGGTTGCTGGGATGCTCAGATTTGCTTCCTTCTGGCTCCTACTTGCTAATAGCTTCTGGTTTTGGTGACTTTTCCCCTTTTCGCTGATTCTCCAAGTGCTTTTCATTATTGTCTTGTGCATTTTTTATGGGCTGTTTCTAATAATTGGCAAAAGGGAAACATAAGGTGGAAACAAAAGTAAATATCACTTTTAAGAATTCTGTGATTTCTAGCCATGACCCTTGTGGGGTATTTTTGTTTTTGCTTTGTTATAGTCATTGCTTTCAATATTTTCATTAGTTCTATTTCAAACACCAGCTATATAAGTACCAGGTATGTTTGGGGGGGTGAGCTGAATGAAGACATTATTTAAAAGTGACTTCTGGAGGCTAGAGAGAATACAGGGGTTAAGGTGTATGCCTTGCATGTAATTGATTCTGATTGAATCCCTGGCAACACATGGTTGCTGTGAATCATCAGCATCTATAGATGCAGTTCTGGAGGTCCCAGAGCACTACCAGATTAGGCTGGTTGCTGTCCTTAACACGGGACTCTGGCCTTCCTGCATGCTTGCCTGAAATAGTTCTTGTAGGAGAGAAGCAGGTGTGTAGGTGAAGCAGTACACAAACACAGACACAGCTCTGCCTGCCGGGGATGCAACTTGCTTGAAGCTCTCAATTTCTTTTTTTTTTTAATTTTTTTATTTTGAATTATGAGAACAAAAAATGCAAAGAAAGAGGACAAGGTAAAGTTACAGTGGAAGGACAATCACCCATAACATAATTCTCAGAAGAAGTCCCCTTGCTGATATCTTAACTTTGAAATTTCAGCCAAAGAAAGTTAAGATAAATAAAACAGAATCCATGTACAATTACTTTGTCCCTCAAGTCCCCAGATTGTAGCACATTATAATATTTCTTAACAGCACACAAGGCAATATAAAGCCATAAAACTTACGTAACTCCTTAAACATTAGAGGCATAGTATTTTTTACATTTCCATGTACATGCATATTAGCTTAAGTTAACCTCAAATTTTAAGTGGGTGCATTTTATGGATTAGAGTCAAAGGAGCATAGTAAAATTTTAAGTGGGTGCATTTTAAGGATTAGAGTCAAAGGAGCACAGTAAAAACGGTGTTAGAGTGGCAATTGTTGTTTGCATAGGCCCACCAAAATATGAGAGGCATGAAAAGGAATAACCTTGGCCTAAATACAAAGAGATCCTACCCCCGAAGTTTCCTGGCATAAGACCAACTCTAGGCTTCAGGCAAGTTATTGTCCGATCCAAGACATTGTCCGTAGTGCCAACACACTTTTCACAGTCTTTGTTGTTGGTATCATGTTTCTGTGTTAAAGATTCTGGAATCTGCATATCCTACATTGAAGTCATGATGTGGAGTGTCTTCTCATTTCACCTCACTGTGAAAGGGCAATGCAGGAAGCCCTGTCCTGTTAGCAGGTCGTTGTTGTTAAGTCTTCTCAGTGTTAAGGGAAGTCTCTTTTGAGCAGGACGATGTCTGAGCAGTGGTAGGATCTTCCGTGGTAGAGGATTGCTTCCAGGTGATGTTATAGACAAACCTCACAATTAAGGGGCAATACAGCAAGCCCTGTCCAGTAAGCAGGTCATTGTTCTTGTTAAGTCTTCTCAGTGTTAAGGGAAGTCTCTTTTGAGTAGATCGATGTCAGAGCAGCTGTAGGGTCTTCCCTGGTAGAGGAATGCCTCCAGCTGATGTTATATACAACCTTGGATATTTTGTAGATGTCTTCTCTAGATCAGGGGTGAATGGAGAATGCCCATTCTTCTGAGGCCTATGCCAGGTCTTTATGTCAATGTTCAGGGTGTAAGGTCTCATTGCACTACAGGATTTGTGTGTTCCCATCTCTATTAGATAAGAACTTATTGGTATGTATAGTATTTTCCCATTTTAGTGTGCCTAAGCAAACAAGAAATAAAGCAATGTGGTGCTCTCAGATATATGGGGGCGTAAGAACATTTCCAACAATACCCATGACTTGGTTCAAACATAAGCATTAAACTGAGGATTCTTTCACACCAAATTCCATATTGAGCAGTTCACGAAGAGAAGATAAAAAAACATGGGGGGGGGGTCGTCATTGTATAAGAAAATATTCAGCAAAAGTTATAGCCGTCAAAGAAAACACCCATAAAATGTTGAAAAGATATGTGTCCTTTTTATGCCTTTTAAAATAGTTGGTTGGGTGTTAACTCCAGGGCACCACTTTGCTCTGTGACTTAGGACTCTAGAGTACTTAAGTTAGAAAGGGTAAATGAGGAGTAATGATGATAGGAGTTAAGGAAGTTAAAGAGAAATGTGATCTTATGAAGGCATATGCAAAAGGGCAGAGTACAAAATTGACATTCTGCATACATAAAAACATAATTCAATGATAGTGAGTACTATTAATGTTTCTAGTTGCACAAGGGGGCAATAGCCCCCTCGCGATTTTGAAAATATAGACTGGACAGAGATTACCAGTGCTAGACTCCTAGCTCCCAGGAAGGAGAGATCCTTCAAGAAGCTGGGAGGCCAGAAGTTCAGAGCCCCACCCAGACCCTCCCTAAGGAGCTGAATGGATAATGGGGGAAAGTGTAGGGTACCTTCAAGCTCCACCAAGGAGCCCAACTCACCGGCTTGCCCAGGCATGTGGCCTGGAGATCTGGAGCAAGGCGGTAGAGGGGTGCTGGGGTTACCCAAGTCCCGCACCCCACTAGGCCTGGTTAAGAAGGCCTCCGGCATGGCGGGGGCCTGCCAAATCCCCTCCTGCTAGACTCCCCCTCAATTTCTAATGACCTGGATCCAGCCTGAGGCACTAGCTTCCCCCTAGTGCAGAACACTCTACCAGGAATAGCTCTGAGGACCTGGATGCAGCTGCACACACCCATTTGTTACCAGACCAACTGCACATATTTCCATGCTGCCATTTCCTGAGTCCAGATACTAGTACTTGGCATTCTGACTTTTTGGGTTTCTGTGCCACAAATAGAATGCCTTTGCCAGATAAACTTAGAGTTTATTAGCCTTTTATATATAAATATAAATTGACCTGAACTCCATGTTCAAGACATTTGCTTCCTGTTTTGTTGGGTTATAGTACTCTGCCCTGTGGCGCTGGACTTGCCCCTGGCTTCCTACAGACATTGAAGCACTTGAAGTCTTGAACTTTGTGTGAAGTGTTGTGGAAGCTGTTTCTGTGATTCTCTGAGATTAAACATGCCTTCCTCAGGTTCTCCCATGGTGGCATTTCTTTGCCTAGAGAAAAGCCCTGGACTGGTTCTAATTACATTTCTAGTTCTTACTGAATGACTTTCGCCAAACTCCCAGTCTTTCTTAATGAATTCTCATTTGCCAAATACCAGAACTTCTGAGCTGATTGTAATCCTATTTGCCTCCCACTGCTCATCTCTTTTTGTTTTGTTTTGGACCATACCCAGTGGTACTCACTGCTTATTCCTGGCTTTGCAGAAATTACTCCAGCAGTGGCTTAGGAGACCACATGGTGTTCTGGGGTTGGTTGCATGCAAGGCAAGCACATTACCTGCTGTAGTACTTCTTTAGTCCCTCTTTGTTCTTCAGATCACCTTTATTGTACCCTGACGTGGACTGAGACAAGTGCCACCCGCTAGGTACCCCTGGATGATTTTTGGAACCAAACAGATTGTTGCCTGCTCTCACTTTACTTATGAATAGCTTTCACAGACGTGCTGAAGATTTAGGAATTGTGGAAGGCTTCTTTGACCATGATCATTTGATATGCTCTTTGACCATGTATTGCAAGATTATCTTAGTTTTGTCAGTGTATCATGGTTCAAGTATCTGCACAGGGTCCACTTCAGTCAACTTCTTTTGGCTTTCCCAGCACTTTCTAGCATTTATATCTGTTCTTAATGCCAACTTGATGGGTGAGGCAAGGGGGATCTCCAAAGCTCACTGTTTGTTGGGAAAAGAGGTATTGAGTCCACAGGTGTCACATTTCCCAGAGGGCTTGGCCACTAGGGAACAGGGGTGGAAAAGGGCCAGGAGACCACATTTGTACACTATACTGTGCCAGTATAGTGTACCTTTGGCCCAGGAAAGGGGCACAGGAAGCAGGGAGGAGCTGAGGAAATATTTCCAAAACATGTCATTATTTTTAAAGTTTATTGATTCATTGTTGGCTTTGAGCCATGCCTGGTTTTGCTCAGGGCTTACTCTGGGCATTACATTCAGGGATTACTTCTGGCATGGCTCTGGGGATCAGATCATTTGTAAAGTTTATGACAGTGCTCTTTGGGGTTGTAGCTATTGTTCTGGTCAAAGCAGTGTCCATGTGAAATGATAGTGTCCTTTGTAAGTCTATTCTGTGAGTTGCAATGCTCTTATTTCCAAGGTGACATATTTAAAACCTCAAAAAGAGTGGCAACACACGGTGTCTTCTGAATTTTAACACATTTGACTTGGTTTGCAGTCAACATACATTTTCAGTGATGGAAAGAAGGGAGGGTGAAGGGGTGGGTCGGTGAGGTCCTGACCAGAGCTCCACTGTGGAGTGTTTGTAATGCATGCACAGATGCATCTCATGTGCCCACAATCACATATAGACACACACATACTGCTGTCACACATAAGCATACCACTGCCTCTTCAATATTGCTGAAGAGCAGAGATGTTTAAACTTCAACTTGGAAATTATTAAATAGTTGAATCATTTGCCTTCCAGGCCTTATCTCCAAATTTTCTGATGTTGCAGATTTGGGCTCAAGCCCACAACGGGCTTTTTTAAAATAAGTTTACAGATGATGGTGCTGTTGCTGATCTGGAGGTCCCACAGAGAGTATCCAGGAGAATCCATTGTCCACCCAAGTTATCCGAGTCCTCCAGACATCTCTATAGAGGAAGAATGAGGGCAAATGAAATATAGCCACTGAGCATTGCAGCTATGATTCTGAATGTAGGATTCATGTTTGAAAGAGAAACAGGATTTCTTCTGCCTGTGACATCTTTATAACCTCAATTTATTTGTCTGGGTTGGAGTCTCAGGGGCCTCCTTGTTGGTTCCTGTTAACTTGAATGATGACCATTCCAAAAGTGGCCTAGAGGTGTGTCTCAGGGAATATTGAGTTCATAAACTTATTTTTCCTGCTCGTCTTTATGTTTCACAGTCCTGGTGATTTGCTCTAAAGTTCACCCTCCTTTTTCCTACAGCATTCAACATGGCACTGAGTATTGTTTTAGGTGCCCTCACTGGAGCAGAGCTGTGCTCCAGTTTCATTATTTGGGGGCACTCCAAATCACTCCAGATCACGGCAACATGCCTTACTGGGGCTTGAACCTAGAATTCCTCTATACAAAGTGTGCACTCAGCCTTATGAGCTATCTTCCAGCCCCACAATGAGGCTTTCATTTCGATTTATCACCGACATTCAGAACAGCTGAGCTCTCCTGACCCCCAAGGAAATGTGGTAATCTGATTTCAGACTGGAATGAGTTTGGCTACATGCTGAAGGATGGTTTGCAGACTTGCCTGCCACCTGTACAGCTGAGTTCTTTGCCCTAAATTGTTTGCCTTTTTAGTTTCTGAAATGTTCTGGCCATGTATGACCTCTGTGGTTTAAATGGGCTTGCAGGAACCCACAGTGAGAAGTTGTTTTCAAGTCTTTGCTATAGACTAGAATCCCTCTCCTCCTCTCCCCCTCCCTTCTTCTTCTCTCCTTTGTTTTTTCCTTTTCCCCTTTCCTCCCTCTCATTCCTTTTTTTCTTCCTCCTGAGGACCAAACACATTCAATTCAAAGTGGCCCTCAGAAACTGTTTCTTTTATTATTAACTTTTTTATTATTAGGCACAGTAATTTATAATTTACTAGAGTTTTGTGCATACAGTGCTCCAACACCACCCTCTTTGCCAGAGAGTTCCTTCCCAAATACCCTCTGTCCTCAGTCCCCCCATCATGGTAAGCTCAGTCCTGTAGACTGGTTTTCAGGTTCTGTTGCCTTTGGCCATTTGCTATTCCCATGCTGCTCTCTCTCTTTTTTTTTTTTTTTTAACTCTCTCAGAGAAACAGAGACAGAGAGATTATTTTGTGTCTGTCTCTCTTCCTCTGACTAATGTCCAGACTGGTGGATTCCCATTCTAAGGTAGTGTGTGGCCCAGCAGAAAAATCCCCTTGTTGCTACTAGTTAGGACACATCTGCTCAAACTCTGTGCAGCCCCAGTTTTTCTCTCTTTGTAAGGGAAGGTCAACTCCAATTAGTCCTTTGAAATCATATAGTTTCAGTGGTCAAATATCCTCCCATATTAATAGCTGGTCCACATCGTCCACTTTAGCCATTCTAGCCACTGAATGCTGCCACTCCCTTCCCTAACCTTCCTGAAGGGCAGAGCTGTCCCTTACATCCATCATGGTGTAAGAATGAATGTGAATTGTATTCTCTGTTTTGATGGGACCCCAAGCAGGAGCAGAACATTCCCTGGGATGGGGACATCCAGGGAATGTATGCCAGTGAACACTGGGACTCATTTGGAGAGAGAATGTGGAGATGTAGGGACTGACTTCTGGGTGGGAGGATGTGGACCCTTTTCCCTTCCTGAGATTTGACCTAGAATGGGGTAGCAGAAGCCAGTTGACACTCCAGAGCCAAACACTATTCCTATTAGTGACTCATACCAACACTCTCTGAGAATTCCCTCGGGGCATCATAAACTAGAACCAACTGTATATATAAATCATTTACAATTACTAAATTGGTTCATAACCATCAGGTTCCTTGAGAAGATTATCAACATTTAAAGAGCTCAATGAATGTCATAAGACAAACATCCGTTCATGATTTGGACCAGATGCTGCTCCAGGGTCCTGGTATGAGATCTTGGGGCAGCTGTAACGAAGCAGCCAGACTGGTGCTGGAAGCTGCAAGTCCCAGATCAGGGTCTGAGGTCGTGAAGGAGAAACTGTTCCTTGGTGAATGTACTTCGCTGGTGGGCTTCTTGAGTGGAGGCAGGATAATTGGTCTTAAGGGGGCCTTCTCCTGCACCTCTATCTGCAGATGGCTACTTTTGATTAGGACACCAGGCAGATGGGATCATCCTAATAAACTCCTCATGGCATCTGACCAGTTCTAGAAAGACAGTCTCCAAATAAGGCCACAGATACAAGCCTGGGTATTGCGAAGTGACAACACATAGATTGGGGAGGACAGAGTCCAATCTAAAGCAAGCCTCTGGGACTGCTTGTTATAAGGGATAGATTGGATGGAATTAAGGCTGGAGGAAGGAGAAAGATACTCTTGAACACTAATCCATGTCTGCATGGTTAGAGCCCTTGTACTCTCTGTGCCCTAGAATCTACTACCCAGTGGCTGTGACAGGCTTCATCTGCTGCACTGTGTGCAGATTCTGTCTTGCTCACTGATCTTTCCTGACCTCTGTCACTGATAAAAAAAAAAAGAATTTCTCTTCTACCAGGGCACACTTATCTCTGTGTCAAATATTTGTTTAGGAATATGAGATAGTTTTTCTTTGCCCAGTTCTTATGCATAATGAGATTTTTGATTTGAGACCTTAAAAAAATCTCCTCATTGAGAAAACACTATAGACTATATTACTGGTAATCTGGGGTGTTAAGGAGTGCAAAAATTCAGTGTTTAGAAACTTAAATTAGTCCATTTCTCATGTTTTCTGAGATCTTGAATTTAGTACTCTTCCAAGAAGTCTGCTAGCTTTACAAAGTTTTAGCAGCATTGAAAAATTCTTTCTGTGCATTCTCCAGAACTGTTAGGAGAATTTGTTTGGGAACAAATAGATTATGTAACTGGAAGGATTTTTTTTTTTTTGGTATTCTCATTAATATTTTCTTAAATGGTGACTTGTACATAAATTAGCCAAATTCCCATTGATGGACTTAATTGGAATAATTTCTTCCTTTCTTTTTTCTTTGGTTTTTGGGTCACACCTGGCAGTGCTCAGGGGGTACTCCTGGCTCTATGCTCAGAAATCGCTCCTGGCAGGCTTGGGGGACCATATGGGATGCCAGGATCAAACCACCAATCTTCTGCACTCAAGGCAAATTACTTATCTCCATGCTATTTCTCCGGCCCCAATTGGAGTAATTTCTAAACTGCTAGGGTTGGAGAGTTAGTAAGCAGGTGGAATGTTTGTTTTGCACATGGCCAACCATGGTTTGACAATTTGACAACTTGGTTTGACAAATTGAAAAATCTGGAACTTCATATGGTTTTCCCAAGTACTGCCACAAGTGATCTCTGAATGCAGAGCTAGGAATAAGTCCTAAGCATGGTTGGGTATGCCCCTAAAGCAAAACAAAAAAATAAATAGATCAAGTATTTTTTGTTTGTTTTGGGGTCACACCCAGCAGTTCTCAAGGGTTACTCCTGGCTTTGTGCTCAGAAATTCTTTTGACAGGCTCGGGGGACCATATGGAATGCCAGGGATAAAACCCGGGTCCTTCTCAGGTTCTCCGCATGCAAAGCAAATGCTCTACCGTTGTGCTATCACTCCAGCCCCTAGATCAAGTGCATAGCTAGTATGACTTGCTTTTGGAGTCAGCTGCAAACTAAATGTACATTTATTATTTTAAGACTTACAGAGATTAAGTTTACTGGCAGAAGATGGATGGAGAGGTAGTAAATTTAATGTTTTGTCTTCCCGATAATTACTGGTGAAATAGAGTTCTATAAAGTGACATCACCCATCTGCGGTGTAGATAATTATGCACAGATTTATTAGTTCAATAAAGAGATGATTCATCCACAGAATGATTGTGTGATTTTATTTCTTGAATTCTTTATCATTTTGAAGCGGAAATGTTTTAAATAACAGAATGAATCAGGGTCAGAGAATTCTTCTATAAGTGCATTTCTGTTCCTTTCACAGGGATCTTCGCTTCAACAGAATCAGAGAGATCCAGCCGGGAACATTCAAGAAGCTGAGAAACTTGAATACATTGTAAGTTCAGACAATCTTTTTGTTGGGAACAATAGGAAAATAATAGATAAAAAATATTATTCCTTATCTATAGATAGATCTCAGATTCTTTTATGGGCCCAAACCCCAATTTTCTATAGTCAGCTATAGTGAAAAAGAGAGGCAGAGTTTGGAACAAATTTTGATCACAATACAGTAGATTTGATGCCTGATATTGCTGTATTGTTTATGGCCTTGACTGTTATCTGAATGTGTCATGGGTCACTGCTATGGAAAGTCTGGAAATTTCTTGTCATATATCATATCATCCATTCTTGCATGCTAGTTCAGGTTAGATTGCAACCCTTTTTAGACTGGGTTCACATCTTTCTGTGCTCAGGGTTCATTTTTAGCAGTGCCATGTTTGGTGCCAGATATCAAACTGGGGAGAGTCATGTGCAAGCAAACACCCTACTTGCTAAACTACTGCTCTAGGCTTTGGATCCACATCTCCAAATGAAATGGAGGAACAATAGGAAGGGTTGGAGTGCTATTGTTGGCTATTATTTGGCCTCAGTATTTTGACCTCCAATTGGACTTAAGAATCTTTTGCCCTATGGGTCTGCTATAGATTCAGAATGCTGGTTGCCTATCTGGAGAGAGGGGAAGGGTTGTTCCTTCATCCCCCCCCCCTTTTTTTTTTCTATTTCTTTTTTTTTCTTTTCTTTTTTTTGGAGTCATACCCAGTGGTGTTCAGGGATTACTATTGGCTCTAGGCTCAGAATTTACCCATAGGTAAGTGAACCCAGGTTAGCTTCTTACAAGACAAGCAAGGTAGTATTCACTGTACTATTTCTCTAATTCCAGTTACTTCAGCTTTTTTTTAGTGGAGTGGTAAAAGTGGGCTCAAGTTCATATGTGGGGGATGGAAATCAGGGCTTTTACCATTGCTGTGTAAACAGGAATGTAGCGACCTCTGCTTGATCCCCAAGTTCTTTCCCTGAGAAATAAGATTCAGCTAATCTATCTTCATAACATCTGGGAAGACCACCATGCACTTCTGCCATGGTATTCCAGTTGGCCATGGTCTTGACTGAAGTAGAAAACCTAAGTGGTAGCAGAATAAACACAGATATTCCCCTATTCAGGAAAGAATGTTTTTCTGTAAATGCAACACAACCACTATGGAGTGGTAGGTATTGTGTCCTGAGAATCTTGTAATCATGAGGCTAAACACTGGAAATGCTCATAGTTAGCATTTATTGGAGATTAATATTGAGGTCTGTAGCTTAATCATTTTATGATATTTCCCAGGGAATATTTCATTATAAGCCATCTAGAAATGCTTTTGCATTCTTTCTTCCATGAGGGGAATGTTTGGGCCACATTAGCCGTGCTCAGGGGCTGCTTTGTGTTCAGGAATAACTCTTACTGGTGTTTCAGGGAATTCTAGGAATTGAACTGTACTTGGCTCATGCTATGTAAGTCCCTCAGCCCATGTACAATCTCTCTAGCCCCTAATTCTTACTCTTGAAACTTTCTTTAACAGACTTCTCAACAATAATCAGATCAAGAGTATACCCAGTGGAGCATTTGAAGATTTGGAGAATTTAAAATATCTGTAAGTTCATGAGCAATTTTCTACTGCAAACATTCATGCTCTGTGATTTTGGGCTGTTTGAGGATAAAGCTAAATTTTGGACTGCTTACACATTGTAATAGGTCTTATTCTTAGAAGGTGAGTCAAATTTTGGTAGTATTCTTAAATGAATTGCTATCAGTATATCGTATTACATTCTGTGGGTTTTTAGTATTTATCTTTTAAGTGTTAGGTAAGTTAATAGCCACAGCTTCTGAAAATTATTCTCAAGGAATAATAATGATGTTTCTTAAGCTGGAAGGTGATAACATATATTTAGTTGTTAGTGTAGGAGCTTATCTGCTTGGTAAGGCATCACCTTTCAAAGCCCTTTCCAGTTGCCTTCCCAGCTGGAGATGCAAATTTCAAATCTCTAAAATTCCATTAATTCCTGCCAATTTTCTTCAGTTCCCTCTTTTTATTCTGCCTCTTTTTAATTCACTTGTCTTAAATACACTGTCCTGTTTTATTTTAAAAAGTAATTAAATAATGTATTGCCATCCTAAGACATCTACTTGTCGAATTTAGTGTTGCAGTTTAAGAAATAACTTTGCAGACAAAGTGCAAGTCTTTTTTTTTTTTTTTTTTTTTTTTGGTTTTTGGGCCACACCCAGTAATGCTCAGGGGTTACTCCTGTGGCTATGCGCTCAGAAGTTGCTCCTGGCTTGGGGGACCATATGGGACGCCGGGGGATCGAACTGTGGTCCGTTCAAGGCTAGCGCAGGCAAGGCAGGCACCTTACCTCTTGCGCTACCGCCCAGTCCCCAAAGTGCAAGTCTTAACACCTTCATAGGCACATATTAAAAATGAAAAACATTAAGAAATACCTTTCAATTACGTTCTTTTTTGGGGGCCACACCCAGTGACACTCATGGGTTATTCCTGGCTATGTGCTCAGAAATCACTCTTGGCTTAGGGGATCGTATAGGATGCTGGGGGATTGAGCCGAGGTACGTCCTAGGCTAGCACAACAAGGCAGATGCCTTACCACTCTGCACCACTGCTCCAGCCCCTCAAATACATTCTTAGCCTTAGAGAAAGTGGGTTTATATGCTTTGAGCAAATTATTCTTACTCTTAGGATTTAGAGCTCTTTTATTGGGATTTATGCCTAAGAGTACCTGAAAATCTTTAAGTTATATTGATTTTTTGAACTGTCTATATGGGGCAAAGAAACTGGCTCAAAGGGCTCAAAGAAGATGGCTTCTGCACAATGCTGTGCACTCGAGAGCCCTTTCTGATCACTCCCTTTCCCGACCCCTCTCTTAAAAAGAAATTCAGTCATACTATCAATGTTGAAATCTGTCTGAGTTAACTTTATTTAAATACTTTTTTCTCCATGAAGATATTTAAAAGTAAACATGCATGAATTTCTCTTCATCACTATAGTGTTGTATGTTAGTTTTTAATTCTATATTAACAGTGTCACCTACTTACTCATTTTATTTTACTTTTGGTGGGGTGTGTTGGGGCCACAGACATCACTACTCAGAGGCTACTTAAGGTTCTGTGCTCAGGAATGTCTGCTGCAGAGTTCAGGGAATCATGGATAGTGCTAGCGATTCAAATGGGAGTGTGCCTTAACCCTAGGATTCTAAATCCAGGCAGCTAAGACTACAGCCATTGGGACAAATATTGTGAATATTAAGCTGATTGGTGACAAGGCTGAGAGTTCTTTGTGAGCTCATCTCAGTAAATTTGCTCAGGGAAATTGAGAGGCCCTTGGATGGACTGCAGCAATTTAAGACAGCAGAGCAGGTCCTATGAAACTTAGCCTGGACCAAACATTCCTAAAGACATTAAAACATAATCTTTCTGGAACAGCACTATGACTGTTGCTAGCATCATGAGTAAATATGCTGTTTCTTTGGTGCCAGAGCTAGTTGGAAACAGCCACTGAGTAACCAATTTGAGATGGCATATTTGCTTGAGGTTATGATGTAGGAAACATGTGGCTTTGGGGTTTGCCCATCTGCAGACACCAGTGATGGATAAATGCCCAGACTAGAAATCTCTGAGCCTGAATGCAGAAATCATCATAGTTAAAATCTCATTCTTGAGATCCCCAAGGCCCACTGCTACAAGAGGTGTTAGGAAAGGGAGGGGAGTAAAACCATTTCATGACCAAGACAGAGGGATAGAACCAACATCACCATTTGGTGAAGATTTTTATTTGTTTGTTTGTATATTTATTTATTTATGGGGCCACACTCAGCCATGCTCAGAGGTTACTCAGAAATCACCCCTGGCAGGCTTGGGGGACCATATGGGATGCTGGGAATCAAACTGGGTTCATCCTAGGTAGGCTGCATGCAAGGCAAACACCCTACCACTGTGCTATCGCTCAAGCTCCAGTATTTTTTTTTTTGAAAATGTTATACTTTGGTATAAAATTTCCATTGCTACATTCAGAAATTGGCTAGGATCTCCTCTAAAGGTTTGGGCAGTACATACTGGTGTCTTCCAGGGTCATTCAATCTCTGTCTTGACCACTCTATCCTGCCCTATGTCACAGGAGCCATCAAGAAATCCTCATAACTGGGTACATTTGGCCACATGCAAGCCATACTATTTAAGGCCACATATTTGGATGCCAAACGATTTTCATGAGCCACAGAGTATTCTTTTGCTAGGGAGGGTTGAGGTGTAATTGAGCCATACCCTGTATGTTCTGTAGATTTATTTCTGGTTCTGTGATGGCAGGGTCATTTCTATCAGTGCTGGGGGAACCATATGAAATACAGGAGTCAAATCAGAATCACAGTGTAAAAGGCAAGCACTTTAACCTCTGAGTTATTTCTCCAACAGTATTCTTTTAAACTGTTAAGCCATTACAAAATATAAAGACAATTCTTAGCTTACAGGCCATATAAAAACAGGCAGCAGGCCAATTCTGTGATTCTCACTATGTGCCTTTGTGGCTTTTGTTTTACAAGAATGGAATTCCAGGGGGTGAGTCATTCAAAGTGAATTATTCTTCATATTGCCTATTCACTAATTTATTTCTGGATAATTTAAAAGTCTATAGTTTAAAGACTCTCATCAGCAAAGCGGTTTACCTGTATGTTTGTTTTGGTGGAATGAGGTTGAATGGTTTTATTTTCTTTACTCCACAAAGTAAAACTTGGTCAATAACTCATAAATTATGCTTCATGAATAATAAACAATCATTTCATCAGCTCCAGTAAGGATGCTGGTTTTCCCATTACACCTTTGATCCACATGAGACTTTTCTTTGAGAAAGGCAAGGAGACAAATAAAGAACCATACTTACTGTGTACTTTGTGTATATTCTAATACACCCATTAATTTAAAACTACCTCTATGAAGTGTCAATTCTTCTTTTCCATCTGGTTTGTGTGTTAATCATCAATATTTCTTGTTGCAGCTACTTATACAAGAATGAGATCCAGTCAATTGACAGGCAAGCGTTTAAGGGACTTGCCTCTCTAGAACAACTGTAAGTGCCTTTCTCTGCACTTTGACCACCTCTCAGAGGGAGCATGGACAGACTTTACCATTTGCATGATGCATGTCTATACTACGTGGGATGTAGGGAGAGTGCTTGTAACTGAAAAAGCTATCACCAGTCAGTTACTCCTGAATCCAACTCATCATTAACAGATATTTTTGGATTTCTTTTGTGCACCATTCCCTGAACATGTACCTATAAATAAACTGCTGACTGATGACTTTATAGGTCTCAGATAAATAGATGGGTAGGTTGGTAAGTAGGTAGAAATAAAGAGGAGAGAAAGAGTCTTTTCAAAAAAATTTCAACAGGTTAAAGACCTTCTGTGTCTGAGCAGAAGAGCAGGTGGTTCTCCTTTACTGCAATTTCCTGTTTTTTTGAAACTGCATGTATTCAGTTTATTTTCTTCAATCATGAGGTCATTATTTTGGAGAAAATGAAGTGTTTTCATGCATTTCTAGGGACTCTATTGTTCCTTTGGCTATAAACATATAGTTCTACATTGCTGTGAAATCTCTTTGTTCATTCTGAACGACTCCCAGTGAAAGGTGTCCTTTTACTGGTTAGTCAACCTTTCAACCAATGAGACAAAATAAACACTGAGGAGTTTTAAGTCATCAGAGTCTGCTAACTTGGAGACAAAGCAACAGTCTGTAGTGTGGTCTCCGTCTGCTACAGCTGTCTCCGGGTTTTTGTGTTCTGTTGGTTAGCTGGTCATAGAAATACTTTCAGGGCTGGGAGAGGGCTCCCACTGAAACTAAGTGCTTTAGAAGCATACACAGTGCTTGTGTTTCCAAATAAGTATTTATTTATTCAAGTGGGAACTGCTTTCCTGAATGTGTTATGCATGGCATGGAGTATAGTTGGGAAGAAGTTGTGTGGCAGGTTTATATACTCATGCTTCAGAGAGAAGGAAACAAAAAAAGTTCACATATGTCCCCGAAGACCTGGAAATATCTGGAAAACCTCCAGCTGGAGTGAGAATTTAAAAGGAATAAACAAACATGCTTATATTGTAAAGGGGCAAAGGAAAAGTTTCTGCAGACAACTGTGAGGTTGTGGCCATGTGATTACAAAAATTTGAATTCGTCAGAGCTCACCCAGGTTTAGGAGAAATTTCTGCTGTAGATTGTTTTTGGTCTACCACTGAACTACATTCTCAGCCTGTGTGGAGTGATTCTTAAGATAGAAAGTCTCAGAGGTTGGCATCTGGGCAGCCTTTAAGTGGAACTTTCTGAGCAAACATTCCGTAAGTGGAGGGAAGGGTATGCTGAGTGCAGTCCCCTCAGAGCCTAGGACCATTCTGAATTCATTTAGCATTGCTGGGTGGTCCTCAAGGGCACTTTGTTCTTTTCAAGCCATGGAAGCTATGTGACTTCCCACCCAGGTAGGAAGAGTGAGAGAAAGGTCCTTGGGGTTCAGGTGGTGGATGGAAAAGATGGTGAGTTTGAGATGCTGTGGTCTGTGGGGTTCTTTGCATGGCCCCTGCATGGTCAGCAAATTATATGTGGGCAGAATCAGACACAGGCCCTCTGCTTTCCTCTTCTCTTCCATACTCTTCTGTATAGAGAGGGCATGAATAGAAAGAACCTCACGATACGTAGAATTTCAGCCACTCTAGAAGCTGAAATCTTTTAGTCCTGTATCTTCCAATTCAGCTTTCTTCTTGACCAGTCTGTAGTCTGGGCAGTTAAGATAAGAATTTAGGAGTGTTCTGGGATTGAGCCTTAAATCACACTGACTATCTCAATGCGTATTCCTTGTAGGGTGCATAAAGGATGCTGGGATTTGAAACAAGGCTGATTGCATGCAAAGTACACATCTTATCTTGCTCTATTTCTCCAGCCTCATAATAATCATTTCTGAGTCTTAAAGACCTGTCCTCTCATTTTCTTTGCACAACATGTGGTTGCCTTGCTGGCTTAGCTTTAAATCTCTGAGCAGAACTGCTGAGTGTGCCTATATCATAGTGGCCATTGGGATTTTTATGCCTTCATCTCTTGCGGGCACTGTTGTGTGGTGCCATGAATGTTGTGTGATGGCATGGATTCCTTATCCTGATTCTAACCTCTCTTCTCAAACATTTCCCATGCACTTATAGAGGGATTTGTATAGGCCTTTCCCAGTAAGCAGAAGGAAAGGATGTGGTAACATGGTAATGTGACATGGTCAGGCTGGTGAGCTCCATCTGAGTGACCTCTTTTTTCTCAAAAACTCAGGAATTCTGCTTTGAATTTCCCAGTGAGATTACTCAGAGAGAGTCTAGGGATATAAATAGGAAAGGGTAGAAAGAGCTAGAAAAGTCTTGACAATTTCTAGAAGTCCATTCAAGTCTCTGAATGGTGAGTGAGTTTGGAAAGCTTTTTTCTCAGTTTCTGATGAAGATACCATCTGGCTGCACTCAGATCCTGGCACTGCTATTGGCCCTCTATATTTCCAGGAGCTTGGGGAGATCGTCTTGTGTGTGGAGGGGACTCATCCCTGGGGCCAAGTTAGAAGATGACTTAAGTGTTCTTTTTAAGGGAACACCCACCAGTGTTTGAAATGAGAAGAGCATAGTTAGAAGAGATTAGTTGTACCAAAGGTGTCAATTATGGAAATCAAGAGCATCTTAACTAGATATTCTGTATATTAGAGAGCACAAAAGGAAATACATTCTTTTTTTTATAATGTACCGTTTTCTTTGATCATGTTATAGTTGTTTCTGCAGTTGACACTGTACTCAGTGTCAAATTAAAGTTTATATTAGACTATCTCTCAAATTCATTTAACCACGTGATTTGGAGATTCAACTAGAGGAGTCCATATGAGTCTTATAATTCAAATTACAGTCTCGTGTCCTATAGGACAGAACTATGTTTCAAGAAACGCATGGTTGAGCAATCCCATCATTATGAAATGCAGAGTGTACTAACACACACCCAGAGGGTGGGTCCTTCCACACATCTAGGCTTGGTTCTGGACAAGCCTGTGGGACCATCAGCCCAGATGCCATCTGTTCTGGGCCCAGGTGTACTTACATGATCCTTTTCCTGTGAAAGTTTGTATACTTGGAAGATGGATGGATGCACAAACTGAGCTGTCACCACTAATTTTTGTTCTGGATGTGAAGGAAACCCTACTGGTAGTTCTGATCCCGAGTCACCATTGTCATTTGGATAATTCCATATCAGAGAGAATTCTGTGCCCAATTTCCTATTTTAGAAATCCTTCCAGTTGCTGCTGCCTTCACAGATATTCCACACAATGTCAGGAATCTGGAGTAACTTGTTGATCTACGAATTAAAATGGCCTAACAATAGTCTTAGTCAAAAATCTAGATCTGTAAAAACTGTTAACCCTGTTTCAATTTTGTTCCCTCTCCCTTTGTTTTAAATGTCTCTAGGTACCTGCACTTTAATCAGATAGAAACTTTGGACCCAGAGTCATTCCAGCATTTGCCCAAACTAGAAAGGCTGTAAGTGGCACTTCATTCCTTACCTTTCCTTTCACTTGTGGTTCCTGGGACCCTCAGTCTGTGTCCTTCAGCAAATCTATGCAGCTGGTCTAATCATTCATAAGTGGGACTTACCATTTTCTTTAAATTGATAATGGTTATAAAAAAAAGGCATCCTAAACCAAACCTACAAACTACAAACTTCCTCACTCCTTTCTGTACTAAACAGCTTTGTTGTTCAATGAATTTATTATTTAAAAAAACTCACTCAAGACAGTGATGGAGTTACAATCATTTTGTTCATGAAAATCATCAATGTTAATACTAATGTAACCTTGTTACCTAAATTATAATAAAAATAAGAAAATAAGTACAAATAAATGTACAGAGTCATATTTTTAAAGCTGATTTATTGTACTGCACTGTATTGTATTGTCTATAACTAAGAAGTATTAGTAAAGAGCTGATGATTTGTTGTATTATCTTGCATTCAATAGATTTTTACATAACAACCGAATTACACATTTGGTTCCTGGAACATTTAATCACTTGGAATCTATGAAAAGATTGTAAGTATAATACCTTTTGTGCTTTTTATTTCAGCAAAATTCAGTTTCTCCAAGTTTGCTTTTGTTCTGCTTCATTAATTGTGCTTTAGTATAGTCAGAATGAGGTTCAGAGTTAGAGAGGTAATACAAGGGTTAACATGTTTGCCTTGCACATGCCTGACCTGGGTTTGACCACCAACATCACATAAGGCCCCTCATCCCAGACAGAAGTAATCATGGACACAATTCAATAAAACTGAATACAGTTGAGTGTGCTCCATTTCCTTCTTCACCCCCACCCCCCAAAAACAACAGAATAATCATCACTGGGAGCGACATTTGTACACACAAAAAAATGTGCAGTCTATTCCTTAGAATGAAAAATTTCTTTCTTTCTTTCTTTCTTTCTTTCTTTCTTTCTTTCTTTCTTTCTTTCTTTCTTTCTTTCTTTCTTTCTTTCTTTCTTTCTTTCTTTCTTTCTTTCTTTCTTTCTTTCTTTCTTTCTTTCTTTCTTCTTTCTTCCTTCCTTCCTTCCTTCCTTCCTTCCTTCCTTCCTACCTACCTTCCTTCCTTCCTTCCTTCCTTCCCTCCTTCCTTCATTCCTTCCGTCCTTCTTTCTTTCTTTCTTTCTTTCTTTCTTTCTTTCTTTCTTTCTTTCTTTCTTTCTTTCTTTCTTTCTTCTGGGCCACACCCTTTGATGCTCAGGGGTTACTCCTGGCTATGCACTCAGAAATTGCCTTTGGCTTGGGAACTGTATGGGATGCCAGGGGATCAAACTTCAGCCTGTCCTAGATTAGAGCATGCAAGACAAACACTCTACCACCTGTGCCACAGCTCCTGCCCCATGGAATAGATTTCTACTTTAGTTGACCAGGAAGACATTATTTTCAGTTTTTAAACTCTTCCATTTTAATTACATCTTACATATTTTACTGATAGAACTAAAGCCAGAAAAAAGTCTCTACTGTATTTCCCTCCATTTATGCAAATACAGTTGTAAATATTTTCTTTTTTTAAAACTTTATCGATTGATTAATTGATTGGTTGTTGGGCCACACCCAGCAGTGCTCAGGGGTTACTCTTAGCTCTGCACTCTGGCAGGCTGAGGGACCATATGGTGTCAGGAATCAAACTGGGTCCTCCTATAAATATTTTCAGTGGACTGAAGTCTCTCATTCTTAAAAGCCCCTCTAAATGGCTTTCTTGTAGTGAATGCTTCCTTACAATAGAATTGAATGCTGTAGTACCAAGCAATGGCATTATTTAATGTCTGTGTTTTCCCTCTTGGTCTGGAAGGCACTATTTCCAGTAAGGCATTCCTGAGACTGTACCAAGAGCCAGACTTTAGAAAATTCAGGGAAGCCAGCCCAGACCAGCTGCCATTGGCTTGCTGCTTCATCTGCCAGTGCATTGACAACAGGCCTTCCTCCCTGCTCAGGCCTCTTCCCTTTAGGATGAGGAAATGACCATCCATCCTGAAAATCTCACACCAGGGGAGACATGGAAAATGTTCCCATACATGATAGCTATGGGAGAACTCTGAGAATCTGCCAGAAATAACCTGCCAACTTCAGGGCAGTCAGGCAGGCACCTGCCATGTGTCTGGAACATTCTATGTTTCTCTCTGTTTCCAGTTTCCTATGTTTAGAACAAGACTAGTCCTTTAACCAACCCCAACCTGCCTTTTTCCTCTTTCTACCCTTGACTGTGCTCAGTCATTCTAGATTTGGATGCCAGACAGGATTCAGAATTGGAGGGTTCCACTGGGAAAGTTGACCTTTTCTCCCATTGCATTTTCTCTCTACATTGCTGCCAGTCCTGACTGGTGCCTCATTCTGAGGATTGTGGGTCTTCCTTAACTGGCATCTTGTCATGTGACTGCCCCTTCTCCTTCTTGGTTTCTTCTGTCTGTTGTTCAATGACTGTGGTTGCCCTCCTAGACAGCAGGACTGGCTCAGACCTGTTCTTGCAGCTCGCTCTCCGAAAACACCCACACAACGGGCCTCCAGCTGCTAGTCTGCTAAGTATGTTGGGCTCAGTTTGTCTCACTGGTCGCTGCTTTCCCCACAGGCGCCTGGACTCCAATGCACTCCGCTGTGACTGTGAGATCCTGTGGCTAGCAGATTTGCTGAAAACCTATGCTGAATCAGGAAATGCACAGGCAGCCGCCACCTGTGAGTATCCTCGGCGCATCCAGGGACGCTCCGTGGCCACCATCACCCCAGAAGAGCTGGATTGTGGTGAGTGTGAGCCCCTAAGGGTATGCTCAGCTCTCTCTTTGTCTGACACTGGCTCATCTCCATGTCAGGTGTTGAGGGCCCTGACAAAGCCCTGTGCTGGAGCACCTGTCAGCAGCCATTGCCTGGTACACTGGGGTTTATATTCAGGTTCCTTGAAAAAGAGCAGAATGAAGCCAATTGTCCCTCTTACTCCCTTTCAAGATCTTGGCTTTACAGAGCCACAGTGGCAGGCTGCAGGAATCTTGAGGATGAAGGGATTCAGGTTGGTGTGAGTGTGGTCAGCTGCAGCATTGAGAGGAGTTGACACCCTGAGTGGGTGGAGGCCACACTGGATGAACCCAGGCCCCTGTGTCCTATCCTAAACATGCTTCACACCTTCCCAATAAAAGTTACAAGACAGGAACAAAACCAAATTGCAGAGCAGAATCTTCCTTCTCATGCCAAGGAATTGCTCAGCTTTTTCTTTTCTTTTGAAAACTTTTAGGGGTCGCTGACTTTGATGTCTTCAAAGTATATCATTAATGGTTTAAACGTCATAAAACAAAAATAAAAAGTGAGAACTTAACATCCGTCATAAGTCATTTCATTTGTAGCATAACTCCCCTTGTCACCATCCATGTTTCACAAACTTCTCTACTGAAGTTGATTTATATCAGAAGAGCAAGGCTTGAGATTCTAGTTGTCCCAGGCCTTGCGTTCTTGGAGCTGACATCTTTGGCAGCAAGCAGGGAGGGGTGTTCCTGCTTACTTCTTTAATAGAGACTTCCTGGGCAAAGGCCAGTTTCCATGGATGATCCCCCATCATCCCCCCACTTTTGTTCTCTCAGCTAGGTTGTGTCAGTGCTGAGTAGAATTGGATAAAATTTCCTGAGCCAATCCTGGGTCTTCCCTGTTTGTAGCCTTTGTGATTTCGTGGCACTCAGATCTTTTCCTGTAACAGCAATAACCTGGTGATTTTTTTCCCCACTTGCTCCATTAGAAGGGATAGGCACATGGAAGTTCATGGAGTTACAATGTCCATAGTGTACCCAAGATTCTCTGGTGCCCTGTGGAATTTGAATCCAGTACAGTATTTCTACTCTAATGCTGCCAGAAGATCTTTAGGGGTCAGCTGGTGTCTGGGGGCTCCCTCTTCCAGCTGTGTCCCTTGAGGGCTGACTTTTTTTCCTGGAGCAAGCACTGAGACTACAGCTTTCCCGTTGTTCCCTAGCTTTAGCCCTGACCCAGGAATTAGACAGGAAGTGGGGGTAAAGACATTTAATATAGCCACTAGTGAGCTGTGTGGATCTTGAGAAACTGAGAGCAGTGCTGTGAAGCTGCTCTCAGAACCATCAAGGAGGGGAACCCCAGAGGTGCCTTATGCAGTGGGGTTGAGAGAAGGGCAAGGGCAGAGTTGTTGGGGGTTTGAGGCTCCAGTGGGCACGTAGTATAGTTGGGAGGAGTAGAGAGCTGGACAGTGCTCATGATGTTCATTGTGTGTTATGTCTTTGGATTGGGTAACACTATGCCAGTGCTGGAAGTACACACACACACACACACACACACACACACACACACACACTTAAGAGTTTGCTGATTTCTCAATTCCCATAACAAACATCCTTTGCAGATAATGAATGCCTGGAGGTATAAAGAGAATGAATCAAATTACTTCTTAAAAACATATGCTCTTAAAACAAAGGAGCAGACAGGATTTAACCATGATAAACACTTGGCCCTATATTATAGAACTAATTAGAAAGCAGTTGGGGAGAGGAGGGAAAATGGTGATCAGACTAGGGGTAGTGGTGGAGGGTCATGGGCATGTGTTCATGAAGGAAAGCCAGTAACTATAATACTGTAAATGTCAACTCTATTGTTACCTTATAACCTAAATTCTTAATTATAACACAATAATGCTTGTTAGGAAGAGGAGAAGAGGGCAGACTTGAGCACTGCTATTGGTGTCTGTGTCTTGGGAGGCTGCAGGGTGGACATACATAGCTACTTTGAAGGAAACAACCGCACCCCACAGGACTCCTGGTTCAAATAAGTGTGCACAAGAGAATGATGGGCTTATTTGCAGTTTGAACATTTGTGATTTTTCTCTTGAACCTATGGAATTTAGTGGAATTCCTGTTTATTTCCACTGCATGGATTAAGAACAAGAATGTCACCATTTCTTGCACAGAAAGGCCCCGGATTACATCTGAGCCCCAGGATGCTGACGTTACCTCGGGGAATACCGTATTCTTCACCTGCAGAGCCGAAGGAAACCCCAAGCCTGAGATCATTTGGCTTAGGAACAAGTGAGTGGGTGTTGGATGTCTGCCCTGGCGTGCACTTGGGGTGCTATTCCTTGCAGCTGGCCTACACATTTCACCACCTTAGGCCCTCCAGATCCCACCCTGCAGATGAGTACATATAAAGGAGACAAAAGCTTTGTCTCTTCCCTGATGTGAAATAGCAGCTGGGCAAGGGGTGCTTCTGCTTTGTTCGGGTCTTTGTGGACTGCATGTGGATCTGCTCAGCATGTTTGCACTTAAGGGGTCTCACTCATGCTTCCCCCATGCCCATGGTTTAAAAGAGGAGTTCTCCAGGGTCTTCTCTACCTGTGCATTTCAACTGGTGGAGTGGCAAGTTTAGCCATTGGCTTCCCCCACTTTGTATTGTATGCAGAGCTCAGGCATGACTCGCTGAAGGAGAGTTCTGGCCTCCAGCACAAATTCTTCTTGTGTGTGTCCTATTTGCTCTTGAACAGAAGCCTCTTTGTGCACAAGCAATTTGGTGTGAGATGTGGAGACACTAATATGGACGGGGTCAGCCACTCCTGGGGGCCAGGCTTAGACCTTGAGGTCTTTTAGACACTCATTTAGCACTCCCAGATTTTTAGTGAGAGTTGAATGCCTGAAAGGGACTCCTTCACAGGAGGTCACCATGTCATGCTTCCCTGGGTGTTCTGGGGGAGAGCAGATGTTCTCCTGAGCAGAATCTGTGCCGTGTTCTTAGCTCTCAGCATTTTCACATGCAGCTCTGGTCCAGTTTTGTCTTAATGGAGCAAGTTTGGTGCTCAGACATTGATTGAGTCTTCCTGGGCTCTAGACCTGGGCTGCATGCCACACCCGATATCCCCATATGTGGAATGTGCTGTGCTATTCAGCCAAGTGATGTTTGTGGAGAGGTCCAGCAGAGAAGTGTGCGCACAATATTTGAGTGCTGTCAAATAGAAAATGAAGATGGAGCCAGGTCCCCCTGATGTGAATTTTGCCCAAGGTCTGGACTTGTTTTGCTCATAGCTGAGCTGGTATTGGACTTGGGCCCAGGGTTGTGCAAAAGAACTTTCAGACACTTCTAGTCTTGGATGAAGTTTAAATGTGAAATCCAGAGTCTGCACAGGAGATTCTGAGAGATTATTGACTATGCATTTAAAGAGAAACACTTGTTCGCCTAAGCTCTTCATAGGGACACTTTATAAGAGTAAACTAATCAGTATTATAGGTTAGAGTTGCAGAGTATGGGGAAATGATAGCTCAAGGCCCCAGCCCTGCCTTTCCTGCAGGGATCTACCCTCGATCTACTAGAGACCCACATGAGGGACTTCTACACTCATGGGCCTGTCTCATAATAAATCTTGTCTCCCCTCTAATTCAAGCCTCACCTTTGGCCTATCTCAATGTGGTTCTGTCTCACCTGTGTCCTACACACACACACACACACACACACACACACACACACACACACACACACACACACACAGTGTGAAAAGTAACTGAGCCACTAATGACCTCATTAACAATTCCCAAGGCAACTCTTGCTTCCATACCCAAAATATCATGTGTAAAGACAAATGTCCCTTGTGGAATGGGCCAGATTGAGAGGCGTTTCTAAGTGATAGAGAGAAGCTTATCACACTAGGATGTGCTTGTTTGGATGCCAGGGGTGATGTTTTGTAAAAGGATTTTATCCATATAAAATGCTTTTAGCATCCCATCTAGAAATGGAATAAATGCTTCTATTCCATTGGGCTAAGTGAATTTGTTAGAAACAAAGAAGAATGTTTTATCCACTCTCCTCATTTACCCTTTGAAAGTAGGACCAGTTTAAAATGTTACAAATGTCAGTACTGGAAGTAAATATCTGAAATGATTAGTGATGGCTTAGTCCTGGCAGGCATGGACTCAGGCAATTGCCCCAGAAATACCAACAGAATGTGGCTTCTGTGAGGCTTTTGGGAGGACTTCAGAATGAACCTACTCGCCTCTGTCTTTGCAGTAATGAACTCAGCATGAAGACGGACTCCCGTTTAAACCTGCTGGACGATGGCACCCTGATGATCCAGAACACGCAGGAGACAGATCAGGGCATCTATCAGTGTATGGCGAAGAACGTGGCCGGAGAAGTGAAGACGCACGAGGTGACCCTCAGGTATTTTGGATCCCCAGGTACGTGGAGCATGTTTGGCACAAGGTTCTTCCCAGAAATGCCCATCTCCATAGTGTTCACTATTTCTCTCGAAGGTAATCCCAGAAAGTCAAGGTCTTGAGCAGCCTTCTGGAATAGGCTCACAGGGAATTCTCCACTGTTGTTTGGGTTTTCATTGAGTCCTTAGTCTGGTTTAAACAACCATGTGGGCTTACCTGATCAACTTGCTGCTTCGTGACATCCAATCACTGCTACTAGAGAGCAGGGAGGTGAAAACTTTTGTGGTAAGGGCTTTGATTATATGAAAAGAAGCCCCAAACGTTTGTTTTTGTTGGTTTTGAAGACCACACCCAATGGTGTTCAGAGATCCTTCTTCTTTTTGGTTTTTGGGCCACATCCAGTGACCCTCAGGTGTTACTCCTGTCTCTCTCTCTCTTTTTCTTTTTTTTTGTTTTTGTTTTTGGGTCACACCCGGCGGTGCTCAGGGGGTTACTCCTGGCTGTCTGCTCAGAAATAGCTCCTGGCAGGCATGGAGGACCATATGGGACACCGGGATTCGACCAACCACCTTTTGGTCCATGCTTGCAAGGCAAACACCGCTGTGCTATCTCTCCAGGCCCTACTCCTGTCTCTGAATTCAGAAATTACTCTTGGCAGGTTCAGGGGACCATATGGGATGCCTGAGATGAAATCTGAATTAGCTACCTGCAAGAGAAATGTCCTACCTGTTGTGCTATTACTTTACACCCCCCACCCCAGAGATTATTCTTTACAGAGCTTTGGGAACCATTGTGATGCTTGCGATTGAACCCAGCAAAGGCTTTTTCACAGTACCATCTCCTTGCCCCAATTCAAACCCATATTTTTTATGCAAAACTCCTCTGTCAAAAATATTGGTATTTGATCTATAAAGATATCATGAGCCATAGAAAGGACATTTGGGACCTGGAATCAATGTACGTCTAACCAAGTTTCAGCCATGCACATGTGATGTTTGATCTTCAGTCTTCTAAAAAGTAGAGGCATTGTAAGAGAGTCACATGGATGATCCAGATCCCCCTTTGCTGGAGAAAGCATGCAGTCTGCTTTGTATCTCCATGGGATACTCTGTTCTTCAGTGTAGACAGAGACTAAGTTGATTTTGGACAGCTGCCTTGCTCCTGCTTCTGGGAAGATGTTCCCTCTGCTGTTGACAAATCTAGGTGTTGTTTCCCTGGTACCCTATTGCTCTGGCCTTTATAAAACATCACTGGGTGTGACTCCCAAAACTCATCCCCAAAAAAACCTGAGCCAGTATATTGCTTGGTACTTCTCAGTGTAGTCATCTTTAGTAATTATGAATGAGTAAGTACTCCCTATAATTGGGGGCAGAGTGAAGGGAAAAATTTCTAGTCATCAATTTTTAGTCAAGAGGAAAGCAGAAGGAATATCCTGGTGCTGAATCAACACTTTTAGTCTGACATTGTTACCCAAGGCATTTGGCAAAGACATGCACTGTGAACCAATACCATGAGAAGTTAACTCTGGCAATGGAGAGAGCACATATTTAAAACCCACAAAACACTGGCCAGAGTAACATTATTTTTTATGTTATAGAACAAAGAGTCATAACAGACGATGGGAATGAACATAATTAGGAGAATTGCTATGTTAGCAGGCTAATTAATTTCAAGAGAGGAGTATTTGACTACCTTCCCATGACCTGCAAGGTTCCAAATTTAGCAACTTCTGGCCTGAATTTTATTCATGTCTTGGGAACAAATGTCTTAGTCAGTGAGCTAGGGTCTGTTGGGGCTTACTGGTGGTCTTTCCTAAAGCATATGTAAAGGGTTTCCTGGGATCTGTGACAGAGTTGACTTCAGAGTGAGGGCCTCACCAAGGACTACATATCATGAGGCTGGAATCTGCAGTCCTGGCCTCACCACATGCCTATTTTACATAAATTCTGAATTAAGGTTTTTATATCTTCACATGACCAGAAAAATTTTATGTGCCTGGCAATATGAAATAAAAATTTCTGTGCCTGTAAATTAAGTTTTATAGGAATATATCCATCTCATTTTTCTACATTTGGTAGCTACTCTTTTTTGCTATAATGCTGGACAATAGTAGCAAGACATACCATGGTCTGCAAAGCCCATCTATAGTCCGGAGCTGGGTCTTGCTGTGCAATAATAATGATGGACAGATGTGATATCTCCGTGAAGTGCTGAGTATATGTGAAACTTGATTGTTGGGAAATTTTTAAAGAGTAGCATTTGGGTAGCCTTTGAGGAGACTCCTGTTGTCAAGCTAGAAGAAATGAACCCAGAATCTGTTTCATTACACAGCCCGGCCGACTTTTGTCATTCAGCCTCAGAACACAGAAGTGCTGGTTGGGGAAAGTGTCACTCTCGAGTGCAGTGCCACAGGCCACCCTCTGCCACGCATTTCCTGGACGAAAGGGGACCGCACACCTGTGCCCGAGGACCCCCGCATCAGCATCACTCATTCTGGGGGCCTCTACATACAAAATGTCATGCAGGAGGACAGTGGCGAGTACACGTGCTTTGCAGCCAATAACATTGAGACTATTCATGCCACGGCATTTATCATTGTTCAAGGTGAGTCCGAGCCATTGGAGAGGAGCTCTGCGTATCCTGTTACTCCGGAAGCAGCTCACAGGGTTCTCTAGCTCCTCTTGCCTGCTCTCTGCCATTCCACCCTGTCCCACTGCCTTGTAACTTGTTTAATTTCCTCTTGACCCTTACTACTCACTGATGCTGCATGTGACTTAGTGAGTTCTTTTCTGAAGGAAGTTTCTGGAGGATGGTGCGTTGTTGTTTAGCAACTATATTATTCATAGTCTTAGAGCTTTGGCATATATAAATGTTTGTCAAATGCAAGAATACATGCGAGTATTCAATGAAGTCCTGTCTACCTCCAATAACTGCCCAAGCAGCAATTAAGGAGCATGTGTTTATGTACATACACACTCAAACACACACACACACACACACACACACACACTTGTGCTTTAGATTAGCTAAGTTATATCTCAGTGATACTACATGTTCCATGCAGTACTGCTGAAAGTGTCCCATGTGCACAGAGATAGAAGTGGTCCCCACACAACACTGGGTGTATCCCAAAACAAAACAAAAAATAATAATTAGGCTCTGTATTTTTAAGCAGCTATTACTGTATTAATTAGGAGCTATTTTAAAGAACTGCAGCAGCCTTTGTCAGGAAGCTGTATAGAAATAGGTGTGAAATATATAGACAGTCTTGCTTCCCCATTCCCAGCTTTGTCACCTTTCCTGCCTCCACCAGACCCCACTACACTCATAATTTGCTGTTAATTCATCTTTCTGGCTTTTGGGGGCACATATAATCTTAGTAGTTATGCTATTTGGTTTTTAACTTTCTGTGTGTGAATGTAACTTGTAAAAAAATTAAAGCATACTGGGCATTCTGTTAAGTGGCTTAATTTTTTCACTTCAGTTCTAAATGATGACTTTTATCTCTGTTCAAAGTTATATTTAGATGACGTTGATAGAACAGAGCTGGGGGCTTGGAGGCCACATTCTGGACTCCTCCTGGCTCTGACTGCTCCAGGAGGACCTTGTGGTGGAGAAACTGAGCATGGTCCTCCTACATACACGTCATATGCTTAGCCTGCTAAACTTTCTCTCTAGTCCTAGATGGCATTTTTTTCCTTTAACTACTTGCAAAAGTGATGAAAGTTTTAGCAAGTGAAATAAATCTCTTAGCATCAGTCCACTTCTGTATGTTGAAATGGACCTCACTGCTATTTTGTCTGTGGTAGCTGGACAAGTTGGCCGGAGTCTTTCTACTTTCTCAGTGAGATGCAACAGAGCACAGAGATCTATGCCTCTCTCAATTCTCTTTTTTTTTTTTCCGTCCTGGTTTTTTGACCACACTCGACATCACTGAGGGGTTACTCCTAGTTCTGCACTCTATAATCACTCCTTGCAGATATGGGGAACCATTTGGGATGCTGGGGATCGAACCCAGGTGGGCCGCATGCAAGGAAAATACCCTCCACACTCTGGTATTGCTGCAGCTCTGGTTTCCTTCTCTCTCTCTCTCTCTCTCTCTCTCTCTCTCTCTCTCTCTCTCTCTCTCTCTCTCTCTCTCTCTCTCTCTCTCTCTCTCTCTCTCTCTCTCAATTTTTTATTGAGACCATTGTGAATTACAAATCTTTCATGGTTGTATTTCAGGCATATAATAATATAATAACAGTGAATTAGGGCCATTCCCACCACCAGTGTTGCATCTTCTGTATCTTCTCCTTGCACCCTGGACTGGGGCTGCTTGCCAGCCCCTCATTTCTTGGTGCTGATGCAGAATGTTTCCTGGAGGAAAAGATAATGGTCATGTGGGCATTTTCCTGAAAAAATTGTCATGAAAGTGTCATGTTTTCAATGTTCCTTCCCAAAGCTCTTCCTCAGTTCACGGTGACACCCCAGGACCGAACTGTAATCGAGGGGCAGACAGTTGATTTCCACTGTGAGGCCAAAGGTTACCCACAGCCAGTCATCGCCTGGACAAAAGGAGGTGAGGTGTGCACTGGGCTTCCCTAGCTCTGCCTCTTGCTCATTGCTTCTACTTCATGACAACAATGGCAAACAGGTTCTGTCTTCCCCCATAGGGCACCCCCAAGTCTTCTGATCAGGGTGGAACTCTGACAAGTCCTAGGGTCTGTGTGTCCCTTTTACAAATCTTACATGTTGTATCTTGGCAAAACCTGTATAGATTTGTCCTTAAAGGAACTTGGGGATATTCATTCTTTTGCTACGTTATTTCCATCTTCCCCTAAGTAGTCGCAAATAAGTCTTGACTTTAGGAAATTTTTATGACATTTTCAGGGGTGAAGGGGGTAGAAGTATTTGGCCACATCCAGCAAGGCATGCTCAGGGATCCCTTCTGGTGATACTTGAGGAACTATTTGGTGACAGAAATTGAATCTTGGTCAGTCAGCAAAATCTTTTGATTCTACCTAAATTCCAAGTTCTCTTGTCATTTCTTTTGGAGGGGGCACAAGTGGCTGTACTCAGGGCTTATTCCTTTTTCCTTTTTTGGGGGGGTGGTTTTTGGGTCACACCTGGCAGTGCTCAAGGGTTACTCCTGGCTCTATACTCAGAAATCGTTCCCGGCAGGCTCCGGGGACCATATGGGTTGCCGGGATTCAAACCACCAACCTTCTGCATACAGGGCAAATGCTTTACCTCCATGCTATCTCTCTGGCCCTGCTTACTCCTAATTTTACTCAGGAATCATTCCTGAAAGGTCTTGGGGGACTATTTGAATTGCTGGAGATCAAACCCAGGTCAAAACCCTCTACCCACTATAATATTGCTCCAGCCCCTCTTATCATTTTTTTCTATTCAGGGTTGCAATTGATGGTCATATTGCTTTCCTTCCCATTTTGTTTTGTTTTGTTTTTATTTTGGGGCCACTCTGGTGGATGCTCAGGACCTACTTATAGTGGACAGTGCCTTGTATTGAGTCCTAGCTTTCTGCCTGCCAAGAACATGCATCAGACTATTGAGCTGTCTCCACAAGTCATACTGTTGCTCTAAGTGGGATCCTAAGTCTCTTTCTTTAGCTGGTCACCTCTGACCCCTTGACTTGATATGAGTGCTTGTGGTTCCCCTAGGGGCTGACAACAGCCTGGATGCTTTTGCTGGACTGGAGGCAGGTGCTGACATTGCTGGACCTGCAGGGCTCTGATCCTAACATTAGGACAAGTTCCTGAAGAATCTCTACTTGGGTCATGGTCCTTCAGACAGTACCTACTTTCCATTTCTTCATGGACTTTGTGCTTGGGAAGGAGGAGCTCTTCCCCTAGTTGTTAGAATCTTCCTGGGGCACCAGTTGCCTTTTAATATCAGTCCCATGCTGTGTCTCCCCTAAACTCTGTCTATTTAGATCCAGCCTGTCCAGAATGCTTCCATATGTGCTAAGACCTCAAGCCCATTCTCCTGCTCCCCCTTAGCACAGTCCTTCTGAGGGATGTCTCCATCCCTCTCTGGGGAAGTTTCTGGAGGGTAATATTTTTTGGTTTCATGGTCTGGCCTTCCCCACCCATGCTGCATGTCAGGCATGACACATGGGTATTTGAAGGAGAACACAGGATTTCCTGATCCAGGCAGGGCAGAACACATGACAGTCTGGCTCCCAACTTGGATAAAGGTCCTTTTAGTGTGGTCCTTGTATTGTTTTCAATAAGTTTTGCCTGCCAACCCCTGAATTCTTTGCCCCCATTTTTTACCTCATTCTCTGTGTCCCTTGTGACTGATGCAGCCCCTGTTTTTCCCACATATTCCTCTCAGGGAGCCAACTGTCTGTGGACAGACGTCACCTGGTGCTGTCATCGGGAACACTTAGGATCTCAGGTGTCGCCCTCCATGACCAGGGTCAGTACGAGTGCCAGGCTGTCAACATCATCGGCTCACAGAGGGTGGTGGCCCACCTGACAGTGCAGCCCAGAGGTATGTGGTTCCTCCCTGGGGACCCAGTTGCTGGGTGTGTAGACCTGTAGTGACCAAGAGAGTCAAAATCTGTAGCCAGCATTTGGATAGCATCCATGCCTGTGAGTAGAGAACCACTCTTCCTTTGGGTGAGGAACAGGCAGGCCCTTGTGTGTGTTTACAACATGGCTCATTTCCTCTGCCACTTAACTAGTGAGAACATTCACTGATTTGTACTTCGTTTTTATTTAGTTTGGATGCAGCTTGTGCCCAGTTAGGCTAAGGCCAACTGGGCAAAATAAATCTGATGGGTTTTCCATGGGCTAGTTAATTTTACAGAAGAACTTTTCTCTATGCCCTTTCTCATGTTTTGGTTTGGGGTTGTTCCTAGCAGTGATCCTGCAGCCACTGCATGCCAAGCCTGCACTGTGGCTCATAGAGCTATCTCTAGCTTCTTCTACCTCCCTTTTCTGGGATGGTTCTAGAAGTATCTCTGACTCTCATAAAGGGAACATGTGGCCAGTCCCTGCAATGATGTCAGGCACCATTCTGACTGTTAACTTGTTCAGGAGCTATCAGAGGCCTATATGGCCTTGGGTTTCTAGGAGTCAAGGAATAAAAGGTGGGCCTTCATCAAGAATTGAAAATGATGGCACAGGGGTTCATCTAATGCTTAGAGAAGGGCAATCTAAGAAATTGGAGCCTGACAGAGAACACTCTCCACTTTATTTTCTAAACTGGTTCATCTTCTTGAAGCCCTGGGCCTTGGATTCAGCAATTCTGGTTCCTGCAGAGTGGAGTCAGTTTGTGGGGAGTGGGGCAAGCTTTCTCTTGGTGCCTCAACTTTTTTCCCCAGGCACAGCAGGACCTTTTGGGGTGTGGTTCTCTCAGGATTTTGGCCTAGAGGTCTTTGCTCACTGAAAGTTCTCTGGTAGAACTTGCAGGTCTTCCCCATGTGTATCAATGGCCCCCCTTGTCTTCCAGTCACCCCAGTGTTTGCCAGCATCCCAAGCGACATGACAGTTGAAGTGGGCACCAACGTACAGCTTCCATGCAGCTCTCAGGGGGAGCCTGAGCCGGCCATCACCTGGAACAAGGTACTGCTTGGCTAAAAAGTGGGGGTGACAGGAATTTGCTCTGCTTGCAGCTGTTTCCACCGGGACAGGAAGATTGTGAGCCGGGAGGGTACAACTTTGTGGGTATGCCTTCCGAAGAACCAAATCAAATCCTACTTGATGTTCTCGTTTCCATAGACTTCTAGGGGCAAAAGCAAAGAAATCTTGTTGCTTGGTTCTTGGCATATAATCCGTAGGGAAGCTGCCCCACCCCTCTGGGCAGCTCAGGCAACTCAGGACCCTTACTCTGTGCCTTGGCTTCCCTAGTGTTCTTCCCCATCACCACCATGGAAACACCATGGTGTGTAGGAGGACTCACTGTGTTGGCACTGGGCAGATGGAATAAAGTTTCTCTCTTCTGATGGATCTGCTCACAGCTCTAGGCACAAGCATTTGTGAGGTCCTAAAGAGGGAGTCCGTGCCCCACCCTCATATTCAACAGCTTCTGCTTCTTAGTCTCATTCCTCATTCTGTTTCTCTTTCACTGCAGGATGGGGTTCAGGTGACTGAAAGTGGGAAGTTTCACATCAGCCCTGAGGGCTATTTGACCATCCATGATGTTGGCACAGCAGATGCAGGCCGCTATGAGTGCGTGGCCAGGAACACCATCGGGCAGGCTTCAGTCAGCATGGTGCTCAGCGTGAATGGTGAGACAATGCTGCATATGGCCTGAGTGGGTGAGGGGTATCAGAAAGGGCACCTGGGTCCCATCAGTCCAGACTCAGATGGGTTTTATGAGAGACCATGCACCCCTCATATAGTTGTGTGGGGAGGGCTGCTACCTGATATATGCAGTCCTTTGTGGTGGGCAGAGCCAAGCCAGATGTATTTACCCAGCTTCCTCTTCTACTATGGAGAGACCACAAGCCACTGCGGTTGATTTGCCCAGCAAAGCTTTTCCTTCAGCAGTGATCTGGTGGTTTGGCCGTCACCCCAACCCTTTAAAGCTGACAACATATAATTTACAGTCAATTTGTGGGAATATGGATGCCATCCATATTGTCAAGATCCCATTCTCTCTCTTCTGGGCTTGGCATCACATAATCCTGGGATGAGCTAAATTCCAAGTATCTTTGATGTCAGCCTCCAATGGCCACCTTTCACCCTCTCCTTGAATGCTATCTGCAGCCCAGAGATAAGCCAGCTCCTCAGCCTCTGTTCTCTGAAGTGTCCTAGGTTGCACTGGGTGGTGCTGATTTGGCAGTCTCTTACTTTCACCCTCCTAGCAATGCAAATTTTCTGAGGACTCTCCACATCTTTTCTATGTTTCCTGTGGCATCTAGGACAAACCATTATTCACCAGCTTGTGTCTCTGTGGTCTAACCCAAAATTCCAGCTAATCTTCAGCATGTTTTGGACTCTGCAGCTTTCTCTGTACCAACAAGCAGGGCAGCTCTGTGTTTCTAGACCTTCATACAGATCCTGGATTCATGGAATAATTGGAATTCTGTGCTGGTCTCTGTGTTGTTACATAGAAGCTGAGGTTGTCTGGCGGCCACAATCCTGTTGCATGCCTGTATTTTATTTAACGTTCCCCACAGCCAGGGTAACAAATTGGCTTTTCCCAGACCGGGAGCTCTGGGACAGCAACATTGTCTTGGCATTTAGTTGCGTTTGTTTGCTTGTTCTTTATTTGTGGGGGGAGGATGAGTGAAGGAAGAGGGGTGTGTACCACCTATCAGAAGCACAGGTGACCAAGTGCTCTGAGGACCATGAGGTGATGGAGATTAAGCCTACATCTCCTGCATTTGAACTCTTTATTCAACCTCTCTCATCAATGTGCATATAATACCCAGAATATGGCTGAAACTCTGAGTACCTGCTAAATAAATATCAGCAGTAGAAAATCAATAGAGATTTAGTTTTATTGGTTTTTTTTTTTCTGGGCCACACCTAGTGATGCTCAGGGGTTACTCCTGGCTATGCACTCAGAAATCATTCTTGCTAGGGGAACCATATGGGACACCGGGGATTGAGCCAGGTTCGTCCTGGATCTGTTGTGTGTAAGGCAAACACCTTATTGCTATGCTATCACTTTAACCCTGAGATCTAGTTTGCTTTAAGGAGAAATTATCTTACTTTCCCCTCATATATATAGTGTGTAAAATGAACGTAAAGTTGATGAAACTTTTCATGTGAAGATAATTTTTAAGATATGTTTTTGTACTTAAGAAATAATCTATATTGGGGTGGAAAAATAATGAGTTGTACAGGAACCCTGCCATACATGTAGCAGACAGCATTTCAAGTCCCAGAACCCATTACGGTCTCTGAGCCCTTCCTGAATGATTGCTGACCACAGAGCCAGGTGTAAATCCTGAGTACACTGGGTGTGACCCAAAAGCAAACAAACAAAAAAAGAATTTGTATGGTAATTGGTTGCAAACGAAATTTAAAATGTTTTCTCCACAGCACAGCCAGGTGTGGTCCAAAAATCAAAATAAATAAAAAAATGTTTTCTCACCCCTCACCCTAACCTGTCCTCTCTCAAAGAACCACTTTTAAGGTTCCTTTTCTTTTTTTAAAGGTAAATAGTTAAATGCCTGCCTAATACTTTTCTGTCATCATTGTTTGGAGAAAATTTAATTTAATATGAACACATGATGCTGCACAATTAAAGTTATATAATTATACAAAGTTGAATAGAATTAGTGTACCAGTAGGCAAACAAAAACTTCTATAAAGCACAATATTCAGGCTGTTCTTGATCCACCAAAAAAAATTTTATAATGGCTTTCTGTCTTGGGTAATTCTTTGCACAGTTCGCATCATTAAGGTATGTGGGAAACTCAGATATGGAGCCTGTGCTTACAGTCTAAATTCTGTCTGAGGGAGGCAGAGCAGGAGAAAGGACATATGTGCTTACCTGCTCCCTGATTCGAGAGGGATATGAGCTGAAGTCTGGGCTCAGTCCCTGGGTGAGTGAGTTGATGGATCTTTGTACAGAGAGTTCTGAGATTCAGAGCAGGGGGCACAAACAATCAGTGGAACAATGAGGCTCCAATGCTGTGACAGTTGTGCTGAGGGTAGCTGGGGGCTCTTCAGATGAGAAGAGAGGAAGATGCCTCCAGAAGAGAGTTCTGCTTGAATGGGTAGAGTAAAATGGCTCAGGGGAGGGGCAGGCCTGAGGTCAGACTAACTGGCTTCAGGTTTGGGAAAGATGATGGGGGCATTTGGGGGCTGTAATTCCTGCTGTGAGTATCAGGGTTGTTTTCCAGATGTGATGGAAAGCTATTCAAAGTTCCAAGAAAACTTTGGTTCTTTCCTAGATGACCTTATCTTGGTAAAGGTTGAAGTTGAGGGAGAATGAGGAAGATAAGGAGAGAGGGAAAATTGTCTATGCTGGTGAAGAGACAGGAGAGGCTCAACCCTGCTGGTGGCTGTTCAGTGGACTGCGATGTGTATACAAGATCAGCTGAGCAGAGTCAGATCACTGTTAATCTCTGCCTGTGCCTTGTCTGACACTGAGAGGTTTTGAGTGAGAGCAGAATGTAAATCTGTATATGAGAAGCTGAATCTGAACCTGGAGCATCAGGGAGAAATCAGGGCTGGTGCCACTAATTAAAATTTTGGACTTAGGTGACATTACTTGGTAGAGGAAAATATGGCTGGTTACTGTGTCTTGGGCAGGTCCAGCATCAGTGGACCATCAGAAAAGCAGTAACTGGGAAAACAAACATGAACAATGCTCCATGTCCAAAAGAATGATGATTAGTCAGATTCTGTGCACCTGTCAGTTATAAACGCAAATGGAAGAGGACAGTGTAAGTTTGCAAAAGCATACTCTGAGGAGAAGCAGAGTGCCAAGAAGTACATGGCAGGGGGAGAAAGGCAGTACCAGGAGCTAAGTGGATGAAGCATTTCAGTGTGATCATTTTTAGCCCAGTCTAATTCGATAGGAAGGTTGATTTATGGGAAAATTCACTGGTCATTTTTAAGATGTTGTTGCTACTTGTCCGACTTAAGAAGTCTTGTAATAGATAATAGCTTAGAACAAGATTATTTTATTTCACAAAATCTAAGAGCTGGCAGTCAATGGAAAGAAATGAGGGGTTTCAATGGACCATATGTGTATGTCTGCATGTACCTATCCACATGTGTCCATGCATGTGTCTGCTTATGCAAATGCGTGTGCTTGGAGGCTGACAAATCAGTGTCTGAGTGAGGTACTGATGCCTCTGAAGAGATGAGAGGATGAATTCCAGGATTCTCTGGATATGTTGACCTTTGGGAAGAACATACAATGAAAACAAAATATCTCTGTGCCCTGTAATTCAGCTCCCCAGTCTAAATTGAGTTTGTTTCTCCTACAAGATTCTGCCACAAGAACATCAGAACTTTATGACTGCATCTTATTATTCTTTTATGTCCTTTATGGGATCTGAAAGTGTGCCATTCCCACACAGTTTAAAAACAATTTGTAGTTAAATTCATGGTAGTCACTTAAGTTTTAGTTTGCAAAATAGACATAAACTGTAGTAAGAACTCTGTCTTTAGTTTCAATGATGCAGTGTCTAGACATTATTTTATGAGTCACTTGCATTTTTCTAGCGATGTGTGTGTTTTCCTGTTTTCCTAGTTCCTGATGTCAGTCGCACAGGGGACCCTTTTGTAGCCACATCGATCGTTGAAGCAATTGCGACTGTTGACAGAGCTATAAACTCGACCCGGACACACCTGTTTGACAGGTACTATGGCATGGCAGGGCAATTTGGGAAGGGGGTGCAGTTACAGACTGCAAGCTATTCTGTTACACCTGTTTTGACTTGTTTTATTTAACAAAAACAACCTTTTAATTGAAAAATAACAGAAATTTTAGCCTTTGACTTTGCTGGGGATTATAAAAACAAGAACATGTACTTCCAAGTAGAAACTAAACTGTGATTTACCCCCACCCACACCCCCCAAAAATTTACAAAGTCTTCATTTTTACTCAGTATGTTTTTAAAAGATTTGGCAAAAACAAAATATTTCAGAAGTTTTTTTAACATGTTCAGTTTAGCAATTGCAAAGTGGGTGTTTTGGTTTTGGGGTTGGCTTGGGGTTGGTTATTTTTTTTTGCATCTTAATTGAAATGCATTTGTTCTCTCTATTGACTCAATTAATTATTTGTTTTTAGTGTCTTTGTTTTTGTTTGTTTGTATGTTGCCTTCCACTTCGGATGAGTAAGGTACAGTAAATCTCGTCCATAGAAAGTAGCTACAAAAATATTAAAAAAGCAATACATTTTTTTTTTGTGTGTGTGTAGATGACAGTGATTTTTCCCAGTAATTATCTCCTTCTTTCCTTTTTGCACTCTGGCCAGCCGCCCCCGCTCTCCCAATGATCTGCTGGCCTTGTTCCGGTATCCACGGGACCCATACACCGTGGAGCAAGCTCGGGCAGGAGAGATATTTGAACGAACATTGCAGCTGATCCAGGATCATGTGCAGCATGGCCTGATGGTGGATTTAAATGGAACAAGTTAGTACCATACTCTTCCTTGCATCTCTCATCGCTGTGCATGTGTTTATCTCAACCTCAGCGTTACCCCTAGAAAACAAGATGCCTGTAAAGACATCTTCACAAGATTTCCTCTGCTTGGGGAAAAAAAATACACTCTCCTTGCAAGGAAAACTTTGGATTGACAGCCCATGGTACTAGGTAGTGATCCTGAGGAAACTGCATGCTGTAATGGGTGCTGACTACTCCTGAACAGGTGAGGAGACTTTGCATGTCTGTAGGAAGTGGTGCTGCAGGATCTGCATGTCACAGTGGCTATGAACAGGGATTCTTGGAGGGGCTGCTGTTGAGTATGGCATATGTATACAGGGCTTGTTGGTGGAATTGGATTGGCAACCTCATTCTGATGTGATTCCTGGCAAGGTTTAAAACTGGCCATGTGTCAGGGGTGGTGGCTATGCTATTGGCTGCTACTAAAGTTTCTGCTGAAGAAAGGTCCCTTGCAGAGCTAGCTTTTATTCCTCAAACACAGGCACACACACAGCTACACTAGCAGGAGCTGACTCTGCAGAAGGAGCAGCTTCTTTTGTTGTTTGTTTTCTTTTGTTTTTGCTTTTCTTTTGGGGCCACACCCGGTGACGCTCAGGTGTTACTCCTGGCTAAGTGCACAAAAATCGCTCCTGGCTTGGAGGACCATATGGAACGCTGGGGGATGGAACCGTGGTCCGTCGCAGTTCATCCTAGGCTATTATGGGCAAGGCAGATGCCTTACCCCTTGACCCACGGCTCCAGCCCCAGGAGTGGCTTCTTGATGGATTTCTCGCTGGAACATTATGTTGTATCACCTCCCACAAGTTTACCTTTCCCCTCAGGAACAGGTGCTTCTGGGCATTTATACCTCCCTTGATATGAGTGTGGAATATAGGGCTGTTGCAGGGATGACAATAGAGGTCACCTTTCCCCATGCCTTTTCCCCATCACCCGGCAGAGTGATGGCCGAACCCCTCCTTAGGCTTTTGTGATGCCGGGATGATGCTAGCAGCATACTGATGTGCCCTCTGGCTGCTTCCTCACTGGGTGGTATGTTGAAGATATTTTGCCCCCAGGGTAGGACCTACCCTCTTGTGTAAAGGTGTTACTTACACTAGTGCAAAGGTGTCAGCCCACAGTATATCAGCATCACTATGTTGTTTTGGCATCTGCTAAAGATTCAGATATTTCAGGGTATAGTGGTACCTCGGTGGGCTGCTCCTTACAGGTTAGGTTGCTCAGGGTGTATGTCCACTTCAGGCCTGTATTGCTATTGGCTGACACTTTTGAAAGTCAAATGTGTCCAGTTCCTGGCCCTGTGAGACAGCTACATCCATTTTCTTTCTCTCTAACTAGCTCTATTGTCCATGTGCCCTGCTCTCATTCACCCAGTCTCTTATTCTGCACATGGTGGTCAAAGTGCTTCTGAGCTCAGGACTCTGAGCTACAATGCAGAGACAGGCAGGAAGGAGGAAAGCTGGTGTACAAAACCCACATATGGGAAGGAAACCTCAGAACCTTGGCAAGAACATGGGAACCTCAGCTGATGGTGGGTGTCTCCTGAGAGAAGGGTTTTTAACACTAGCCTGACAAAGCTGAGCTGCAGGCTGCATGACACTCCACCTAGGAGCCTTGATCCACCTTTCAGGAGAAGGAAAAGGAAGAGGAAAAGAGCCCTCAACCAAGTGGGGAGATCAGGGTTCAGCACAGTTGGGACCTTCATTTGAGAACCAGCCAGTGTGGCTACAGCACTGGTGAGAAGAAGGCTCAGGGCACTGGCCAGAGGACCCAGTGTGGGAGAAGAGAATTTTGTGCTTTGAATTACAAGAGTGTGCATGGGGATGGGAGTCAGTGTGTGGATGTGGAGCTCTGCCCTGGAGTCATAACTTTGTGAAGGCTCTGGGGGCAGAGAACAGCAAGTTCCAGTGTGGGTTAGCCTTTTCACACCTTCCTTGGCTGCTAGGCACCCCCCTGCCTGCCTACTCATACCCATTTGAAGCATCACACTAGCATCTGTTCCCCTCAGGCTGTCATTTCACTGGCTCCTGCAGTAGGGACTGTGCCAGAGAGGGCACCAGTGTCTACCACATAGATTCCCCCGGTAGACTCAGCTGTCCCCTGCTCTATTTCAGGTTACCACTACAATGACCTGGTGTCCCCCCAGTACCTGAGCCTGATCGCCAACCTCTCAGGCTGCACGGCGCATCGGCGTGTGAACAACTGCTCCGACATGTGCTTTCACCAGAAATACCGGACACACGACGGCACCTGTAACAACCTGCAGCACCCGATGTGGGGGGCCTCACTCACCGCCTTTGAGCGCCTCCTCAAGTCCGTGTACGAGAATGGATTCAACACCCCACGGGGCATCAACCCAGGCCGGCTGTACCACGGACACCCTTTGCCCATGCCACGCCTCGTGTCAACATCCCTCATCGGCACCGAGGCCATCACCCCCGATGAGCAGTTCACGCACATGCTGATGCAGTGGGGCCAATTTCTGGACCACGACCTGGACTCCACGGTGGTGGCACTGAGCCAGGCCCGCTTCTCCGATGGCCAGCACTGCAGCTCCGTGTGCAGCAATGATCCCCCTTGCTTCTCGGTGGCCATCCCACCCAACGACCCCCGTGTCAGAAACGGGGCACGCTGCATGTTCTTTGTGCGTTCCAGCCCTGTATGTGGCAGTGGCATGACCTCACTGCTCATGAACTCCGTGTACCCACGAGAGCAGATCAACCAGCTCACTTCTTACATTGATGCATCCAACGTTTATGGGAGCACGGACCATGAGGCCCAGGCCATCCGCGACCTGGCTAGCCACCGTGGGCTCCTTCGACAGGGCATCGTGCAGCGATCAGGGAAACCGCTGCTGCCCTTTGCCACTGGGCCCCCCACAGAATGCATGCGTGATGAGAACGAGAGCCCCATCCCCTGCTTCCTGGCCGGGGACCATCGTGCCAACGAGCAGCTGGGCCTCACCAGCATGCACACGCTGTGGTTCCGGGAACACAACCGTGTGGCCACGGAGCTGCTGGCGTTGAATCCCCACTGGGATGGTGACACCATCTATCATGAGGCGAGGAAGATTGTGGGGGCACAGGTCCAGCACATCACCTACCAGCATTGGCTCCCCAAAGTGTTGGGGGAGGTGGGCATGAAGATGCTGGGTGAATACCAGGGCTATGAACCTAGCGTTAATGCTGGCATCTTCAATGCCTTTGCCACGGCCGCCTTCAGGTTTGGACACACTCTCATCAACCCTGTGCTTTATAGGTTGGATGAGAACTTCCAACCCATCGCTCAAGGCCATGTGCCCCTGCACAAAGCCTTTTTCTCTCCCTTCCGCATTGTGAATGAGGGTGGCATCGATCCACTCCTGCGGGGACTGTTTGGCGTGGCGGGAAAGATGCGTGTGCCCACACAGTTGCTTAACACTGAGCTGACAGAGCGCCTTTTCTCCATGGCTCACACTGTGGCCTTGGACCTGGCTGCCATCAACATCCAGCGGGGCAGGGACCATGGTATCCCGCCCTACCATGACTACCGTGTCTACTGCAACCTATCAGCTGCTCACTCCTTCGACGACCTGAAAAATGAGATCAAAAACCCTGAGATCCGGGAGAAACTCAGAAGGTGAGTCTGGAGTTTTTTGTTTTTTTTTTTTTTTTTTTTCAGCTCTCTCGTCTTGTCTGTTGAGGTGAGAAAGAGAGGCAGCCCCAATACAGATGCCAAATGCCCCTCTCATATTTTTAAAATTGAATCACAGTGAGACACATATTTACAAAAAGTTGTTTATTATGCACTTTCAGTTAATCCAACAGCCATCCCTTCACCAGTAGACACTTCCTGCCACAAATGTCCTAGTTTCTTTACTATTGCCTGCTTCCAAGCCTGCCTCTATGACAGACACTATTCTCTCTCGCTTTCTCTCTCTTTCTCTCACTCTTGCTCACTCACTCATTTTCTCTCACTCTCTTGCTCTTTTTCCCCCTTTTAGGCATTGTGGTTTGGAATACTGTTACTGAAGAGGTATCATGCTTATAACTATCTTCTTGGCACCCAGTTTTTGTCCAGAAGGATCATTTCCAATTACTATTTTCATAATGGTTCCTTCTTTGTCCTAACTGTACTTCCCTGCTCTTTGGTCCTACTGTGGACCAGTCCTCCTGGCTCAAACTGCTGGAGTTGAGTTGTCTGGCTTGGACAGGAGGAGATGGGAGGAGGAAACTTTGTGGACAGTTGTGCTGTTTTGAGTGGGAAGGGACAGAGAGGCCAAGCTGGAGGGATGACAGCCATATGGGAGATGAATTCAGGGCATGCAAGTACTTATGCAGATGAACATGCTGCTGAGGAAGGGCAGCATGGGAGACTGTTTAGTGCTTTAGTTCTCCAGCACTTGGTTCAGCAGACCAGCCCTGAGACTGTAGCCTCGTTCTGAAATCCCATCATTACCATGTCCCAGGGATACCACCATAACTCCCAGACATTGAGTGATGAAGCAGCTCCAGGCTGTCTCAGGACAGATCTCCTTGGCCTTGGCGAGAGCACTGTGAGATGTCCTGGGATAGAACACTAAAACCAGGAACCCTCTGGGAGTCTTAAGAGGAGTTGCAGCATCGCTGCATTATCCATAGGTCAACTTGGCTCAGGAGCAGAGTTTGGTCAGCACTAATCTCCTTCCTTACCTCTGCTTCTTCCCATCACTAATTAGATGTAAAGTTCTCCAAATATCCTTTCATGCTCCTTTTTCTTTCTGTTTTGCCTGCCCTTTTATTTTACGTGTTGTGTTTTTGTGGGGGATATTCCTGGCATAGAGTTTGGTTAACCATTCAGTGTCAGGGAGTAAACCTGGGCCTCAGGCATATAAAGCGTACATTCATCTAACTGTGTTATCTCTAGCTCTCTTTTATGTGTTCTTAGTACTGATCTTTTGGCAGCAGTTCTGAACAGAAATAATCACTCATTAGAAGCTTTCATTACCTGTCCTTTCCCTGTAGGCCTTGTGCTCATGGATTAAGTGTACAGATCACAGTGTATTTAAGGCATCTTCATTCAAAGGAAAAAAAATAGTTAAAAAAAATAAACTTACTTTGTTCTGAAGCATTTGCTCACTTTCTGGGCTCTCTCTAGATTTTTTTTTTTATGCTTTTAGTTTAGTTTTTTTTTTTTTAAATCTCAATTTTCTCTTAGTATTTATCTTAGACATTTTCTCCTTAGGCTTCAGTTTTTCATTCTTAAAGCACATGACTGCATATTCAGAATCAGATGCACATTTGGAGTAAATGTTACTATGATCTGCTAAGTGTAATATGGTCCAGTGCTTTTGTAAATAATGCTATTAAATTGCTGGCATAAGCAAATTGGTATTCTCTTTTTCTGTCAAAGTTTGCGTAATTAGGAATTCTGTGAACTGTCTAGTTTCTGTACTTAACTATCCTCCTTTTTTCTAACCTGATATGTTGACTTCCCTCTTCATTTCTTCTATTTGTCAAATGTATTTCCAAGCAATTCTAAGGGGCTGGTTTGTGTACCATCTAGGTCTGCTGGCAGGTCAGAGACTCTCAAAAAAGAAATCCACATACCCCATATGAGGACCCCTCACTTACTCTTCTCATCCACTCTTCAAGAGGGGGAAGAACAAGAAGGAGTTGGGAAATGAGGGGTAGAAGATTTGAAACTGGTGATCACATCAAGGCAGCCTGGGGAAGCTCTATTCTAGTCACATACACTTTATTGGAGCACCAGTAAAGTCTTTTTATGTAGGGACCATGGCATGGGAGTCTTAAGAGGACAAAACAGAAAGAGAAAGGAGCATGAAAGGATATTTGGAGAACTTTACATCTAATTAGTGATGGGAAGAAGCAGAGGTAAGGAAGGAATTGGTGCTGAACAAATTCTGCTCCTGAGCCAAGTTGACCTATGGATAATGGAGCGATGCTGCAACTCCTCTTCTTTTTTCTTTTCTTTTTTTTTTTTTTTTTTTTTTTTGGTTTTTGGGCCACACCCAGCGGTGCTCAGGGTTACTCCTGGCTGTCTGCTCAGAAATAGCTCCAGGCAGGCACAGGGGACCATATGGGACACCAGGATTCGAACCAACCACCTTCGGTCCTGGATTGGCTGCTTGCAAGGCAAACACCGCTGTGCTATCTCTCCGGGCCTGCAACTCCTCTTAAGACTCCCAGATAGCACCATGCTGTTGTTTGACATAAGTTAGTTGAAGCTCCCATCTCATTGTTTCCTTTCCTTTCTATTGTATTTGCGTTTTTAGTTTTGGTTTGGTTTGATTTGCTTTTTGACCAAACTCAGTGGTGCTTAGGGCTTATTCCTGGTTCTGTGGTTGGCTTGCAAAACCATGTGGGGTATTGGGGATTAAACACAGGTTGGCTGTTTGCAAAGGAAGTGCCCTAACTGCTGTACTATCATTCTGGACCCTTTTGGGTTGTTTCCTTTGCCTTTTTTCCTCTTACCTCCTCTAAAAAGGTCCTTAAGGATGGGGCTAGTCTGGGTCTCCAAAGACTTGTTAACGCACCACCTGCAAGTCTGTGCCATGGATCACCCTAGAGGTTACGTAGGGGGCAGAAAAGGAGGGGGAACCTTGGAAGCTGGTATTTCCCTATGAGATCAGTTGGAGTGGACACTGATGGGTCATTCTGAATCCTGCTCAGACCAGGAAACACAAGATATTTAAACTCCTGATGCTATTCTTGGCATAGCCAAGAAGTCAAAAGTCCTTGAACTTAGAGCAAGTAGATGAGCACAGTTTATCCTACTTTGTGGGATTAAGGGATAGTTTAAACAAAATTTCATTCATTCTCTCTTTGAATGGTCCCTGAGGACATAGCATAACTGTGTCAGTAGCACAAGGCTGTTGGAGAGGCAGCTGTGTTAGACTCCTCAAAAGTCTGGGCAACTTTGGTTGGCAAGTAAAACCAAGTCATCAATTTCAGTTGTGTTATCTGGATGAAACAGGTTTGACTTATAATAAAAGTTGTCACTCTACTGGCAAACATATATTCCTAAGTAATTGGAAGCATTTGTTGAAGCTGTTTATTCTAAAATATTTAAAAGCTTGAGTCTTTTGTGCTGTTATGCTTAGATTTTTTTCTTACATTTTAATTTACAAAGAATCTCATTTTTGAGATTGTCATGAGCTATATTTATAGCTGAGTTTATTGCTCATACAGTTTTGAAAACAGGATTTGAATGACGTATAGTTGCTTGTTAAGTGTTATTACCTGAATAGTAAGAATAAGTAAGATTTAACTTACTTTCTTATATTTCTTTGGATTCTCTAAAACATTTTATAATAAGTATTACATACATAAATATAACACAAATATATATATGCATAAGTATATAAAATGCGTATATATTTTATAAATGTGCCTGTTAACATTGGGGACAATTTATAAAATAGAATGGGTAAATGCTTCCATCCAAGAAATCAAGTTGAATTCTGTTTGTAACTGAACTTTTAACAATATAGAATGATGGGGACGGGGGACGGGGGACGGGGGGTGTTTCTACCTAGACAAGTTTCTGTTTTCTGTGTACTTTGGTAGTTCAGCTTGGTTAAGTAAATTTAAGGCTTGTCTTGATTTCTGTAGGTTGTATGGCTCCCCGCTGAACATCGACTTGTTCCCTGCCCTTATGGTAGAAGACCTCGTTCCCGGCAGCCGCCTGGGACCCACCTTGATGTGCCTGCTGAGTGCCCAGTTCAAGCGCCTACGAGATGGGGACAGGTGAGGGTACAGGTGCACTGAAGAGGGGACAGTCATTGCCTGGACCTCCTCAGGGTCTCAACAGGGAGGAGCCCTGCAGTGTTCACCCTTATAGTACCTGGAAGTCCCTTAGCTGTTCAGACAAGCTATTGCTACAGATTAGAAATAAGTTGCAGCCTAATTCAAGGGCATGTTTCCTGCCTCTTCATCTAACAAGTTATTTTTGCTCCTAGAAACCTACCAAGTATTCACATGTCTACCATTGTGGAAGTTTAAAGGGGTTTGAAAGTGTAGTTATATAGTTTAATATATGGCAAAAGAATTCCATTTCTTGCCCCTATGACCAACTGAACAGATATACATGATTCAGATTTTATTCTTCTTGGGGGGCCAGGGCAGATTTGGGTCACATCTATCAATGCTGAGACAGGGGTATTTTTCCTAATTCAGTACTCAGGAGTGACCCCTTAGAGATACTCAGTGAACATATGTCGTACTGGGTGCAGGGAATCAGACTAGAGTCAGCCAGAGAGGCCACATGTGAGACAAGCTTCTTAGCTTCCCTGTTACATCTCCTGCCCCACCCTATGTCTCCTGAAGCTGACTTCTTAAAGGGGCTAAACTTGTGAGGTTTTCAGCCCAGTTTTAATATTTAAGATATTATAAATCATTGTTTTTATGATGGTACCAATATTATTATTTAATACTTGCTACGTTGTGGTGCCACACCCGTCACCGCAATTTTGTTTTGTTTTGAAAGCCCAACTTGAAGTAATATCTAATAGAAGCTGTTAATGGCTAGATGGTTAGAGAACAAAGTGGGGGACTATTTAAATTCCTCTCCCAATGGCTTTTGAACCTCCGTGTTTTCTTGGTCTTGTTCTCATTCTGGGGAAATACAGGTTGTGGTATGAAAATCCGGGGGTGTTCTCCCCCGCCCAGTTAACACAGATCAAGCAGGCGTCCCTGGCCAGGATCCTGTGTGACAATTCTGATAACATCACACGTGTGCAAAAAGACGTGTTCAGAATGGCCGAGTTCCCACACGGATACACCAGCTGTGACGAGATCCCCAGAGTGGACCTGCGGGTGTGGCAGGACTGCTGTGAAGGTGCGTCTCAGACCCTGTTGCTCACCTACAGTGCTCTCCTGCTCAGTGACTCCTTCCCTGGAGTGCTCCCCTTGCCACAGCTTCTCTTTCTTTGTGACTTGTCAGCTTGGCCCTCATGGTGATTTGTTCTCTTGGGCAGCTTCTCCCTCACTGTGACTTGTTTTCTTGACCAAGCTTCTCCTGACTCAGCACTTCTCATTGTGATTTGCTCCCTGACTCAATTTCTCCCTCACTGTGGTTTGTTCTGAGGCTCACTGCCTGCCTGTTTGAATGTTCAGTGTGTGCTGAGGCACTTGCAGGTATACTCGTGAAAAAGGAAATCAAATATTCAGCTATGGGTGTGTGTGGGGGGGGGGGGGGTTGTAACATTATGATGTATTTGTGAGATATACCACAGAACATAGAAAAGTTAAGTTGTGTTTTCAAAGACTTGGTAATGAAAGGGGATAGTTTTCAATAGCATAGCTAAAATACTAAGTAAAGTAAATAGAAAATAAGGCTAGAGAATTAGAATAAGGAGTTTAGATGCTTCCCTAGCAATGTTAGACAATTGGATTCCTGGCACTTCATTAGCTCCAGGTTTTAGTCCTGAGCACTGCCAGATGTGGCCCCCAAGCACCTCCTTCAAGAGAAGAAAACATATAAAATGTATCTCTCATCTGAAGAAGGAGGCCAGGGAAATAGCTCAGAGTTCCACCTGGTGCTATTTCCATCTGGTGCTGTATCTCTCCTGCCTGCCTTCCAATCCTCCCTTACTACTGGCTGTGGCTCTGGTGGCCCCAAGCCAGTTAGATATGAGCACCAAAACTGCCCTTCACAATCCCAGACTGCCAACTCATATATTAGCCCATGGATTTTTAAGCATTACTGGGGAGTCTTCCTCAAAAAATAAAATAAAACAGCATATAGCAGAGCATAAGTATTTGTAGCTCAGCCTCTAGTCCATATTCAGAAATTTAAAACAGAAAAATAAACTTATCAACCATCAAATTATCCATTTATTTCCATTTTCTTTCTTAGTGGCATTGTGACCATTTGGGGGTCTCATTGCCTTATGTTCACAAAGCTTTAGTTGTGTGCTTGAACACTCCTGACTATCATGTGGCTGGAAATGATGGACAGGGCCAGGAAACAAATCTTCAGGATAGAACTTGTACATGCGGATAGCCCCAAGACACTGCTCTTATACTCCTTTTGCAAGGCTCACCCACTGAGCCATCTCTCAGCTACCTCAAATTTAGCTTTTAAAATATGTTACTCTTGCCACTCATCTGTTGGGCATCTGGGTTCTTCTTGGGACTAGAGTGATAGCACTGTGGATAGTATTTGCTTTGCACACAAGTGATCCAGGTTTGCTCCCATGTATCCCATGTTGTGTCCTGAGCTTGCCAGGAGTAATTTCTGAGCAAAGAGCCAGTAGAGGTTCCTGAGCATCACTGGGTGTGGCACAAAATCTAAAACATTTTTATTACTCTACTGGAGCAATAATGCACTGGTTAAGGTGCTTCCTTTAACAGAGCTGACCCCAGATTTGATCCCCAGAACTACATAATGTCCCCCTGGGCACTGCCAAGAGTGATCCCTGAGTGCAGAGCAGGAGTAATCCTTTAACACCAGTAGGTTTGATCCCAAAATCAAAATGGAGATAAAAAATATTGGTGCTTCATGCTCTAAATGTAATAACTTCTCTAATCATAAGAAGCATTTACATTTCTAGTGACTTACATTACTAAAGCAAGAGCAACTCTGGGCAGCTCTAGGAAGGTGGGGGAGTGAATATTGGGGGGTTTCTGGTTGTGCCTTCTGCCTACGCTTCTGTCCCTGGTCCTTGCTCTATGGCGCCTCCTATCCATCCCTCAATTCCACTCATGATCTATGTGGACTTTTATTTGCTCACCTGAGCCTAATTTGGGCTTTATTCAGACTATGTTTTCTTAGAGACCTGTGAAATATTAGAGGTGGGGAAATGTCAAGGAACCCACTTGGGGAATCTTCTCTGCTGTGCTGGGAGGAATCCAGGACCATATGACCCAGTACCAACATTTTGTGCCCTGCAGGGCCGGTGGTCTCTGGAAGAGCAGACAGACTTTCTCTTCCAGCCCTGATGGAATCATTCAAACCAGGGTGTTTTCCCCAGTTATTTAATTTAAACTAGTTATTTTCATTCATTAGTACTGAAGTATGAATTGATGTGCTACAGCTGGCTCTAATAGCTTCTCTTACGTGAATATGCGTCTGATTTTTGTCTTTTTTCTCTTTGTGTTTCTGTCCTTTTGATATACATATTTACGTAGAAAACATGTAAGATGAATAATAAACGGTATCTATTTTATGTTAGAAATGTGATATGTGATATTCTAAGATAATTTACATAAATTTACAGTTAGTCTAGCTGCAGATCCACTTTTTTGAAAATTTTTGCATTCTCCTTACTAGCATTTGTTAGGGACATGTATTGAGTTTTTATGGATTCTTTTTGTTTGTTTTTTTGTTTGTTTGTTTTTTGATTTTCCATCTACCGCCCTGCCTGAGATTTTATGTTTTAAATTTTTTTTAAATATTCTCAATTGTTCATCAGATCAACATGCTTTTGCACATGCACAGTCCACAATTTGTTTCTTATGTTTGCATTTAATTGTTCTCCTTTAGGGCCTGATAGATAGTATAGCAGGTAAGGCACTTGCCCAGTTTAATCTCCAGCATCGTATATGGCTCCCTGAGCACGTCCTGGAATAATTTCTGAGTGCAGATTCAGAGTAACCTCTAAGCATCTCCAGGCATATCCCCAAAACAAACAAAAATAATCACATGAATTATTCTCTTTTAAAGTCATTGAAAAAAAGAGTTTTCTCAGATATACAATCTTTTTTGTATTAATTACTTTATTTAAACACCATGGCTATAAGATTATTCATAATACATTTGTTGTTATAAAATCTTTTTGATACCTTTACTAGATTTCTTTTAGCTGCCTAAAGTAATGTTAAATTCTGAATAGTTTAAAGTTTTCTGTGGTTTGCCTAAATAATTCAGAGTTCTCCAAGACTTCATCTTTTTTTATTGGAGCGGCCTTGACCTCCATCTCTTATTACCAGACTTTCTTGTGGTGTTCATAAAACTAGAGAAATGTAGATGATGGAAGGGATTTCTGACATCTTTCTCCTAGATACTCTCCCTCTTAAATAGCAGGTGGAGATAGCTTAAAGTGATAAAACTTAAAATTTGTTTTTTTGTTTGTTTGTTTTTGGGTTTTTTTGGGGTCACCCCCAGCGGTGCTAAGGGGTTACTCCTGGCTGTCTGCTCAGAAATAGCTCCTGGCAGGCATGGGAGACCATATGGGACACCAGGATTCGAATCAACCACCTTTGGTCCTGGATCGGCTGCTTGCAAGGCAAACGCCGCTGTGCTATCTCTCCGGGCCCCTGTTTCTTTTCTTTTCTTTTCTTTTCTTTTCTTTTCTTTTCTTTTCTTTTCTTTTCTTTTCTTTTCTTTTCTTTTCTTTTTTTTTTAATCTTGAGAAGCCATATCTAAGGTGGGGAATGAAAAACAGGGGGAGGAAGGGGATTTGACAGGCCCAGATGTCAGTCACTATTTCTTTTCTTTTGGGTGGGGGGGTCACACCCAGCAGCACTCAGGGGCCACTCCTGGCTCTATGCTCAGAAATCACCCCTGGCAGGCACAGAGGATCATATGGGATGCCAGGATTCGAACCACCGTCCTTCTGCATGAAAGGCAAGTGCCTTACCTCCATGCTATCTCTCCGGCCCCCACTATTTCTTTTTTGATTCAACTTTTGAAAGATATTATTTTTTCAAGCAAGTTTTCTTGAGGTTAATCATTTAGTATATTTAAAAAGTCAAAGCAGGAAACCTGCCTGTCAAAGAAGTCTAACAAGAAATTTCTGGGTAGTTCCAAGTTTTTTTTGCTTTAGACTGTAACTTTGAGTTACAATCTTTTGGTTATTATTGACAAGTCAAAAGGAGGAGTACATAAGTGTATTGTGCACAGGTGTATGCATGCATATACAATTTTGAAATAATTGTAGTAATCATTGAAAAAGTTCAGCCCAAAGAAGTCATGTCAACTCATGTCAGGTCACTCAGATTCATCCATCATTAACATTTTGTATCTGTTTTTAGAGGTATAATTTGCATATGCACTTATCTATGTGTGTCATATATAAATAGACATATTTTTTTAACAAGTTAAGGAATTTGGCAATATCATTCTACTTTGCTCCTAAATTATTTACTTGAGTGCAAATGATCAAAAGGGGAGACATAGCAAAGAAAATGTATAACTGTATTACTCCTCTATTTCTGAGCTTATTTACATTTGATGTTTGTTCTAGCACTGTATGTGTTCCTGTATCCTAATTTCAGGGGTCAGGCTCACATCCCAGCTGTTCTGCTCTGTTGCACTTCCTCTGTTTGTCTCTCCTTCTCTTTTCTAGAACCTTCCTTGACTGCTTGGGCTCCTGATTTTCTCAGATTAGATCTGGTCCCTTACTGAGAGTACTGATCCTGTCAGTGCACTTGAGTCCTTCCCTAATAGAATGACACCAGAATATTGCGTGTCCTATTACTAATAGTGTTGGCAAGAGTCACACCACTAGGATATGAGATTCCCATTTGAGAAATAGGGGGCTAAAATATGTGATCTGTGACTACCTTTTCCCTATATCAAGTTTTTCTGCTGGGAAAGCTTCTGGGTTGCTGTTTCCTAAGTGGAATAGGGTGTCAGTAGTAGGGATTTAACTGCAAAATGCCATGTGTCTTATGCTTGTGCAAAAGGACCTCAGTGCTTCTGCCTCGTGAATCTAGTGCTTGCATTTTGAATATATCATATTTGGTTGTTATTCACACAAAGACCTGAGGCTTGTACTGGGTTCCAGAACTCTTAACAGCTCATAGTTGATAAAATAGAGCAGCAAGGAGCCTGCTGCAAACCAGGATGCTGTGTAGATGTGACCCAACACCATGTGAACAATTGTACAAAGCAGCTGCCCTAAGCTAGCACAACTCTGTGGATTGCCAAGATAATACTCCCCTTCTGATGATGTCTGAACTGTTTGGATTTTGGTTGGCAGACCTATTACTAGGAGAGGTCTGAGGAGGGAGAAAGCTGTGCTCAGAGCTGGATGCTCTTAGGTGAGAGGCATCCCCAAACTGTTAGAGAAACTTCTCCTGTTGTTGGGTGGACAGAACCTATCAGAAACACCCAGGTTTGAATTAAAAGTTAGAGTCAGCTGTGGAAGTAAAGGAATTGTGTGTGGATGTTGTCCTGTGTGTAGAGGTAGGCATTTGGTCTTGACTGGTAAGAACAGTCACTGCTGCATAGTCCAGATGGTCATTAGAAATCTGGACAGAAAGTGACTGTAGATCTTCACAGGGGTGGAGGGTGAGCACAGCTGCTGGCTTCTGTTTATTCTTGGTGACTTTTCTCTTCTTGTGGGATTTTTCCCTTGAGACTCCCAATCTTTGAGGGACTGGACATGGGCCTTTCCCAGACAGCCTCATCCTGGGCAGTGAGGTAGGAGTGCAGTATGGGGTTGATCTCCTCTGGCGTGGGATGAAAAGGCACAGTAGATCCAAGTATCAAGGGGCACCCCACTCCTTATGAGGGCCTGTTGATGCAGGGATCACTGTGCGTTATAAGATGCCCCAACTGGAGAGACTGATATTCCAGGTGTAAACAAGTGGGCAAAGGACCCCAGTGGTGGCAGGACCCCTGTGCAGGCTTTTAAAATTGGGCGATGTGTGCAGAGTGAACCATGAAGGAAGGCTCCAGAGGTCTGTTGAGCTCATGGCTTAGGGTAAGGTTGGGGAATGTGTAAGGCCTGGCCTGGGAACCATGACGGCTGACTGGAAAGACTAAGTGGCCCTTAGAGCCACAGCCTGGCATTTGGTGTCTCAGATAACTCACAGAGATGCTGAGATTATTCCAAGCTGGGCTTAATTTTTCTAACTGCTCTTTTTTCTTGCCCACAGACTGCAGGACCAGGGGACAGTTCAATGCCTTCTCCTATCACTTCCGAGGTAGGCGGTCCCTTGAATTCAGCTTCCAGGAGGATATGCCCAGCAAACAAGCAGAGCCTGAGGCAACGATGAGTGCAGCTGCCATAGGGTAAGGCTGGGTCTCCAGGGCACTTGCTGGGAAGCATGACTGTCTTCATCCCCTTGAGAAAGCACAGCCCTGAGCAGCTGTAAGTGCCTATCCATGACATAGCTGCCACCTGCAGAGGAAGCTGCTATGAGTTACATTTGCCTTTTCCTTTTTCTCCTCCCACAGTGCTGAGAAACTCAGCAAGTATCTTAGCAACACCACATACGCTTCCTATGAACACCCCAAAGTGCCAGGGACAAATGACATCAAGGAATTTGTTCTGGAAATGCAGAAGACCATCACAGACCTCAGGAAACAGGTAAGAACTATTGGAGCCCCTGTGAATCTCAGTGGAAGTTTGGGACCCCAAGAGCATTTCCTAAACCCATGTCCTAATCCCACTCTCATGGGCAGCTTCACTTCTCTCGAGGTGGAAGTTATAAATCCTGCCACTATTCTGCCACAATGCACAGAGCCAGACCCATGAGAGGGGTCTGTTTTGCTCTTTGGCTTGTCACAAAATTTGACTAATCCACCTTAGCTGCTATTAGATTTTCTAACAACAGGGGACACTCAACATTGGTGTGGAAGCTGCTAACTCTTGCTGAGGACACTGGTCCCAGCTGTCCCCAGAAGATGTTGGCAAGTGTCCATGAGATCCTAGAGTACAAGTGGACTTAGATTTAGGAAAATGGAGAACTGCAACCTCAAGGTCAGATTGTTTTGCAGCTGCCTCTTGAATTCCTAATAAACTCTGTTTCCAGGAGGGCACTGGAAGGTCACTTTGAGGTCTAACCTCTATGGAATGTGGAAACCAGCCACTAGAGTTTGACCAGTGGGACAACAGGACTGTGATGCTTTGTAGCAGTGCCAGTTCTAGGGACCAACAAGGGTCAGCTGGTAGTGTTCAGAAAACCTATACACTAGGATTTTGAAGCAGCGTCAGCCAAATGTGCCCTCACCCCTGTACAATCTCACTGGTCCCTGAAACTTTAATTACTGGTCACCATATCAGTGTGGGTCACAGAACTGTGGAGAATGCCTTTGTTTTCAAGGCTTTCTTCTGCTCAGAAATAGCTCCTGACAGGCACGGGGGACCATATGGGACATATGGGATTCGAACCAACCACCTTTGGTCCTGGATTGGCTGCTTGCAAGGCAAATGCCGCTGTGCTATCTCTCTGGGCCTGGCTTTCTTCTTTTTTGTTTGTTTCTAATTTTAATCAGAAACACCTTGGATTACCAAATTGTTCATAATACAGTCATTTGTAGCATTAAATGTTAAAACATCAATCCCACCATCAGTGTGACCTTCCCTTCACCAGTGTCCCCAATTTTCCATTCATCACTATGGCCTGCCTTCATGCAGGCACAAACAAATTTACTTCACATATTCTGTTACAACACAAAGGCAAATAGAATGATCAAAATTTAGACCATTGTTCTTCTTTCCATGGTGTTACTAAAGTCGGTGTCTAAGGATTTACTGGACTATGGTGAGTGCTAGTGGAACCATCTGTGTTACTGTATAGGCTCACTGAACTTGGTAGATTTTAGATTTCTGTTACTTTCTCAGCAGATTTCCTGTGATCCTACTGGGCTATTACACAATACTCAGGTGTCACATGGCCTGGAACAAATCTGGTGGCTTGAAAGGTGAAGTCACATAACTGAGCTTTTTTTTTTTGTTGGTAGGTTTAGGGTGCACCATCAGACGGCTATGAAGTTTTGATGGCCATTATTTTCTTATTTAATCAGAGTACTTGTAGGGCCTGCCCTTCTGCCACTGAAGGAGAATGCAAGGCTCAAACCTAAGCCTGATTTGGAGTTTGTGCTCAATGTTTCTATTCTTTTAATGAGTGAATGTGAGTCCAGAGAAGTTATTGGACATAGTCCAACTCTGTTCTTTGAAAGGCATCCCTTCAGGAGAAATAGATGTAATGCCAGAGAGCCCAGCTCCTCCTCCGAAGTGACATGGTATGTTTTTTACTTGGCTGCAGATAAAGAAACTTGAATCTCGGCTCAGCACCTCTGAGTGCACCGATTTGGATGGCGAGCCGCATACTGATGGCGCCACATGGAAGAAAGACCCCTGTACTGCTTGTGAATGCCACGTGAGTGAGGTTCTGGCTCCCAAGAAACTGGTGGAGGTCCCTGAGCCCCAGAGCTTCTACTCATCTGCAGAGCTAGTCCCTCTACCCAAGAAAACTGTATACTGATGTGTTATTAATCATGTGGTGTTTGCACCCATACGAAATGAAACTCTGAGAAAGTGGTTGGAAGCATCTCACTGGGTGGTGGTCTGGCTCCAGCTTGATCTGGGCAGAACCCTCAGATAGGATAGAGGGTGGAAGTTTCATCTATGTAGTGAAGAGAGTTGGCTTATCCTACCCTGGAATAGGAGGAAGATGCTGGCGGTCCCTCCTGATTGACTAGTTTGAGAAGATTTAAGCAGAACAGAAGCAACTGCAGCCCCTGCAGATTATTGAATCTGTCCTTCCACCTCCATGCACAGCATCTTCATGGTCTCAGATGTGAGGGAAAGAGTTGTGAACCCTCTTGGTCCTGGGTTCCCAAAGTGGAAAACAAGATGTCTGGAAAAGGTTGTGGTGGAAGGCAGGACAGTAGCCTCCAGAAGAGCTCCGGGTGTCTGTAATTGTGAATCATACAGAAGAATCACTTCTTTATTACACAACCCACCAAAGAGAGTAGGAAGGCTGCCGGGGGTGTGACTGGGAGGCATTGTGGTCTGGCTCCATGGGTCTGATGACTTTCTCCTCCAGGATGGGCACATTACCTGCTTCGTGGAAGCTTGCCCGTCGGCTGACTGTGCAGAGCCTGTGAAGCTGGAAGGAGCGTGTTGTCCAGTCTGTTTGAAGTCCAGTCCAGAAGAGAAACCTTAGGCCCAGCAGAGTTCCTCAGAGCGTCTCCACTATGTCATCTCAGATCAGATGGCCGGTACGGGGGCTGCAATGCAGGAACCATCAGAAGCTGGACATTACCTGGCCCATAGTGGCCAGAACTGTTTTGGAACATAGTACAGGAGGCTCAGACAAGAGGAGACCATGACAGAGCAGATCCACAAGCGGGAAGACAGACACGTGTCCTAACGTCATGTTAATTTCTCAGGTCTTATTTAATTTTTCTAGTGAAAAATTGGTGCTACTATTAAATTGCACAGTTGCATCATTTAGGCTCCTAAATTGATTTCACACAGTCACATTTCCTCTCCACTAGGAGTTTGGCTGGGTTCTGATGAGCAGGAGCTTGCAGGCAGGTCCCCCTTGGGAATGGGTTCTGAGTAGAGCCTCCTGCCGAAGGCATGCCACATTTCTAGAAGTCAGTGTTGAGCAAAGGAGCTGCATCTCTTCTGACCTTGGGTGTCATGATCTCAGCAGTAAGCTGAGGTGTACATCCCTCTCCATGACATTGATCCCCTTCTGGCTCTGTGTAATCAGCCATAGAGCAAGCATCCATGGGAAGGCATGTGAACACCCCCACAGCTTCTCAGTTCCATGCACCCAGGATGATAGAGGTCATTAAGCCACACTTAGATGCTGGTTTGTTGTCATGTAGATCCTGCATACGTACCTGCCTAGCTGGGGACCAAATGTGAAAACTCTCCATTTTTTTCTTCTACTGAACCACTATTCACATTGCCTACCTTGTCCACAGTCAACTCTTCTCTTCCTGTCCCCCGTCCCAGGCTTTGCTTCCAGCCAGAGCAACTGAGAAGAATCATAGTGAATCTTCGGGGGGAATGCAAATGCAAACTTTCTAATTTCAGGTTGTATGAATGTGTTAAAGGAAAAACAAAATAGCCCTATACCTCATATGTAGTTTTTAATGCATGCTCTTTGATGAAGTCTTGCCCATGATTTAGGTATTAGGTATGGCAAAAAAAAAAAAGCCATTTCCACTATGCAAAAAAGTTCTAGGATTTCAGTGTAAAGCAACTCTCATACCTCAAGCTCTCTCTTTTGCAATTAACCCACAGCCTCCCATTTTTTGTACTAAGTAGAAAGGGGTCTTTATTATGAGACATGTTTCCCTGAATATACAAGTTCAGGGCAACAAACACTTTTAGAGTACCTACCATGTGCCTGCCATCGTGTGGGGTACAAGTAATTGAGACCTGTTCCTCCTACCTTCAGTCCCATATGGGTAGATGGAGAGATGAACACAGGCAGGTTCGGTACAGAGGAAGCTTGTGTCAAAATTTCATGGTTTATGTTGTGCCCATCTATCATTGATTTTTGAGGGCAGGAGTGTATGTTGGTAGAGTCTGGTAAGAAATGAATGTTTCTCAGCCTGCTGTTAACTCAAGCATGACTGTCCCTGAGCAGAGAAGTGCAGGGCTCATAGATTGGGAATTTAAATCTACAGGCTAGAGTTCATGTCCCATCTCTGGGAATATTTATAGTTTGTTTAAGCATGACTGGCTTGATTTTTCACCTTCATTTTCCTAAACAAATGACAGAGGGCTCATGGGGTGAACATTTTTTTGCCATATCAAGCCAAATTTAGTTACCAGGTTTTGGAAGAGGTTTCTGTAAATTAGGAAATGGATAACTGGGAAAGCAAAGCTCAGGTATAGAAGGCCCCATATTCTGTAGGGATTAATGGGAAACTCATAAGTGCTTTGAGGTTGGTGTGTGGTTTCCTTGTGGATGTGGCCTACACCAGAGAAACAAGTGTCTTGGGCAAGTGTCACAGGTCCTCTAAATGAAAGGGGTGTGTGTCTGATGGGCAGTGAAAATTCCTTTTTTCCTTGGAAAAGTCTGGCGTCTGACTATGGGCAGCCCCTGAACACAGCTTCCTCGAAGCCACTGGTAGGGACTGCTGTGAGATGAATCAAGTGTACATATTTATTTACTTTTCTAACTGGCTGACAGCCAAATGCCTCTTTGCTGTTCATTGTAACCAGTACATTACCAAAGAAAGGTTTGCACTATATAATGTTGCTTTTCAAGTGAAATAAATGGTTCACCTTTTCAAATGGAGAATGGTTTCTAAAGGTTTTTTTTTCTCTCCTGTGTCAACCAACCAACCAACCAACCAACCAACCAACCAACCACCCAACCCTGGAAGGTATGCCCTGTTCCCTTTGCAGGGGAAAGAGCAACTCCAAGGAGAGAAGAGCCCTGGGGCTTTGAGACTAACTAAGTACCTGAAAATATGAGGAAAGGCTAAAAGAATGGGGAAGCTAATTCAAATAGACTGTATCTACCAAACTACACTGGTGTTTTTACAAGTGCCAGAGCTCACTATGTTGGAATTTTGAGCAGGTGGGAGTTGAGCTCCCAAGAAGAACTAGCAGCTGTCTCAGGCCTCCTGGAACATGTTGTGTGGCCAATCCATGTTTGCCAGAGGGAAACTGCAGAGCTGCCTGCCACACTGCTGAAGACCCTGCTGTCTCAACAACCTACACAAATGGGCTTTCATGATTGTGGCAAGAAAAAAACGGGCTATGGGGACCAATATGGTATCTTGTATTTTGTTGTTATTTGAACCACACCTCTGTTGGGATTCCAGGGTTATTAGTGATGCATTTCAAAGATGCTCCCAGTTATGCTGGGTGATCATGAAGTGTTAGGGACTGGACACTGGCCTCATGTATGCAATGCATGTGCTCTGGCCCTTTGAACCATCTCCCTGGTTCAATGACGCTTTTCAGGCAGAATTTGACACTGTGTTTCCAGAGCCTGGGCATAAATATTACTGTTCATCTTAACCTAAGAAGAAAATTCAGCTACCTGGGGAAAATTGAGTCTGGAGTTATTTAAGCACCTCCTTGTTTCAAATTCTGTAGTGAAATGGTTGAGCTGCTTTCAAAACATACTAAATTCTCAGAGGCTTTTGGTAAATTCTCCAATCCCCACCCATACAGCAGTGAGATTATTTTGCAAGGGAGGTGCTTTTAGATCTTCCAAATTTTAAAGTGACTCGAAGTTGCCTTTTCTATGTGTGGCAAGGATAATATGCATTTGGTGGCAGGTAAATACAACTGTTCTACTTCAGTTGAAGCTTGCCTTGCAGGTGCATGGGGAGACCTGAAGGGTTATTAGCCAAAGTCCTGGGGTAAAACTCAGGTCAGCCCACAGAGCGCTCACACTAGGCTCTAGACCTGAGGGAAACTTGCCCTGCTAACCAAAAGTCATCTCTCTCTCTCTCTCTCTCTCTCTCTCTCTCTCTCTCTCTCTCTCTCTCTCTCTCTCTCTCTCTCTCTCTCTCTCTCTCTCTCTCTTTCTTTCTCTCTCTTTCTCTCTTTCTCTCTCTCTCTCTCTCTCTCTCTCTCTCTCTCTCTCTCTCTCTCTCTCTCTCTCCTCTCTCTCTCTCCTTGTACAGATCTTGCCTGTGCTAAGACCTTACCTGTGCACTGCTGGCTCCTCCCCAGTTTTCTTGGGATGAACCCAGTGATCCACAGGTACAGAAATTTGGGTTCATAATCCTCATTTAATGGACACGTTCAATCCTTCATTCAGAAACTGTCAGATCAAGCACAGGGAATCGGTGCCATATACTTGTTTTAATGGAATGGGAAATATAAAACTGGCAATTATGAGGAGCAGGGAGATAACGCCAAGGGCTACAGTTCATGCTTTGCATATACCAGGCCTTGATCTTGATTCTTGGCCCTGAAATAGTCCCCAGAGCACCATTCAGGATAGTCCTGAACATGCCCAAGCAACATCACTATTACCCTGGTGGCCCTCAGCACTGCCAGACCTGAGCAGCTTAATACCCTCGGGCCTAAGCATTGAACCAATTTATCAGCTTAATTGGCCAAGTATGACTTGGAGTGATCCCAAGGCCACCTGAGCACTGCTTGAAACCAATCTCTCCTTGAAAAAATAAAACAGAAACAACAACAAAACCAAGGCAATAATTAATCACTTGTTTCACTTTATAGAAGGTGGACAGGGCTGAGGAGCCAACACAATAAACGAGAACACAATTTTTTTGCATGAATGTGGAAGCCCTAGGTTCTGTCTCTCATTCCGCATGGTCCCTTCAGCACCACTAGGTACAGCCTCCAAAAATTTAATAAAATATAGGGGCAATATATTCAACATACCTTGTCCTTAAGAAAAAAAATTTACACCTGTCTCTTGTGGGCAAAATTGTATGCCAAATAGCATAAAACAATTGTCACATGATCTTCGAGACCATTCTTGTTAAAAATTGAGCTCTCCAAATAAAGCTAAAAAAAATAATATTGAGTTCTCCAAATGCATTTAAAATAGACAAAATATTACATTTTTTGAGTTGGAAAGATATGACAGGGCTTTAAACTCGCTTTGCATGTGGTTGGTTGACCTAGTTCCAGCCCCTTATAACCTTATATGATCCCCAAACACTGCCCAGGAGTGATTCCTGAGCACAGAACCAAGAGTAAGTCACCAGATGTGACTCAGAAAACAAATACCAAAAATAGTTAATGTAGAATCTGTTTGAAAAACCCCAGCTTTGTCTACTTTTGTGTTATCCACCAATGAAGTCACAAAATGCAGAATCTTGACAGTGGGAGAGGGGAAGATTGAGTAAGACAAAATCAGCTACAATGAGGAGTAGGGGGGTGGTCTTTGTAACACAGCCCTCAAGAGCTGTGGGTGTACCTATTTGAAACCCTGAAACCCACCCATTTCTGGGAGGGGTCTTGGAAACCGGATAGTAGGTGTAACCTTACCTGCTAGACCCTCCCATTCCTGGGAGGGGTCTGGGAAATGTTAGATAAGGCTGGGACCAAGGAAATTCGGCCCTTTTGGCTTTTTGCCCTTTTGGCTCTTGGCCCTTTCTGTGCTGCTGTGCGCTCTGGCTTCTGGGTTTCTGTGTTCTGGTCTTTGACCAGCATGGAGCCCAAAGGGAAGATGGCTAACAGGAAATAAGATGCAGGGCTAGCAAAATATTGCTGTGCTTGAAAGGTTATGAATAGGCCACACACACGTGGTGGCTAGGGCTTGAATAAAGATGATGCTTCCTGACGCCTGACTGTGAGTGAGTGATTTCACCTGGGCCTGGGACTCGCCTACTGCATGGAGGTTGCAGAGCCACGTGGACTGGAATGGCACGGAGAGAAATCCACCGCCATCCAGCCCCATCGTTAATTATTTAATGCAACAAAGAGCTTGCATGGATTTATGAGGCATCTCTAAAGTGGCCCAGAGGTGCCATGATTATACTGTGCTTTCCCAATATGAATAACTAGTCTGGGGAACAGAATCTTGATATTAGATATGTCTTCTGGCCCGGCACAAAGTGGGAAGGAACACACATATTTTCCTCTAAAATTCTCATCCCCTTCTTCCAGCTGTGGGATACCGGCTTTTTCTTAGAGCACAGTGGCAGACACTGCATCAAGCTCTTAGAATCTCCTTTTTGGGTTAAGGCTTCCAAGTGTGATTTTCACTTTCATTGTATTTATGGGGCATGTTCTCAAACCAACAATCTTGAGGTATTAACAGTAGGGTAACATTAGAATTTGGAAGGTTTGAACAGGCCTGAGATAGTATAGAAGCTAAGGTACTTGTCTTGCACAGGGCCTTCTGGGATTTCATCCCTGGCAACCTATATATACCCTTCAAGCGCCATCAGGAGTAATTCCTGACCACAGAGCCAGATGTAAGCCATGAGCACTGATAAGTATCTATGTTGCCCCCAAGAAAGAATTTAGAAGATCCCAGACATCCCAGGGATCTCTGCTTTTGTATTTTGGGATTTGTTAAAAACAACTCATTCCCTGGATCTTTGTTGAGAGACTAGGTTTTAAGACAGGGAAGATGCCAACATGTCACCCCATCTTTCCAGAACAGTTCTTCTTGACGTCAAAAAAGTGCCCCTGTTGGAGCCAACTGATGTCAAGAAACATTTTTTTTCCATTAGAATTCTGGATAGCTGCTCAATTGCTGCCAAGAAGCCTCATTTCCAGAAGGGCTTCATTTTTGCCATGCTGGGATGCCAACCAGAGCCATGAAAACAAGGCCCACTATCCCCTTTCATGGTGATGGCACCCAAGGAATGATGATACCATGGTATGGGTTCCCATTACAGGCCACCTTTAGGGGAAGCAAAGGAACATATCTCCAGTGATTTTAATATCCTGGTTGGTTTTGTTTTTCTAACCTGCCTATAGTCTTACATTTCATGAGGAATGTTGTTTGGAATAGATTTTAAGACAAATCTCTCTTGACTAGTGATTAGTCCTTGATGAAAAACTTCCATGAAATAACATCTTGGCCTCATTGTTCCAAGCTTTTTAAATTATTCACATCCTTCCTAGCCCACTGGCCTCCCTGTTGTTTTGTCCTTATGAAGCAAACAAATCAGGAGACACAACGTCTCTCTGCTGAGTGACTTAACTCTGCAGCTGTTCTCACAGGAAGTTCCTGGAAACATTCCTGTTTGTGTTCCTTGCAGATTCCTGCAGCTGAATCTAGAGAGTGATTGCCATCTTTTCTTATCATTATGCTTCAGAACAATGGGAAGTGAGAAGGCAGTGAGACACTGGCAACTTGTGTGTCCTGTAAGAGTGGTCTAGGTATCTCCTCTTCTGGGTTCTTAAACCAGTATTTTAGAACTCAGTACCTAAATCTACTTTGATCTTGAGATAGGTTCTTAGTCATCCGCCAAATGGAAAGAAACTAAAACCTACACTTAATCAAAACTTTGATTCATTTCATATTATGCTCAAGGTACTGACAAAACTGTACTGTTCATTGAATGTACCTCATAAAGCAAAGACCAACATCTCATTTGGGCATCTAAATTTCTAACTATTGCCTTGCTTGTGCTCAGCTGAAATCTTGTGTATGTTATTACCAATATTTCCTTTGTTGATCTTCTATACCTGACCCATGATAGGGGCTTTGTTCATTTGTAAGAAAAGATGATTATCCCACTAGCCTCATGAATTGGCTGCACAGATAACATGAGTTGTTCTCTCCAGGGTATGCTTAGATCCAGGCTCAAAACAATCATGCCATATGAGTCTCATTCTCTTTTTGTGACTTTTGGTACATTGCTTATCTCCTGGAGAGGTTTGGATAAAGATCATTCCCTGCATTTTATAATTAATTCTAAATAAACAATGCATAGTGATTTATGTTTCATGAAGACAAGAAAGGAAGATACTGAACTCTGTCCGTGTTATAAAGACCATGATAAAGGCCCAAAGGATTCAGAGTCAAGGTGGAGGCCTACAGCTAATGGCATAGGACCCCAGAGGCCAGGAGAGTGTTTAAAGATGGAGTACCTGTTTCAAGGGCTGCTTTCCAGATTCCTGCTGTTCTTTCAACCAGCCTCCTTCCCATCAGACTGAGTTCCTCGGACCTCCCAACACACGCCTTTCCTGTTTTTGTGTGTCTCTCTCCACATCCTTGGTACCTGGGTTCTTGTCCTTCCACTGCTCCCCACCTAGGCGACCAGACTCCAATAGGTGATGACAGAGCCCTTGATTGCTTGTGCACAGAATGTCTCCAGGTCACCAGTGACATTGTCAACTCCTTATCACCATTTCCACCATTTGCTACATGTTTGAAGATCATCACCGGTTCTGCTTCTCCTTTTTTGTTCCATCATATTTCAGAGATGAAAATTTTTATAAGTTTATTATAACAAAACCTTAAATATTTCCCATAAAGGTATCAGACATGAAGTTTGAGTGAGCACTAACCCTGCTAATTAACTGCTGTTTGGCCTTATATCACATAATCTTTTGGCACCATAGATGACTTAGAAAGAATATTCTTGAGAGAAATAAGATAATGTTAGTGAGATAACAGTATATAGCTCTGAATTACCAGGGAACTGTCCAGAGCAATGATGCTCCTCCTGTTCTCCACTTTCTTTTTTTTGTTTTTTTGTTTTGTTTTTTTGTTTTTTCAGGCCACACCCATTTGATGCTCAGGGGTTACTCCTGGCTAAGTGCTCAGAAATTGCCGCTGGCTTGGGGGGACCATATGGGACGCCGGGGGATAGAACCGCGGTCCTTCCTTGGCTAGCGCTTGCAAGGCAGACACCTTACCTTTAGCGCCAACTCCTGGCCCCCCGTTTCTCCACTTTCAGGCATCCTAGGTACCTCTGCTGCAAAGAGAGGACAATGTTACACCCCTTTTGGATTCACATTGTTCTGCTGTGTGAGACTGGTTGGGGAGGCCAACTTTTATGATATGATATATGCTATAATATAATCAATATAATGTAACATAAATAATATATAATATAACATAACAACATAAAAATTATCTCTTTCAAAAATGTTTTTATTTTATTAGAGAACTATGATTAACAACGTTACTGATAGCTGAATTTTATACATATCTTGTTCTAGCATAAAATCCATCACTATATCAGTTTCCCTTTACCAGTTTCTCAATTCCCTCTCTGTCCTGTAGTCTGCCACCTTGACCAGTACATTTTAAGGTTTGGTTATAATAGTTTGGACCTTATATTTTTGGTGATGTTGTCTCTGTGGTTTAGATATATAGCTATACTATTCCTGCACATCACAGTTGTACCCAAGGTCCTGGATCCCTATTCTCATTACTTTCTCATCTTCTTACTTCCCCCTCACTTTCTTTCATTCTGTGTCCTTCTTCTCCTTATATCATGGCCTCAGGGTGATCAGTTTATCCCCCTTTCTTACACTACATTCCCGCATCCAATTATTCAACTTGCCACAGGTAAATTGAGATTATCCTGTTTGTCATTCTCTCGGCTTACCCCACTTAGCATATCTTCCACTTATATCTAGGTGCATAAAGAGTTCTCTTTTTCAATGAACTCTAAGACGAAAAAGTCCCCTTGTCTTGAGCAGAAATAAAGCAGGCTTGGATCAGCACACTTGCTCACTAGCAATATAAGTAGCCACCACATGATAGGGATAATGTGGATATTGCAAGAAGGAATACCTTTCATCTGTGCCACATCTCCCTCTCTCTACTCTTTATTGAAATTTTCTTGATTGAGTGTCTTCCAGCACCCAGGCTCTCTGCTAGACTAGAAATGTGCAGACAATATAGAAGCTAGATAGAGACTGGTTACTATATAAAGGAAAGTTTAATATAAAATACACACAAACACACATCTATAATATATGGTGTGTGAAAGTAGAGAAAGTGTATGTGTACTAGATATAACCTAAATATAGACTATATTAATTAGAAGCTGTATAAAGACTAATTAGACTAATTATAAAGCTATATAAAAAGAAGGCAAGGCAACAAAAATCACAATATAGATACAGACTACAATTAAATTACATAGACTAGATATTGGCTGGATATGAACTAAAGTAGATATTGACAATATATGGTTAAGAATAGACTGGCTGTGGACCAGTCATAGTATCTTTAGAAACTAGGTTTAGACTAATTGGCATCTGCAAGACCATGGAGAATGAGGAGAAGGCAGGTGAGTGGAAAGTCTGGGTGTCTGTGACTAATTGAGAGGAGGGAAGCATCAGACCATGTAGGAACCCAGAGAAGGAATTTTCTTGAAAGTCAGAAATCTTTCTGCCACAAGTCCCCCATTCCCTGGAAAACTCATCAGAAATATGTCACATGTCATGGCAGTAATGACATTCTGCTCCCTAGATGAGAACGACAGCTTCTTCCCTGATTGTCACCATAGCCTTGCATGGAACAAAAGGCGAGTTCAAGAAGCATACAAAACAAAGTTTATATAGGCAGAAAGAAAGTGAGACAAAAGTATTAGGTAAAGCAAAGGTTATTTTAGGTTAAGCTCTACCTTTCAGTGTGTGTGTGTCTGTGTGTCTGTGTGTGTGTCTGTGTGTGTTGTGTGTCTGTGTGTGTGTGTGTATATAGAGGAAAGGAGGTATTCTGGGATGCTGATGATGCTGATGGACTGAGAATATTAGACCCAGCTGGGTAGGAATACGCTCCCAAAAGGTCACACCAAAGCAATGCAGAGAAATATTCAGCCTGGGTGGGAGCCTGGCATGGAAAACTTTATTTGTGTTTCTCGACTCAGAGGAGAGAAATCTGGAGCTAAAGATGGAAGTTCTCCAGGTGTGGAAAGCGCACATTCCAGTGGGTATAGCCTGACGAGGAATCAGGGATGGAGGTGAGAATCAGTCCTTTCATGGCTGTCATATAGGGAACCATTCATTCCCAGAGGCCCACCAATTCTGGGGTACATAACTGTCAGTACCTCTAAGAATGCCTAAAAGCTTACTAGCATTGAGAGCCAACAAGAGCTGGGCTCCTCAGTGGCCAGTAAATAATGTTGCCAAGGTGAAAGCCAATTAATTTTATGCATATCTGTTTTTGTGCCTGGGTGAGCCTCAGCCAGCCAGTTTCTCACTCCCATAACTTCAGACATGATCTTTGACAGCTAGGAGAATATGGAGGGTGCCGGGAAGATAGAAAGTCAAGTGAGAGCACATTCTGGAAAGGCACAGCAATGGTGAGCAGATTCTGCTTCTACTTCTGTGGTGATAGTCTGAAGGAAATGGGTGAGAGAAGTTTGTCAAAGGATATAGGTGCCCAGTCCTCATCTTCTTCCCAAAAACATATTGGAAGTGTGGAAGACTTTTGATCCCCTAACAGTAAAGAAACTTGGTTTCTACCCCAGGCTTCAAACCACATCCCTACAGCAAACTCTCACCATTATCCCAGGCTGAGCTTTACTCTTTAATTTGCTTTTCTGCCATGCTTTACTTTTCTCCCAGACATCCTTCTCTCAGGAAGTTAGACCACCCAGCCTGAGGTACTTGAGGGTCAGGAGCATGGAAGGCTAGATATCCTGCCCCAACGAATACAACCTGGTTTACCCAAGATTACAGAGCTATGTGAACTCAATCTTAGCTGACTTCTTTATACTCGGAAGTTCTCAATGGCAGGAACACTTCCATTCATCCTGTCCTGTCATTCCTTCCTTCCTTCTTTCCTTCTTCCTTTCTTTCTCCTTAATTTCTCCCTTTTTCCATTCTTCCTTCTTTTCTACCTGCCTTCCTTCCTTTATTCTTTCCTCCTTTCCTTCACCCTTTTCCTTCTCTCTTTCCATCTACCTATAGAAGTAGAAAAGCTTTTATTTGCTTTTCTTATGGCACTTGTCTGGGTCTATAAATAAAAATGGCAGATACTAATTAACAGTGTAATAGCACATACACTTATTCCATGAGTTTTATGTGGCTTGAACACAAAAGAGTAAATGATAGTGTTAGACTCTAGGTGTGGTCGAGGAGGACCATAGACAAGAATAGAGAAGCAGTGAGTGTGGTGAACTGGGGACCAGGGACACAGCAAGACCTGTTGTTTGAGATTCTGTTATGAGTTCTTTTGTCTTCAAGAATAAAGATTCCTCTTTTTTTCCCCCCAAATGTCTATGTTTTCTTCAGCTTCTTCAGTTTAAGGAATTCAGTAGGTTTGGGTGACACATATTGGGGCTGAGTTTCTGACCCCCTCCCTCCATTTTTTCTGAACTACCCTCCTTGCTTCTCCGGTACATACACCCTTCATGCTCAAGATAGGTCCCAGAGAGATGCTCTTTAAATCCCCTATTTTCAAACCACACAGTGCTTTCTGCGAAAGCTCAGATTGCATTTCAATCAATGTCATACTTAATGGAGAAGTAGATGACTCAACATTTTTTCTTGCTTACAAATCCTTCAAGAGCATTTAAAAATAATTGAGGTCTTTGTATGCTTGTTAAATTCCAGGAATATTTTTCTTTTATCAAAAACTTATAAAGCCAATAATAGACTAATGACCTTGCCATTTTTTATAAGATGGGACATAAAAATTGATGTTTGGAAACCATCCAGAAGGAAAACACATTTTTTAAGACTTATAATTGTTCTCATAGACAAAGCCAAATTCTTCAGGCAACATGTATTTGATATCAAGGTTTGTGCAGGATCCTTCTGAACTTCTCAGTCAGTCCTCATTGGTTTGTCTCTGGAAAAGTAGAGGACACAGCATTGAATGTGGTGGATAGACTCCCACATTCACTACTAGATAAGGCAGAAGACTAACAACTTTTTTTTAGATATTTCTTGGTATGAATTTTTTTTTGATAAACATCCTCAGAATATCCAGATATAGGACCCAGAGATTCATACATATGTGATAAATCCTGGTCCAAAAATAATCTTGATTTATTCTCTCCTTGAGGATTTCCAAAGTCTCTGAATCTTCCTTCAATTCTACACAGGCAGAACACAGAGCCCCTATGACTGTGGGCTCATAGGATTCACTCTTTTACTCTCTGGTTATACAGAGAACTTCTACTCAAGTTCTCTTTATTTAATCCAGGGGTACAAAAAATCTATTGCAAAGAATGTGTTCTGGGACATGGGTTATAGCCCTGTACCCAAATAAGAACTGTGGTTCCAGAAGATAGAGAATAGAAGAGTTTTAGAAAACTCAGTCCTGAGTTTCACCTTCAAAGATTACCCAAATCCTGGGCACAGGCAATGTGTTTGAGCTGAAAGGAAGAAACCTAGGATGGGATGGATGATTTCTAATTGTTAATCTAAAGCAGTCCTTATTTTGGTTGTCTTCTACCAGACTGGAGTGGAAATGGGAAGAGGGGGTTAGATGTTGCTTTAGGTTAGACTTTCTCTAATTGTATTTTGTGTAGGAAACTTCTGCTGGATGGGTAAATACCTGAGTTGATCTCAAAAGTTCACCCACATTTTATTGCTCTGCAGGGAGCCCTGTTGTGATCTAGTCTGCTTGCATTTTCTGTCATAGTCTCACCCTCCCTGCCAAGATTTTGGCTCCATTTGGGATTGCAGGTGACTTCCATATTAGATATTTGTTGTGTCTTAGGCCAGGAGCAGCATGATGGTTTCCTTCCCTGCACTCCAGGCTCCACTGCGAGTTCACCTGTCCCGCTGAGGACATCACAGTAGTGACTTGCCATTTCCCACTGGCAATGTCAGGGAGCAAGCACTAGAAACTTCATCTTGTTCTTGACAAATGTGTTTCTTATCTTCACATTCTTCCTGGACTCTGATTCTGCCTCTTGAGTTTAAAAGATGTTCTCATGCTCTGAGTGTCTGATATTGAACCAGGGACAGTTATGGATGAAAGAGGGTGGAATGGAAAAATTGAATCTGAAAGATTCCTGAAACTTATCAGACTCCATTCTCACACTTCCAACATTTTTTTTGCCAACTTCCTTTCCCAAACTGCCCTGCGTAAAGAAAGTACTACACTAATCTGAGAGAAGGGAGGATTTCTGAGAACAAGAAGCCTATCTGTGGCTTTCTTAAGTTTCTAACAGGAGCCAGCCATGGAACTCAGGCTGACCTAGCCTTCTTTCTTCTTTTCAAGGATCATAAGCAACCCACATAGGCTTCCTGAGCCAAGTTTGCTGGAGAAAAGAAAGCCAGAATCTTTGGGACATCACATTGGTGATTTGCCTCTTTCCACAGGGGAATATAAGTGAGCAAGCATGGTCACCACCCTATTGGGGGTGATGTTGGGACCCTAGCAACTACCGAGGGATCTGTTTTCTTCTCAGACTCTCCTTCCCTTTCCTCTATACCACCAGCTGATCTAAGCAAACTGTTTATGGAGGAAAAAAAGTTTATTTTGGCAAGAGTTGGCAGAGTCTAAGCATAGATCATTCTTCAGCGTGCATGACCAAATGCTTTTGTTTTCTCCACTTGGGCTTTTTGTTATTTAGATCCTGAATTCATATGTCTTGTGGCACTCCCAGGCAAATTTACAAATTATTGTGATCTCTCCTCTACTAGTCTCCTCCTTGGGAGGATCTGCTTTTGTAGGAGATCAGTTATTTTGAATTTGGCTTTGTTCATTTCGTGCTTGTGTTTTGTAGGGTTCCAGAGTAGAAGGACGAGACCACACAACTGGAATAAAGTTTTTAACACTTTAATCCTTCTGCCAACCAAACTCCCCAGCCTGGCCAGCCAGGGGCCATCCCCTGAAGGAGATGAGCCCCACCCAAGGTCATGATGAGGATTATATAGGGAAGGGATATAGGGAGATTCCAATTTTCTGATGATCCTTAAAATAATTGGCTCTTGTCTAGGGTTATCTTCCTACTACTCCCTTGTCCTTCCCTGATAGGCTACCAGGTAGACTGAGGCGGAGTCTATGGAAATAGGCTTCTGAAGCCCCAGCATGTAACCCAACCATGTGATCCTTACAAAATGGTGTTTCTCCCTGCTCAGAACCCAAAGAAGCCTGCCATATGGCTTTTACAAAATGACATCCCTCTTTATTCAGAATTCAGGTCCTAACTGTTTAGAATTTTATCTTGTTCTATTCATGCTCAGAATTTGATTTGGGGTCTTAGTTTTGTTTCACTGTGGAGAATCCAGCTTTAATACCATCTATAGCGTGATCTACTTTAATAGTTTAGTAAAAAGAAAATGTTATTTTTTTATTGTAACATTGCTTGACCTATGTATACACTAGAATTTAAAGATAGATGAGCCTCACTGGTCTCTAAATGACTAGACTGTATTAGAAACTTTTTATAAAAACAATTCAACAAGGGGCTGGAGAGATAGCATAGAGGTAAGGCATTTGCCTTGTATGCCAAAGAACTGTGGTTCGAATTCTGGCATCCCGTATGGTCCCCCAAGCCTGCCAGGAGCAAATTCTGAGCATAGAGCCAGGAGTAACCCCTGAGTGCTGCCAGGTGTGACACAAAACCAAAGGGAAAAAAATTCAACAAATTTGTTGATAGGAAGGAAACAATGAGAAGAACAGAAAATCCCATGAAAGCTTGAATCCCTTCCATCCTCCTGCATGTAGTCCCTTGTCCTTGTCAACTGTGTCACCACCTTTGCTAGCAAGTCTTCCTGCTAGCTGTTTAGAAATCTGACTCCCTCCTCAACACCAGGGAGAGCTGGAAACTGTGTTGCACTACAGTTCACATCACTTAGTTTTGAATTAGAAAGTTGAGTTGCTAAGGATTAAAAAAACTCTAAAGGCTTTACAAAGTCAAATTGGATATAAATTTAAAAAATTGAGCACCAGGAGAACAAAATAAGAATTATTGTGAGAAGAGAAATGTATGAAAATGAAAATATTTAGTTAGAATAGTTTCATCTCTATACAAACTTGAGTGTTTCTAAAATGGTTAAGAAAAAGAGATAAGACTAAAAAATGTGCATCTTGCCTTCAAACTAAACTCCTTTCTTGTACATTAGGTTTTTTCCTAACATTTCTTTTAAAGAAAGTACAGAGTATTTGTAAGACTGTTTTGGCAATCAGAATTGTGTATATAATAGTCATAGCAAAACCTCTAAAAACAAGGAACAAATTAATTATAAATAATGTTCTTATTACTTATACTGCAGCTGGGCAAAATAAAGTCTCACTAACCTTGAATGTGAGAATTTGATCATGAAAGCCCAACTAGAACTGAAAGGAAAAAAATAAGAATGGAGTAATGAAAAATTCAAACTGCTAGAAAATCTTTCTTGATGCATTGTGAATGAAAGAGTCAGAGGAGAATAAGATAAAATGTGTATTCATAACAAATGTGAGAGGGAAATTTAAAAAATACAAAGGATAGGAGTGGGGAGATAGTCCAGTTGGCAAGGCACTTACCTTGCACACAGCTGGTCCATGTTTGATCCCTAGTACCCCATATGGTCTCCTGAGAACTGCCAGGAGTGATCTTTGTGCAGTTAAGTGTGGCTCTGCTTATTTAAAGAAAAAATGAAATGAAAAGGCTTATTTGGGGGGGGGGCGGGTGCTAAGTCAGAGAAAGGACAGGATCATAGACAAACGAAAAATGTAATAATATTTACAAAAGATCAATCAAAGTTGAAAGGACTTAATAAGTTTTAAAAAAAAGTTTATTTATGGGGGCTGGAGCAGTGGCACAAGTGGTAAGGTGTCTGCCTTGCCCACGCTAGCCTAGGACAGACCGTGGTTCAATCTCCCCATGTCCCACATGGTCTCTCAAGCCAGGAGTGATTTCTGAGCTCATAGCCAGGAGTATCCCCTGAGTGTCACTGGGTGTGCTCCCCCCCAAAAAAATGTATTTATGTGAAAAGAGGTCATAAAGAAAATGGTCTTTTTTTTTTCAGTCTGTTTTTGGGCCACAAGTGGTGATGCTCAGAGACTGGGTTAAAACTATGTGGCACCAGGGATCAACCTGGATTTAGCGATGTACAGGGCAAGAAGAACCTTAACCCAAGACAAGTGTGTGATATGCTAAAAATAGAAAGGGGGGGCGAGTGATAGCACAGAAGTAGGGTGTTTACCTTGCATGCTGCTGACCTGGGAGGGACCCAAGTTCTATTCCCAGCATCCCATATGGTCTCCAAGCCTGCCAGAGTGATTTCTGAGAGCAGAACCAGGAATAACCCTTGACACCACTGGGTGTGACTCAAAAACTATGCCCCCAAAAGGAAAACTATAAAAGGATTAAGATAAAATAGATTGTTATAAAAAATTTAAGTTAAACTAAAATATCCATAATGTTTATATTTAAAATTGACTTTGATTTCTCTGACTTCTGGAGAAAATATTTTTAAGTAATATTATTTTTTTATTTCCTTTGATTTTTGGGTCACACCCAGCAGCGCTCACGGCTCTATGGATCTATGTTCAGAAATTGCTCCTGGCAGGTTTAGGGGACCATGTGGGATGCCGGGATTCGAACCACCATCTTTCTGCATGCAAGGTAAACGCCTTACCTCTATGCTATCTCTCGGCCCCAAGTAATATTCTTAAGTAATTCACAATAAGGCCTAGAGTGATAGAGTGATTCGGACATTTATCTTGCACATGACTAACTTGGATTTGATCCCTGGTAGCCCATATGGTCCTGATGCATAAACAGGAAAACCTCTGAGCTTTTCCAAGTATCATCCAAAAACAAAAAAGACAGAAACAAGATAAAACAAAAATAATCAGAGGCTGGAGAGATAGCACAACAATAAGGCATTTGCCTTGTATGCAGGAGGATGGTGGTTCGAATCCCAGCATCCCATATGGTCCCCCGAGTCTGCCAGGAGCGATTTCTGAGCATAGAGCCAGGAGTAACCCCTGAGCGCTGCTGGGTGTGACCCAAAAACAAAAAACAAACAAACAAAAAAAATCAGAATAAGTTTAAGTAATATATCTAGAAATCAAAGGCACCATATTTATTAATATAGATTTATGAATTTAAGACATCTTCTTGATTTTCAACAAGCTTAGTCTTATTTACAATTTAAACTTTTTAAATTTATTTCTATATTTGTATCACACTGATTAAATGGGCAATTAAATATTGTTTTATGGGGCTGGAGAGATAGCATGGAGGTAAAGTGTTTGCCTTGCATGCAGAAGGTCGGTGGTTCGTATCCCAGCGTCCTATATGGTCTCCTGAGCCTGCCAGGGCGATTTCTGAGCATAGAGCCAGGAGTAACGCCTGAGCAATGCCAGTTGTGACCAAAAAACCAAAACAAACAAACAAACAAAAAACAAATATTGTTTTATAATAACTTGTAAAATGTTTTAATCTTTCAATAAATGTGTAAGAAAAAATTTTGGAAATATAAATAGTAAGTATATAAATTATTATTTATAAATTATAAATTTATAGGAGGCCCTACAAATGCTTCTATGTTATCATATGAAAATTATTTTCTGTCTTTGTGAACAGAGATATGTAACATGGAAATTTGGATGATTTGGGAACATTAAAATTAATGAAAAGTGACATCCTCAAATAAAAACAATGTTTAAAATAATAACTCCTTATGGACCTGCCAAGGGAGCAGGCTGGAAAGTGAGAAGGAACTTAGGAATATTGATGGAGAGTTCACATTAGTGGTGAAGTTGGTTTTGGAGTATTGTATGCCTGAAACGACTTTATTATGACAACTTTGCAAATCACAGTATAATAAAAATGAATTTAGAAAGCAAACAGAAAAAAAATCTAGTGGGAAGTTACATGAGGACAAATGCCAAACATTTTCAATATGTAAACATGGGTAATATAAAATAATATAGAATGTTTAAAGATACATGTTCTGATCAGTTCTGGGTGTTATATGTTATAAAGCTGAATAGCTCTTGCTAGTTAACGGAAACTTTGATTATGGTTATTTTGCATTGTTTGCATTTTCAAAATTTTGTTTATGCTAATATTTTCTGTTTAAAAGGATTCATAAATAAAGACTTAGGCAAATACTTTAGAATAAAGATATATAATAGAACCAAATCAAAATGAAAGATTACAAAATTTATGAAAAGACCAGACTTTTAAGAACAAATAATTGAAATTTCTACATGAGAGTAATTAAATGATTAAGAATAAGTATATTTTTAAATAATTTGGTTTGAGACTATATGATTTTGTTCAGACTATTAGGAGGCTTTTTCATTTTAAACTATGACCTGCAGAAATGTGGTAAATAGTTGTTGGTTCCCAATTTACAACTTGGTTTTGCGGGGTCCTAGAGTCCCCCGGAGAGGCCCGGCCAGCGGGGAAACGGCTGGGAGGCTCTTGGACTTCCGCACTCTTATTTTGCTGAGTTAAAAGAACAACCACACCTGTAAAAATCTGAGAGAGGTTAGTAAAGAAGACCCCAGGCGAAGTTCCGGTCAGAGGCAAAATTTATTGGCTCAGCATCTCTATATATAGAGGAGGAGAAATGGGCAGGAAAAAGGACATGTCAATCATACTTTTTGGCGGGAAGGTTGTAGAACAAAGGCAGTAAAATATTCAAAAGAGGATGGAGACCTTATGTCTCCAAAATGGGACCTGCAGCCGCTTATCTGGGCTAACATCAGCCTGTGAAGGAGCAGGTCTTGAAGGTAACTGTTAACTCCGGAAAGAGGCTAAGGGGTGTAGTCTAGATCTGGAATTAGCATTGGGGGTGTTTACCATTCCCTTTGGCTTCAAAGAAAAAATCTCCTTCAGCTGTGAAATACCTTTCCTGTTAGTTCAAAAGCTTTACAGCAAAATCAGCAGATGGGCAGCCTCATGTGAAAGGCTGCATAAAAGGCAGAAGACAGAAAAATTGATCCTCTGACAGGATACTGTCTCCAACATCTCCCCCTTTCTCTTCTAATAAAAGAAGGAAAGTCGTGCGTGGGTGGTAGACCCTGTCTTAGGCGTGCAGGGTTTGACCAGGTCGGACATGGCCATCAGCCGCATTTAAAATGATGGCTACGGACGCGGTGGGTGTGCACGGAGGTCCGATTTATACGCCGTAGCCTTATGGGGCCATGCCCTAACTGGGACCCTACTAATCCCGTCATAGGTATCTCCACAGCCGAGAGCACAAAAACCGGAGCGAGCTCCGTTTGTTAGCGATGTGCTCAATCTCCTGGAAACTCAGTGGCTGGAGGGGCGGCTTGGTGACTATAGCCAAGTTTTCACAGGAAGCACGTGGGGCTAGTTGGCAGTGAATCCTGAACAGAGGTTTTTTCCTTATCATCTGCCAGATTTTTAACAAGGTCCGTGAGTTTGCGTAGAGCCCATGGGCTAAGGGAAAGGAGCAGCATGAGGCTAATGAGGGGTTCCAAAACAGTGGACAGTATAGTGTGAAGCCAAGGAGAAGAGAAAAACCAGCCCTGGTACCAACTTTGTTCTTGATTAAAATGGCTTAGAAATTCTTTCATACCATCACCAATGTGTTGAACATTGTACAACATAGTTCCTTAAGGGCTACACAGATTCCCCCTTCCTAAAAAAAAAAGGAAAAATACCAAAGTAAACCACAGTGGTTAGCTGCACTATGTTTGCTAGGGATACAATAGTGTGCTTTAAGTATTGTAAACTTATTGTAAGTTTGAAACATTTGTAACAACAGTTATATTTAAGGCAGTAACAGATTTTTAAGTATGAACCAATGAATAAATTATTGTGCTTACAGCGGTAGCACCCAGGCCTATGATTAAGGCTAGGGTGAGAGCAGGTTTGACAGGTAAGTTAGGCTTTAAAACAATGAAAACACAGTAGTTGTAGGACTGAAAAAACAAATGTGAAACAATGGGGGAGATAAACCAGTGAAACAGGCAAGAAACATGAAATTGGGGGCAATTATGAACTGAAAGGAGGAATTAATGACAAGAATTTGATTATAATTTTCAATAGGGGGGAATTATATTGGGTACCAAGGGGCAAAGTTTAAGTTTTTACCACTAGTTTTAAAGTTATGCCATGGTTGTTGAGGCTTTATACCGCATAGCAGAAGGTTGGTATTGTTGGTGAAGTGAGGCAGTTTGAACGGTGGGATGGATGAGTAGCAGGTACTGGAGGAGGCTTTGACCATGACGACGATGAGCAGCAAACAGCGCCAAAAGACAAAGTTTAAGTTTTACCATTTGTTTCAAGGTGATGCTGAAGTGAGGCTTGGGGTTGGATTGCAGAGCGAAGGGGTCAGAGACAGGCAGGGGGTTACCAAAGCAGAAGGGCGGTTGAGATGAATAGCAGATAGGCAGGGTCAGTGATGGTGGAGGCGTTGACCATTTGTAGGATGAGGTTCGAGGTGGGTGAATAGCAGGTACCGAAGGCGTCTGCGTTTGGACGGAGGGCGGAAGCGTTGATGATGACAAGGATGAGCTGAGAAGAGGAGGGGGGTCCGGAGGACAGCATGGGCAGCAAAGGGTGAAGAGAAGGAACCAGAGGTGTTGTCATCGTCTTGCAAGGGAGAGTGAGGTGGAGCAAACAAATTAATGAAGCCTTGGTTTGAAGGGGGTGGTTGGTGGCAGCCAGGCAGAGTACCAGGCAGAGTACCATTCAGCATTGTGAAAGGTGGAGTCAGTCAGCAACAGGTTTGCAGGGATGGCAGCCAGCAGGAGAGGTGGCAGGCTGTTTTGAAGTGGGTGAAGATAGGACTGCAGGAAGCTGTAGGAGGTTTATAAGAAAACAACTTGGCAGGAGGTAAAATGATTATTTTTGAATGCCACGGGAATGCCTTATGACTACTGTTGGACTTTAGCACACAAAAAAAATTTTTATAATTAATGATAGCCAATTGTTTAAAAACCTTTAAACTGAATTTAAATGATTTCTTTTAAACTTTTTAGTTATTATTTTAAAGCTAGATGCTTCTTTTTGTAGCCACATTTGGCCTTATAGTATTGGCCTTAACTATACATAGCAGAAAAACTGGGGATTGCAAAGTTCAAAAATTCTCCAGGAAAAAGTTATTTCTGATGGCCATTTGAGAAATTTTTGAGGTTTACCATCCCTTATCTTTTTTTGCCATGCTGATAGAACAAAGCTAGCTTAGCACAGGATTTTTAACATGATTTTACAGTTAGTTAGATGACCAGACTAAGCCAGATAAAAAAAATTAATTGAAATTTTAAAAATGGATAAGGCTTTAAAAATTGTATTTATATGAAATGCAAAAATAACAAATAGACAGACAGAACAAACACGAAACACAACATTGTGGCCACTTTCACGCATAACACACACACATGAACAGACAAGAGGATTTATTTAAAAAATGTATTGGAAAAATTGACAAGCGCTTTTAAATATTTAGCCGGCATGTTTGTAAAAAATTGTTAACATAGCTGGAGTGGAACTGCTGAAAATAAATTTTAAGGTTTAGCTTTAACACAAAACATTTTTAAAACAATTTTAATTTGAAGTTTCAAACATGAAGTAAGATGTTAGCAGTTAAAATTTTTGTTAAGTAAAATGGTTAGTGAGTGCTGTAGCAGGAGTTTTCACTGTGAAGTATATTATTTGCTGTAAAGGAACAGGTTTGTTATAAATTGGTTTTACAGTAGAATAGTAAGACAGCTGTAATAAAGTGTTAAAATTTTTATGATTAAACATGAGAGCATGAACTATGATTATTAAAGGTATAAAAATTGACTTAAAAAACAAACAACTGTTTTTACTATGAAGACTTAAAGTGAATAATTTGTAAAAAATATTAGATACCAAATTAACAAGATGTTTAGACATTATAAAATATAGTTAAAGGCATTTGATGTACTTTTACACTTAGAGCTGAAGACCAAATTATATTTAACACTTGTTAATTTGCTTATAAAATTTAGGTACCTTTATAATGCTAATTAACAATATTATTTTAAAAAAGGCTAACCACAACATGAACAGAGACAATTTAAGATTAAACTTGGAAAATGCAAAATTATGTTTACTTACCTTTGAGTTTAAAATCAGGCTTGAAATTAAGAAAAAGGACAAAGCTACTTAAGGTTTAATTTTATGAACATTAATTTATGAACAAATTTATTTAGTTAGTTATTACACTGTTTTTGTTTTTAAAATGGCTTTTATGCCACTGTTTGAACTATTTAATTGCCTTTAAGGTTTAGACTATTTGGTTTAAGTTTTTTTTTTTTTTTTTTTTTTTTTTTTTTTTAGAGGATTTTTATAACCCTGACAGACCTGAATTTAACCTGTAGAGACCTGAATTTAGAAAGTTTTTAATTTTGTAACATTTGAACATTAACTTTACAACACCCAATGCACAAAACTTAATTACACAATTGCTTTTTGAAGAGGTACATGTATGCCGCAGAATTTTAATTAATAAGCTTAACGATTTTCAAGAGGGGTAGCGGTGAGAGGAGGGACAGACTGAGCGTTCAGTGGGAGGCGTTTGAGAAGAAAGCAGCGGCAGAGAAGGCGGGGGAAGACTTTCTCCATTAGGGAGAAAGACGGGAAAGGTAGTAGCGGTGGTTTTATAGGGTGTGTGAGCATCCTGTTTGTTTTTTGAATGAGAGTTGGAATTTGGAAGTGGAATAGTGGCTGCTGCGGAGGTAAAAGCAGCGTTTATAGTTTGCAGCTACGAGTGCTTTTTGCTTGCCCGCACTCTGCCTCGCGGGGGGCTGAGGGGGGGGTGCAGGCTTAGAGAAGGGAGTGGCGGCGGGGGTTAGTAGAAGTTGGTTGCTGTGACACAGACCTGGAGAGTGACTCAGGCACAGAGCTGACAGGCTGGGACCTGGAAAAAGTGTGTCGTTTCTTTAAGAGCTCAGAGACTAGGATTTTTGCCCGCTCGCTGGCTAGAGATTAACAGCGCGGGGGGGGGAAAGCGGCGGAATTTTCGCCCGCCCGCCGGGGAGAGCTGCTCAGGGAAAAAAGCAGCGGCTTTAACACACAGAGGTTGAAGCGGCAGAAGTGAAGATAAAGGGTTAAAGGAGGGAGGGAACTGAGAGATTTAAAGAGACAGGAACCTGAGAACTAGATTTTTGGCAAACATCATAAACAAAACATTAAGAAATTACAAATAACGTGACACCCATGGTAGCGAGTTCAATGGGTATTTTTGGCAAACATCATGAACAAAACATTAAGAAATTATAAATATCTTTTTTGGTAACCTCTATGTCTGATTTTTAAATCAGACTGTATCTCTTTAATGAATTTAAGTTTACTTAGCGATCACTCATGGTAGCGGAGCCAATGAGCGAAGCCTCCAAAAGCCAATTAGGAGGCGGCGAGGGGGACGACGAAATTAACTGCAGTTTATTTTGATCAAGGGCTGACTGTTTTGCGCTTACCTTGCTGAGGTCCTTTTTGCGTTTTACAAAACAGCTCCGGACACGCCCGGCCTCTGGTCGTCCGAGTGTGGTGGTCTCTCGAGCCCAGCGTTGGGCGCCAAAATGCGGGGTCCTAGAGTCCCCCGGAGAGGCCCGGCCAGCGGGGAAACGGCTGGGAGGCTCTTGGACTTCCGCACTCTTATTTTGCTGAGTTAAAAGAACAACCACACCTGTAAAAATCTGAGAGAGGTTAGTAAAGAAGACCCCAGGCGAAGTTCCGGTCAGAGGCAAAATTTATTGGCTCAGCATCTCTATATATAGAGGAGGAGAAATGGGCAGGAAAAAGGACATGTCAATCATACTTTTTGGCGGGAAGGTTGTAGAACAAAGGCAGTAAAATATTCAAAAGAGGATGGAGACCTTATGTCTCCAAAATGGGACCTGCAGCCGCTTATCTGGGCTAACATCAGCCTGTGAAGGAGCAGGTCTTGAAGGTAACTGTTAACTCCGGAAAGAGGCTAAGGGGTGTAGTCTAGATCTGGAATTAGCATTGGGGGTGTTTACCATTCCCTTTGGCTTCAAAGAAAAAATCTCCTTCAGCTGTGAAATACCTTTCCTGTTAGTTCAAAAGCTTTACAGCAAAATCAGCAGATGGGCAGCCTCATGTGAAAGGCTGCATAAAAGGCAGAAGACAGAAAAATTGATCCTCTGACAGGATACTGTCTCCAACATGGTTTCACTCAAAATAAAGATCAGCCCTGGTTTCTTTGTATCTGTTTGTTTAAAACTTGGTTTCACCTAAAACAGAGACTTTCATACACACCATCTTGTTTTACATGTCTTAAGCATACCTGGGCAGACTGGCTCAGGATAGGCCTTTTGTTGTTACTCCGAAGCCCAGGGATGGTCTCTGTACTTAGTTCTGGCAAGCCACTCTCACTCCACAAGGCAGAAAGGTTCCAGAGCATGTGTGATTCACCCCTTCTGCCTGGTTTGAATTATTTCCTGAAACCCCTGCTCCAGACCCATTTCCCAGGGGTGGAATAACATAGTGCAGGACCTTTACAGATTATATATTGCTGTAAGTAAAACTAACACATTCGATTTTTCTTTTTACCAACACCTTAAATACACTTACTTTTCATGGCAGTATGTTGGTAACAATCCTGAAAGAGGGGGCTGGAGAGATAGTACAGTGGGTAGGGCTCTTGCCTTGCATGAAGTCAACCCCTGTTCAAACCCTGACATCTCACATAGTCTCCTGAGCCTGCCAGGAGAAATTCCTGAGCTCAGAGCCAAGAGTAACCCTTGAGCACTGCTGTGTATGGACACAAAAGCAAAACAAAAAATAATAAAAATCCAGGAGTAAATACAAATGGTTTTGAAATTTAAAATCTGACTATTATTTAAGACTGTCTATAAATGTTGAAAACCATAATAATAAAAGAAATTGTGACAGGTGATTTAGAATAGAAGATAAGAAGCTTTTTCAGGTTCTGCAGAGATAGATAAAGGGTAAGGCTGGCATTGCTTTGATCCCAGGAACCCCTGATGGTCCCTCAAATTCCACTAGCAGCAAACATTGAGCACAGAGCTAGGAGTAAGCCATGCATATTGAAAGATGTGGTTCCAGAACAAATAACAAAAGGCTTTTCACAAAAGAGTGGATACTCATGACATCAAGTCTAATTTGTGTCTCTCTCTAAGTTGGAATTATTCCTGGTCCCAGTGAAGGCCTGGATTAACATGGAGCAGACTGTAAAATCACTCTGACTTTGACAGTACAGATAGTACCAAAAGGTAATCTAACTGTAAATAGTCTTAAGCATTGTCTTGTGAAATAGATTCTGACAATGTAGGAAAGTTCTACACATCCAGTAAAATTTAGGAAAAAAAAACCTTTAGATTGGTTTAAAGCCTGTGGAGTGACAATTTAATCTCTCCCTAAGGAAAATATCACATTAAGTGATACTGTATTCTATGTTCTAGCAACAAATTGTGATTGCATTTGTTGTTAGGGTGCTTGAGCAAAATAACAAATGAATTTATTAGAGCTAACCTTAATTTGTAATTATAATTATTTCAGAAAATAGAAGAGTGAAAGGAAACAGATGTTTCAGTAATATTTTTTTTCTGTAAATTCAGGTTCTAGTATTTTTGAAGTTTTCTTCTTTTTCCTTGTAAAGTAAAATAATCCTCAAGATTTCTATTACCTTTTATAATTTTGTTAATTAATATTTTCATTGTTTTCTTTTTTTTAACTTTTTGGGGTCCACACTTGGCTCAGGGTTTACTCCTGGTTCTTGCTCAGGGATCATTTCTGAGGATGCTCAGGGAACCCTGTGAGGTGCTGGGATAGAACCCAGGTCAGGTATGTGGAAGGCAAGCTTGTACTAGCTGTACCCACTGAACTATCTCTTCAGGCTCTCTTTATTTTCTCTTTTGACACACATAGAGACTATCATTTTCTCAGAAAATGAGGACATGTATATGGACTGCAAAAATATTTTTGTGTTTGTTTGTTTTGGGGCCACACCCATTGATGCTCAGGGGTTACTCCTTGCTATGCTCCAGAAATAATCACTCCTGGCTTGGGGGACCATATGGCAAGCGGGGGGGGGGGGGGGAGGGATCGAACCACAGTCAGTCCTAGATCAGCCACATGCAAAGCAAATGCCCTACAGCTGTGCCACTGCTCCAGCCCCAAGACTATTAAAACTTTTTCTGTTTGTCTGAGGACACTGGAGCCCAGGAAACCTGCCAGCTGTGGATGTGCTGACTGATATCTAGAAATAATTCTCCACTGACAGTTCCCAGAACTCCTAGTGGAATTTCCTGATTTTATTCCATTTAAATATTTCTGTTTTCTTTTTATATATAGAATTGCTTCTTATTCTGTATCATGGAATTAAGCACAATTTATTTTGGTTAACTTATGGTTATCAGCTTTGAGAATCTGATTCCATGAAATAATAAAACAAAATAGCTTTGGAGTTATGAAAATCTTCATGCATGTGGGGCTATAAAGAAATAAAAATTTGGCACCTCAAAATATGTCATGAGTAAAAGGTTACTTTCATGGGAAGGTACTGAATTGAGAATGAAAAATACATTTAAAAGCTATTTTTTGCACCAGGCCATGGTTTGTTATTGTAGTTGTTTTGGGAGAGGTTCACCCAACTAAGGCTACAGGACTTACCCCTGACTCTGTCCTCAGGAATAACCCCTGACAGTGCTCAGGAGATGCTGGCAATCTAAATTGGATTGGTTCAGTGCAAGGCAAACACCTTGCCCACTGTACTATTGCTCCAGCCCCTCACCAGGCTAGTTTTATTCTACCGATCCCCTTTGCAATGACCCTGTTAAAAGAAAATAGAGCTCAGTAGCTGTCCCATTTCTCACAATATTATAAAAATGAACAATTGACAGTAGAGACTAAAACTAATATAAAGAGATAAACATAGGTCACCTGACTGTTAAAAATAGCTTTATATGAGTGCTGATAAAGCAGATTTATAAACCTCTTTTCTGAAATTGCAGATGGAATTCTATCCCTGTTAGAAGCATCTTGAGCCTAGGTCTAGTCTGCTTCACTTGTGTAGGAAAAAGAATAGGAAATACTGGAAAATATGAAAAATATTATTACAAAGAACAATACAGAAAACATTAAACATTGCAGATATTATTCTAGAACCTCCATAAGAAAGAAGAAAATATTCCTTTTCTACCACCACATCAATTTCTTCCATGCCAAATACAGACAGCATTGATATCTAGCAGAAAGGAACCAGATTATTTCCATAGAAATGGGAGGCAATATTGATGTTGGGTAGCTCTAAGCAACCAAGCAGAGGAGACTCCATCCTGTACTTCACAAATGTGTTTCTTATCATCACACTCCTTATTCTTGGATCCCAATCTTTAAAGTTGGTCTCATAATCTTTGTGTCTGATGCTGTACTAGAGGTAATTATGGTTGGGGGAGAGAATAAAAAACTGTTCTTTGAAAATATTCCTGAAGTCTATGATCTAAAAACTCCTTTTGACTTCAGAGAAGAGCCAACAAAAGGCTCTCTGAACATAGTGCTAAATCTTATCAGACTTCTTTCCACTGAATAAGTTCCCATATTTTTCTGCTGTTTCTCAGTCTTTCCTATATAAACTACTAGGTCTGAAAGAAAGATGAGATTTTGAGTTCACTTTCTCATGTTGTTAGCACCCATATCAAACTCTTCTTTTGCATCAACCCTTGTCTCTTAAGTAATTGTTCTTTGAGTACAAGCACCAGAACAAGGAATATTTAATGTGGAATTTGACAAGTGCTATAAACTAGAACACCCCTCCAATTGTTGGAGGTGGAGAAATCTCCATATACCACCATATTTCAACATTGGGCTTTCAATATGACCTTCCATCCATATCAACTAGATTCAATGTGGATCATGGTGGTGCCAGATCCACCAGGACTCACTCTGTACCTGATGCAAAGAAGGTGAGATATCAGCATTGTCTAAATTTTTAGAAAGGATGCATGCTATAGAAGGAACTAATTCCCTCAATTTCCACCCTCTTTACTCTCATGGTGATTACCTGAGGTGAACCAGAAGTGGTTCTTAGGAAATATCATACGTCACATGTCTGGATGCAGTCACAAGGAATGAATAGACCCCAGATGCTTTTGGTTGAGGTTAAGGCAATGTCAGAGCTACCCTGTTTGATCTGCATGAAGCAGTGTCTCAGAAAGATTAAAACTGCTTCTCTAAAAATATGGCTACCTGCTCTGAACTTTGCTAGGACTTTGCTCTTTTATTTCATCAGTGTCTTTGCTGAGAATCCTGTTTTCATCTGCAATCTTTATTCTTGGGATCTTTGAGATGAACCACTGAGCAGATCTCCCTCCAGACTTAGTGTTGTCTAGCTTGTTGCAGCCTCACCCTGTCTTTTATTATCCTAGCAGCCCATCTTTTCCATTGTAATGATGCAGTTAGTGGGACCCTATCATCCACACCTCCATGATATCAGTTCACCCAACTTGACTTAGTGAGTCTTCACCCAGGAACTTTGGCAGGGGTTATAAGAAAGGGTTTCTAAGCACTGCTCTGGCAACACTTGGCCAACCTGAACCTATGGTTCAATGCTAAGGCCCAAGAAAGCAGTGCTATTTGGACCCTGTGGTGCTCAGGACCCCCAGGAACACCCTTATGGTGCTTGGGGGTCATGGGAATGCACTTAGCAATGCTCAGGAGGCCATATGTTGCTAGGGATCAAATTGAAGTCTTGTGCTTGCAATAAAAACACTCTAATCCCTGTGCTATTCCTCCTTATCCTTTTCCCCCCACATTTGAAAAAATATAAAAATATATTGCACTCTTCTTTCTTAGAAGCTTACTCTGCGAAACTTCATGAGGTTGTTTCAGGGCACATACACCACCTCTGTGCTCAGTTAGTCAATCCTGCTGAGTTGTGCTGATTCTTGGCTGAATTGTGTTAAAATTTGAGAGACTCCATGGCTTAAAATAAAATGATTGTTATAAAGGTGTTTTAGGTTAATTGTCTCATCTAATATTTCTTGAGCTTAAGAGAATCTGTCCTGCCCTGCACTGCCCTCTTTTTCTTTTCTCTTCCTCACTTCTCCTCGCCTCTTCTTTTTTTCTCTTCCTCTCCTCTCTGCTCCTCTTCATTTCTCTTCATTTCCTCCTTCCCTCCCTCCTTCTCTCCCTCCTTCCCTCCCTCCTTCCCTCCCTCCTTCCCTCCCTCCCTCCTTCCCTCCCTCCTTCCCTCCCTCCTTCCCTCCCTCCCTCCCTCCTTCCCTCCCTCCTTCCCTCCCTCCCTCCCTCCCTCCTTCCCTCCCTCCCTCCCTCCTTCCCTCCCTCCTTCCCTCCCTCCTTCCCTCCCTCCTTCCCTCCCTCCTTCCCTCCCTCCTTCTCTCCCTCCCTCCCTCCCTCCTTCCCTCCCTCCTTCCCTCCCTCCTTCCCTCCCTCCTTCCCTCCCTCTTTCCTTCCTTCCTCCCTCCCTCCCTCCCTCCCTCCTTCCCTCCCTTCCTTCCTTCCTCCCTCCCTCCCTCCCTCCTTCCCTCCCTCCCTCCCTCCCTCCCTCCTTCCCTCCCTCCTTCCCTCCCTCCCTCCCTCCCTCCTTCCCTCCCTCCTTCCCTCCCTCTTTTCTTCCTTCCTTCCTTCCTTCCTTCCTTCCTTCCTTCCTTCCTTCCTTCCTTCCTTCCTTCCTTCCTTCCTTCCTTCCTTCCTTCCTTCCTTCCTTCCTTCCTTCCTTCCTTCCTTCTTTCCATCCTTTCTTCGCCAGAACACACACCCAGTGTCTTTGCACTTTTGGATTGATCCATAGCCCAAACCTTTTGTTCCTTTTTCTTGCTGTTACTGTGGTCTTCCCAAAAACCTGCACAGGACCCCTGTGAGAAAAAGTTGTCAAGAGACATCCTCTGGGCTTGTTCAGGCATTGCTGCCTTTATCCGAAGGTTCTTTCTGGCATGGAGACTGTTTTGCTTGCTGAGATTTTGGACTAAATGAAAGCTGCTGTGACCACCATCTGGAGACAATTTGAGCACGATAGTGTTCCCTGCTGTCCAATGTGCTTGTAATTAATTTTCTTGAGAGTGAAAACACAGAGATCAAGAATGTATTCTTTACAAGGGAGTGTAGGTGAATGGATTGCTTTTACTAGTTTAGAACACTGGGACAAAAATTTATGGTTACAAATGTTGTGAATCTCATATGTGATCACGAATGAACAAAAGTGGTGTCTAGTGCAGTGACCGGAGCACATGGGGAGAGTCAATATCTACATCCCAACTACTGCTTCAAGTCTATTCTATGAGCCACAGGCCCACAGTGGCTTCTTGTATATCAAGATCACCCAAAAACTTTAGAGGATTTTCTAGTGATCTCAGAACCATGGGACTAGATCTGAGGCAACTTTCCAGCTGTTCTATTGCTGTTTATAAGTTGGGATACAGCACAGCCTGAAGGCTGGAAGAAGTTAGTGCATCAGTTATGGAAGGCCCTGTGGCTCTTCTACAAGTTGAGCAGGGGCTAAGGTGGGGTCCATTCTGCAGATTATTGCCATTGGGGATTCAGATCAAAGAGAAATAATCTTTTCTTCCCCAAACTGGTTCTAATTTTTTAAACTCCTATATTGTTTTCCATAGGACTGTTGTTCTGGGTAGAATCAAAGATGGAACTGAGGTCCTAGTGATAACATGGGGATACCAGCACCCCATACACATGAGGAGAAAAATGACAAGAGTAGAGCAAGCCTGGAATACAGGATGACTATCGTTATGTGGGGTTAGGAAACTGCCTCTGGCCTGATGAGACTGAAGTTCAGGGACCCTTATTCTTATCTGGGATGGACAGACCCAGGTGTGGGTTACAGGATAACCACCCCAGGCCAGCAGTATGGGTCTGCATGTTGCTAAACTTGGGTGATGTCTCAACCCAGTGCAATGTTAGCTGGTATCAGTCATCTCTTTCTGCTAGGGTTGTGGAGATTCGTTTGGTCAAGTCAGCACAATCTCTATTTCTTCACTTCTCTCCTTTGTGCTTTTATGAGCAGCAACTGCCTTTGACCTTCATCACCATGAAGAAGAAACAGGCCTCAGAAATTCTTCAATGTTTGTCATTTGATTTTTCTGTAGTCTCTTGTGAGAATGAGGTTTCAGGAGGAAGTAAAAAGCATAAAGGATACAACTATCAGGAAGCAGTAGTCTGGAGAAAGGGAAGGCATTTGTAGGGAGGAGGAGAGGAGTCTGGGCCCCAGAGTTCTGGATGTTGGGCAGAAACACTTTTAGAGTAAGATCAAGAAACTGGAGCTCTGTGCTTTATTAACAACCTATTCTTGGCTCTTAGCACTGGCCTCTAACCTCTCTCCTCACACTGCAAGACCCGACATTGGCCTGTGGGTAAATTTGAGAAACTGGTCCTCGAGAGATTAGGGGTTTCATGCTCATTAAGAAATATACGTGACAGAAAATAAAATATACCTTAGTTTTTACACTCCTAACTTTGACACTGTAATTTAATGTTATTGCATATCAAATTATACACCAATATTATTAAATATAATTATATATTTCTGATGTTATTAGTAGGAAATTAATGTTAACTTTCATTCATATTATTATATTTTTATAATAAACTAGTTCTCTCTACTCTTCACCTATTCCTCCTCTCCTCTCCTCCCCTCTCCCTTCTTCCCTCTACCCCTCTTTCTTTCCCTCCCTTCTTTCCCCTCTTCTTCTCGCCTCTTCTTTACTCTCCTCATGCTTTGGATGTTTAATCCTGCACTGCATGGTCACCTGAGCACTACTAGAGTGACTCCTCTAGCAAAGAGCTAGGAGAAGTTCCTGGGCACTACCGTGTATGGTCCCAAACTACCAGAACCAAAAAAAAGGGGGGGCAAAAAAAATAAACAATCCCAACTGTGAAGCCTAGAGCAGAAGGGACTCCATTTTGTCACACCAATGTTAAGTTTCCATTTAAGACTAACAAGGCTAAATTCCATTTAAGGGCTATGTTTCTATTCCAATAATAATAACGCAGAACACAAGGCCCTCTAAACCACAATGTACCACCCTAGATATTTAGTCATAAAAGGACACAATGAAACACCTTAGAAATGAAACACCCTACACAACAGCCAACCAACTTAAAGGTCAAGACTTAACTGCTTTTAGCCCTATAAAACCTGGCTTGTGACCCCTGGGTGAGGTTATTTCCTCACCCAGTAAGTCTGTAGTTGGTAGGTGGAATAAAACTTTGCTTTGCTTTATTATAATTGTGTGGTCTTGTCTTTCAACTCTGGACCTTAACACAACCAGGCTCTTGGCTCCAAGTCCTGAGCCCCAGGACCTCTTCCCTTGGCTGTTTCTCCCTCCTCACTCAACCAACAAAACCTTGTTCATCATACAAGACCATTGCAGCCTCTTCCAGGGCTACCTTCCCAGTTCCCATGCTGTACACAAAAGTCCCTTTTTTTACAAAGGCATTTAGCCAGCCCCGAGCACCAGGCCGTGATGTAGGAGGGGCAAAGCCTGTGCAAACTTCAGCTCTTTCCTGTCTTTCACTGAGCTAGAGGCTGAGCATGCATCCCATGTCATGTTTGGATATGTATGTGCATCAAAGTTTGTATGTGTTTATAGACTTATGTCTACACAGCAGACACACATACATGCATGTTTATATTGAGAGAATGAGGTAGCTGAGATCTTCAACATTTGGATATGAGCATTTTGCTGTCCTTTCTGGCCTGATTCAACAGCTACATACACATGTTGATTAACAAATGACACAGTCCCAAGAGTCATAGCTTTGTGGGGAGATGGGATGTGACAGCAGCGTTTAAGAAAACTGAGAACTATGGACCACTTAAGCTGTTTTTAGAGTTTTGATTGTAACAGGCCTGATGTCACCTGGTTCTGGGGAAAAAAAAATCCCCTGTGACCACCCACACATGTTTGTGGTCTGCAGGCTGAGACACAAAGTTTCCCTGGGAAGGCTGACACATGGAGAAGAACAATCCCCACACTCAGGGGACCATCCCCTGGGGTTCACTCTGCAGATGTTGCTAATTGTCTGCATTAGAAATGGCCTTGGGCTACACCCACAGTTCACAAAGTGAGGTCTCTGGGAATCTGTTATAAATGTGGGTTTTCATCCTGATCCTGGGGAAATGGAAATTCTGGCATGGACCATTAGTAGGTACTTAATAAGTGTTGTGCTAACATTTGATAAACATACACATATGGGGCCAGAGCAATAGCCCAGCATTTGCCTTGCACGTGGCTGACCCAGGATGGACCTAGGTTCGATCCCTGGTGTCCCATATAGTATTCTGAGCCAGGAGTGATTTCTGAGTGAATAGCCAAGAATAACCCATGAGCATCACAGGGTGTGGCCCAAACCACCCCTCCCCAAATACACACACATATATATGCACACATATAAATGTTCTCAACTATAGTAAAAATGCTTAAGAAAAAGACTACACTCATCTAAACTCACATTAATTACCATACCAGTCTTACATAGAATATCTTCACACAGTGAATGGTCAACAATTTACAAGCATCATAACTCTAGTCTCAATTGAGAAAAATGCGCCTCCTGAAAAGGTCTGTGGGTGAGGTAGGAATCAGATGCTGCTAACTGCTTGGCTGCAAGCAGTGGGACTCTATGTGACCTCAGACTGTCATAAATATCAGAAAATATGCATAAAGTCCCCAACATCTGTGTCCTTTTAGAGGCTCTTTGAGCACAGGGTGACAGCAAGAGTGGCTTCTGGTCAGAGGCAGGCCCAGTCCTGGCATTTGTTCAGCTCCTGGACCAGAAGTTTTCTAACTCCTGACACTAGAGTCCTGGGCTGTTTAAGAGAAACTCACAATCACACAAAATATTAGCAAAATACAAATCCTAGATGCATTATTTACTCTGAAAATGAATTTACACTGGTCCATCTGAATTGTTGCCCCACAATTATTCTCCCATTACCCAGAGTGGTGTTTTTTATCTTTCTCAACTCTATGGGATTAGGTTGTGATCAGTAATTGATGGGTCTTTTCTCTATTGTTTTCTCCTTGAGGCATGCAGTCTTTTGGATGAGTAACCTAGATGGTTTTCTAGATCACCTGCCTGCCCCTATGGGAAAATTTTTTTGATTACATAAAGAACTACCATGTCTTTCATGTGATACCATGAGACACTCCCACATGGGCCCCATCAATGTGGGTTATGAGCCTAATTCTCTGCCTCTAGTTTATTATCTGGCCTGGGCATGCCTGATGAGACCAAAAGCTTATGCTGAAGATTGAGAGTTCAACTTGGCCCAAAGAAGTGAGCAATTTGTGTGGAGTGACTCACTGGAAGGCCCATTTCCAGATAATTTTCAGGGTTTCCTGGCAGAACAGAGTTAGGATTTGGACTTTACCTCACATCTATTGAGGGAAAGCTAGAGACATAGCTGAAGAATGATTTGATTCTGCCAAAACCCAAGAAAGATATTAAACCATGGTTTTGGCTGGGTGAGGGGTGTTGTCACTCCCCCAAAGCAGGCAACAGAGATAGTAAAGCAAAAAAATCTTCACCAGGACTTGCATGGAGATACCTTAGGGAAAGTGGGTGCTAAAACACAGGAAGGGGTCATAGAGATGCACTCACATATAGGTCAGTCCAAGAGCCCATTTTCCTCCATTCACATTGCCATTTCTTTTTGTTTGTTTGTTTGTTTGTTTTTGTTTTTGTTTTTTTTTTGGGTCATACCTGGCAGTGCTCTGGGATTACTCATAGCTCTACGCTCAGAAATCGCTCCTGGCAGGCTTAGGGGACCATATGGGATGCCAGGATTTGAACCACTGACCTTCTGCATGAAAGGCAAACGCCTTACCTCCATGCTATCTCTCCAACCCAGCCTCATTGCTATTTCTATCTTCTTAGACACACTCTTTTTTCTCCCCTCATATCACAATGATAATAAATAATAACATATCACAGAGATCAGCTCTAGAATGTCTCCCTTGCCTGCACCTGGGTTCCAGCACTCCAAGAATGGGGCAGTGTGGTTCTTCTATGTCAAACACAACCTCAGAAAACTGACAACTAGCGTCAAACTGCGGCACAAACTGAAATGAAGGAAAACATGAGAAACCAGAGGACACTATTTCCCCAGCAGGAATGGATCCCCCAGTGGTAAAGAGGAAGAAACTAAGTTAAAATCAGTTCAGGGTTACCCAACTCAGAGCACAGATCTGGTAATAGGACACTGAGATAGTGAGCAATGCCAGACCCTGGGGGCATGTGTGGCTGCTTGCAAGGAGCTGAGCCTTCACTCATCAGCTAGGTCAGCTTTCAGGGAACATGACATGTGATGACAAGTGACTCTGCTTCTTAAATACTCACTGGTCACCATCAGGAAGTTCTTTTCAGGTTTTGGATGTTCTTGTTTGCTTCTCATCACATTTATTGATGGTAGGACTTCCACCTGGCCCAGTCCTTATGAAAAATAATATGGAATATTTCCAAATTATTAATACCTGGACATCCATATGAACCAGAAATTCCACTTCTTCATATCTTCCCCCAATGTTTAAAAAAATTAGTCCAAAATGATATTGTCACTTCTATACTTATTGCAACACTATTCACAGCAGCCAAGATCTGAAAATGACCTATGTTCAAAACAGATGAGCAGATAATTAAGTTGTGGTATATACATACAGTTGAATATTACTCAACTGTAAGAAAACATAAAATCTTACCTTTCGCTACAACTTGGATGGAACTGATGAAGGTCATGTTAAGTGAAATAAGACAGGAGAAATATAAATAATGGATGATCTCACTCTGCTGTGGCATATAGAGTAACAAAATAAGGAACATAATTCCATGAAAACATACCCTTGGATTCTAACAGCAAAATGTAGCATGCCAAACTGTGAAGTGACTTGGAAGTATTCTGAGGGTTTACTGAACTATGGTGAAGGAATATTGGCACTTTGCTAGTGAGCGTGACATGGTAACACACATTTTGAAAGGGTGAAAAGTTTATCCACAAAAATATTTAGATGTTTTTTAAAAGTTCTACCCAGGGATTATTCCTGGTTTTGTATTCATATATATCCTGATATGCTCAATAAACCATATGGGATAGTGTGCATCTAATCTGGGTCAGCTATGTGCAAAGTAAATGCCGTATCCAATATACTATCATTTCAGTTCATCAAATATGTAGTCCTATAAGCCATTACATCAACAAAAATTTCCAATATTTGTCTATATTAAAGTAACACGTTTAATATGTTTACATATACAAGTAGCATAGATTCTACTTTAATAGTACATTATTTTAATAAAATGGTGCAACTCAAACATAGCCATGTGTTTTTTCAACCCTTATATATTTGTTATTGTCATTATCAGATAAAGGATGCTTACTAAGTAGAAGAGCATCACATATTTTCTTTGCAGAGTTTGTCAGAGGTCACATACTTTATTGTGAGACTTACACTATTGGTGGCAAAGAGCCAGAGATTGCACAAGTTTCTGTGTCAAGTGGGTACCTTGGGAATAAAATGCCTAGGCTCATGTCACTCTCCACAGAGCTAGCCCTGTGCTCCTCAAAGCTAAACAAATAAAAACAAATATATAGAAATATATAAAATCAACTGTATGCCCAGAATCTCTTGTCCCATGTTCTTTGGCCTAGCTCTGTTACTCTGTTGTCATAGAGACCATACACCTCAGTTGTACCCTGTTTCTAAGGTGATAACTTCATTTTGCTTTTGGCCTTAGTTGCAGCTGTTTTAAGCACCAAGATTTCATGAGCAATTTTTATCTCAGGGCACTTTTTTGACGCACATGCAAATATTTCTTTCCCCACCTCTCATTAGAGTTAGTGAGCTATATAAAGAGGTAATATTTACTGTTAGCTTTTTTTTTTTTTTTTTTTTTTTTTTGCTGAGACTCACTGTCTGCATAACTTCTGACAAATCATTTATCTATTTGGATTCACTTTTTCTTCAGGTAAAGTGTGAAAAGTCTCACCTTTGCAACAAGGAGAATCTGCTTTCCTTCAGGTTCAAAGATTTATAACAAAGATTTGTAGATACCTTGGAGTATTCTATAGATGCCAACAAGCCACACTTCGGCTAAAGTTTAAAGATGCCACATTAGCCCCAGAACCACCACTTAGGCAGATCTATTTGAGATTTCTTGCTCCAAATGGCAAAAATAACTCAAACTAGCAGAACAAATGGACATATGAGATTGGTGACCTCACATTGGGAATGTGGAGTTGTTGTTTCTAGACCACAAAGGCAACTAGGAGATACAATGGGGTCAGAGATCAAACCCAACTCTCTGTGTGATGGAACACTCTGGATAGCTATCAGTTTGACTGAAAAATGATTGGTGATATTCAAGGATTTATTGCTGGCTTTACTTTAAAAATATGAGAAGTCCCTCTTGCTTAACTGCTGCTTGCATCCTCTTAGAAAGGCAATAACTAAGCTGCCTCATTCTGGGCACAGAGGAACACAGAGATCTTATGCAAGCTGCATGCTGAAACAGGAGCAGAGCCATTTTCAAAGCTCTCACAGAGATGGCCCATATGTGTTGGTCATATTAGCTAGATATTGGGACCCAAAAGGAAACAAGAAACTGCATTTGCTCCCTCACCTTACATTTCAAGCTTCATTGTGTTATAAACACATATATTTATTAATTAGTATTATTGTAATGGGAGTCACATTTAGTGATATTTGGAGATCATTAATTGCTGGGAATTGAACCATGTGTCCTTGAAATAAAAAAAAAAGTTCCTTGCCACTTTGAACCAAAATTTCCAGCCCTGATATGTATATTGTAACCAATGCAAACTCCTTAAAAGAAAGCTGAAGGCACAATATACACTATTTTCCTATGATGAAAATAATCAAGGCATTACATTTTAGTCATTTATACAATCATTTGCTCTCCATCTTTTAAATTTTTCAACCCCAATTGGCTTTGGCATCTGTTTTATAGATTCATAGGTCTGTAAGCCTTAAAAAAAAATTTAAAGGTGTTTCGTTTCCTCTGGGTTATATAAAAGGTACTTTCATTAAAATCTGATTTCCTATTACTTTTGCTCAGCAAAGTACTAGTGGTCAGAATTGTCCATAAAATAGGAATAAATATTTTTGTTCCCATCAAGGTCTTCAAGAATCTTTAAACAGTTGCTAGTTCGACATGTAGTCCTGGATCTTATGGGCAGACCTTTCACTTGAAATCTTGCAAGTGTTTCTAATTTAGTGATAGCTGAGCAGTTTAAACTTAAAATCTGTTGGGACCAATTTCTTTTCAGTTGCCTTTACATCTTATCAGGGTGTGACTCTCCTGATAAGTTTCTGCTCAATATTGTTTTCCCAGCTCTGAGGCAATCATCTCTCAGAAGATGACAGCAGGGATATTTGCCCTGGCTCATTGGGAACCTGCCAAGGAGCTACTTCCCAGCCATGGGTAGAGGAGCTTACTATCCTGGGCCTTATGCAGCACAAACAATCCAGATGGTTTTATTCACCATGTGTAGCACCCACACTTCCTGGAGGTCCTTCCAAGTATCTGAAAATACTGACAAGACAGATGGAAACCTTGGCTCTACATGGCATTGGCTCTACATGGCCATGGTAGCATTCCCATTATCTGAAGAAGAGTATAATTGAAGAGAAATGCTATCATTGATGACAGTATTTGCAAAGTCCTTGGCCTTCCAAAGTCTTTCTCTGACTTAGACTGTCTTCAGAGCTTCAAATTCAACTGATTCTAAGGATTTTACTTGTGTATCTGCTTGGCTGGTCTAATATAGTTGACCCCATTCTATGATGAGGAGATGGAGTCTTAGCACATGCCCATCTCCTGCAGGGGCTAAAAAAGATGATGGACTGGAAGCTTTTATTTTTAGTAAACATCTGTTAAGAACTAACGTTTCATAGTTGGCGAATGCCAAGGCAAGCAGGAAGACCACTCTTTAAAAAAATGTTGCTCAAAGAGTGGTGAACACTGCTAGGGAAATAACTACACTAACAACTAGCATGACAATGCTAAAGAATGAGAGAAGTTGAATGACTGTCGCGATACAGGCAGGGGTGGATGGGGGGGGCTTGGTGGTGGGAATGTTGCACTGGTGAAGGGGGTGTGTATTCTGTTTATGACTGAAATCCAACTATGAATATGCTTGTAATCATGATGCTTAAATATTTAATTAAAAAAACAACCAACTAACCAAATAAACAGAAAATCATTTTGTACTCCAAAAAAAAGTTGCTTTCAACAATATGATAGCAATAGTGCTAATAGTGCTAATGTTAATGTTTATAGTGTACAAAATTACTGTACTACCAACACTGTCAAAGTGCCATTGATTCTCCACTACTGTATGTTACTTCTCCTCCTTCCCTAACTCCAAACACTGCATTACTTGGTAACCTCAGTTCTATTGTCAAAGTCTAAGGATTTGTTTTCTGTTGTTTTTGGTTTTTTTTTTTTGTTTGTTTGTTTGTTTTTTGGGTCACACCTGGCGGTGCTCAGGGGTTACTCCTGGCTGTCTGCTCAGAAATAGCTCCTGGCAGGCACGTGGGACCATATGGGACACCGGGATTCGAACCAACCACCTTAGGTCCTGGATCGGCTGCTTGCAAGACAAACACCGCTGTGCTATCTCTCCAGGCCCATTCTTTTTTTTTTTTTTTTTTTTTTTTGAGGATTTGTTTTCATTGAATACTGACCTTTGCTTTGTTTCATCATGTACTATATGTGAGTGAGATTACCCTCTATTTGTTCTTTCTTTGGCCTATTTTGCAACACCCTTTAGTTGCAACCTTCTTGCAATAAATTTTATAATTTCACAATTCCTTATAGTTGTACATATACCATAACTTTGTTTGTTTGTTTGTTTTGGGGCAATACTGTGCAAGGCTTTTTTCTACCTCTGCAAAGATCTAGCCTGGTGGACTCAGGGTTCCATATGGGTTCTGGGGATCAACTCTGAGTCAGATACATGCAATACATTGGACTTACTTCTGGATACAGCCTTTTAATTCACTTTTCCATTACTGGTCATCTGTTCTTTTTGATAGCGATAATTCTTGTAATATGTGAATGAAGAATATTTTTCCATTTTCTGTGTTTTCTTCTAATTTTGCCAAGAATGACAGTTTTTGATGTCAAAGCCTTTCACATCCTTTGTTCAGTTCATTCCTAAGTACTTTGTTTTCAAACACAGTATTAAATGAAATTAAAATTAAAATAAATAGCACAGCAGTAGGGCATTTGTCTTGCACATGGCTGACCCAGGACAGATCTTGGTTCGATCTCTGGCATCCCATATGGTCCCCCGAGTCAGGAGCAATTTCTGAGCGAGTAGCCAGGAATGACCCCTGAGCATCACTGGGTGTGGCTCAAAAACAAACAAATAAACAAAAAACACTTCTTTCTCTTCTAGTTTTCTATTTCCATGTATTTCCACTTGTGATAATACTGTACTCTGCCACTTTATTGGTTTATTACTTTTAATAGATTTTTAGTGGTCTTTAGGAGCCTGAATCCATATTACCATGTCATATTCAAATTCTAAGTTTAATATCTTCCTTCCCCATTCGAATACTTTTTATTTGATTTCTTGCCTGGTTACTATGACTAAAGCTGCCAATACTCAGTTCAATAATACTGGTGAAAGTAAGCAAACCTTGCCTCGTGCCTGTTCTTAAAGAGAATAGTTTTAGTTTTTCAGCACTAAATATGATATTAGTAGTGGGTTTATTATATATGATTTCTATTATCATTTGGTGAGTTTCTTCTATTGCCTTGTTTGGATGAGAATTATTATCTGAAATAGTTGTTGAATCTTGTCAATATTTATATTGATAGGATCATAATTTTTTTTGTTGATGTGTTATGTCACATTGATGGATTTGCTTTATTTGCTTTATTGAACCATACTGGGAATTAATCCATCGTAATGATGCATGATATTTTGAATACATTGTTGAATTTGGTTTGCTAAGGGTATCTGGGTCTTTTCTTAGTCAGTCATAGTGGTCTGTGATTTTTCTTAGTAATATCTTTGTCTGCTTTTGGTATTAGGATAATATTGACCTTGTTGAAATGGTATAGATTCCTATTACATTGATTTTCTCAAAAAGCTTTGAGGAGTAGAAGTGATAAACTCTTTGAAGGTAGGTAGAACTCTCTATGAACTTCTCTGGACCAATGTATGATTTTGTTTGGAGGAGATTTTAAATGACTGATTCAATCTCCTTCCTTATTGGTCTGTTCAAATTTTCTACTTCCTTCTGATTTGGTCTTGGGATGTTTAATTATTCTAAAACTGTATTAATTGTTGTTATGCCATCTTAGTGGCACATAGCTATTCACAGTAACCTCTTATAGTCTTTTTTTCTGTATTATATTGCTGTTTCTCCTCTCTCATTTCTGATCTGATTTTTTTAATGCTCTCCCTCTTTTCTTATGATTCTAACTAGTGTTTTGTCACTCTTGCTAATTTATTAAAAGACAAGCTCCTGGTTTCACTGATACATTTTATTATTTTATTGATTTTTATAGTTGTGTGCTTTTTCTTGAATGAATGAATTTTTCTTGAATGAATGAACAATGAATACATTTGTTTTCCTGGAAGGATGTCACTTCCAACTGTGCTCAGGGCTTAATTCTGGCTCTGCACCTAGAGATTTCTTCTGGAAAAACTTGAGGGACCATATTTGGAGATAAGAATTTAATCTGAGTATTCCACATGCAAAGCAAGTATTGTTACTATTATTCTAGCAATAGCCTTGAGAAGTACTTTTATTTCTTCTTTGATTTCCACTTTGACCCAGTAATTTCTTTAAACTCTATATATTTTCAGTTTTCAAATGTTTGAGTTTTCTCAGCTATTTTTATTAGTTCATTTCTATCTTCATGGCATTGTGATATTAAAAGATACAAGATACTATTTCTATTTCATAAATTTATAAATATTTTACTTGTTCCCAAGCATGTGGTCTATACTGAAGAAGACTTCATGTGTAAACTCACATGAAAACCTTGATGTGAAAAACTCGCTGGAAGGCCTCACCAACAGAGTAAGAGCTGCTGAAGAACAGAACAGTGAACACAAAGATGAGCTGCATAAACCTCTAGACAACAACAAAAGATGGAAATGTGTCTCAAAATAAATGAGCAAAAGATGGAAAAAGATCCTCATAATAAATTAACAGTGACATTAGAACTTTGGGATAAATTCAACAGAAACAACGTAAGAATCATTGGGGTACCAGAAAGCCAGGACAAACGTCCCTATAAAAAAGCAACAGTCAAAGATATTATTTCTGGAAAATCCCAAAGCTAAAGTATGCATGCACCCACACTCTGGATACCTGACGTGTGCCACCATTGCTATTGTGTTGCTGTATCTCTTTAGGTCTGTTAGCAATCACTTTATAATGCATTTAGTATATTGATAAGTTCTTTATCATCTAATGATCCTATTACTAGTATGTAATGTTCATTCCTATCTTTTTTTTTTTCAGTTTTCCTACTGTCGTTTTATATTTTATTTAAAGAAAATGCCTCACACAGTTGACTATAATACAATTGTTTACAGATAAGTAAGAAAAAAAAGAAAAAGGAAAAATTAAAAAAGGATGTTTTAAAAAGGAAAAAAAAAGAGAAAAAGTACAATACAATAGCAAGAACATTTGTGAAACACTGTATCTCCAAGGAATTCATTAACACAATGGCAGAAGATTTAGTAAGCACTTTTTGTTAGCTATCCATTCTGTTAAATTAGTTTGTGTCTACAGGGATGACAGCATAAAACAAATGAAGTTGTCCAGAAATTCAAAACACTATTACTGATATTATGACTTTAGGAATGTACTCAACTGCCAGGCCTTGTGAAAGAAGGAAGATAGAGAAAAGGTGCCTTCACTTGCTCCAAAAAGCCCTAGTGATATCAGTCTCAAAAACAATTTACCTTAAGTTTGGTCAGATTCGTGTCCCTAAGCATCATAGAGGGATGAAGAGTAAAAGCCAAAGGGAAAACAGTGATTCTGGATGATGGAGGCAACAAGCATGGCTATGGCAGAGCAGGTATTTGGCCTACTCTTTCCTCTGATATGGCCAGCTTTCTATTGTGTGCATCAGTGTATCCATCTTTTTTTGCTGGGCTTTTTTGTAAAAAGAGTGAGTCTATGGAGCTGGCATGGTTCTAACATGGTGACTGTATTTGTGGGCATGGTTATAGCTGCTAGGCTTACAGGAAGAAGAAAGATACAGGGCAGAGGGTGCCTGCACTCACTCCTCTGGTGATACCCCTAATGGGCATACCTAAAGCTTGGTCAGATTCATCCCTATTTCTTATTCCTTTCTTTGTTCAAGTATTAGGATCTTATTATTTTTTAATCTACCATTTCCTGAATGATTGTTTTCTATTCTTTAACTCTGAGCCTGTGTTTAAAATGTGAACTCAAATGTTACTCTTATAAGCAGCATAAAGTTGAATTTTTGTTTTCTGATATATCCAGCCACTTTCTCCTTTCCGATAAAGGAGGAGGGATTTAATCCATTGACATTTAGGGAAACTATTGCTGTGAAGAAATTTGTTGGCATTTTCTTATTATTTAGGACATTTTTTGCCATTTGACATTTTTCCTTTGACTTTTTCTTGTATTTTTTTCTATTTGAGTTTTGATCTTGGCCTTTTATATAATTATCTACTTCCACTTGTGACTTTCCTCTAACTGTTTTAGCTTTGAGGTTACTGTGTAGTTTATATCTGAAGTTCTAAGCTTATTTCCATGGAAAGGTCACAAGACTGGATTGTTAAGTGCATGATGTAGCCCTGGTCAGGCATCTACAACTCCTACTCCAGCTGCAATATACAACTATGTCCCATAGTCTTTCTCTTAAATTTGTAAGACAGTTTATCTGCACATTCATCATTGAGCCAGGCTCTTAGCATCTTTCTGGGACTCCCACAATGGCGCCTCTGCCATATCTCTCATTCACTGCCCTATTTTATACAGATGCATGGGAGCAATTTTTTGTTTTTAACTCAACTTTGTCTTCTAGTACACTGTAAATGCTTGAGATGTGTGCAAAACACCTGGAGTGTTGTTGCACTTAGTGAGAAGTCCAGACATCTGTTTTCCTACACCAAACAAGCAGCCTTTGTGATGTTCTTAGATTATGAGTTATGGATTCTGTGGTGTCATGTGTCATGTCTTGTGGTGTCTTGTGGTAGACTGAGTGTAAAACCCTGGGTTCAGTTGACTTGTCTCTGCTTCAAGTCTTCTCATTGCCCAAGAATCCAACCTGAAACCTACTCTAAACTTTACCTGGAAGCCTTTGCCATATAGTATTTTGCTTTCCTCTCCAACCCTGTCTGGTATCTCATGTCCACAAAAGATCATCCCTCTACTGCCTTAAGCTTCCTTTCCATGTGGCTTACTGCAGCATGTCCTCAGGTTTGCTGTGGCTGGTTTTTAGGAAGTTGACTTTTATGGCTGATTCCTCTGCAGTTTAGCATTTCAGATCACATCTTTATTTTGTTGCTTGTTATAGCAGCACTTTATTTTATTTTTTGATTTGGGGGTAACAAGTTGAGGTGCTCCAAATTTACTTCTGGCTCTGTACTCAGAAATCAGGGTTCCAATGGGATTCTGGGGACTGAATCCAGGTCATCTGCATGCAAGGTAAATGGCTGAAGCATTAGACTATTGTTCCAGCCATTATAGCAGTACTTTTTCACATCTTTGATTAGATCTTTCTTGGCATCTGCAGAAGTCATAGCCTTTTGTTACCAGAGCTCATATTTGATGTTCTTTCCATATTCTTCCAGATCTTATATTGAATAGGTAACCTCAGTTGATGCTGTGAAGTCCAGTGTCCAGAGTAAGATCAGTATTTTACATAGCAGGAAAGAAGTGTTGTGATTGTGAATAAGACTGGCTTGGAGGGTTTGGGGAAGGAGGCATGTAGTAGAGGAAAAGAGGTAAGAAACATGAGTGTTTCCCTGCATTGGATCCCTGATGTTCTTTCTTCCAGAATCAGGTGAAAGATGCCATTTCCAATTGTTTAGTGACAAACACCCCAATGAATCCTTCTCCAGTGGACTGGATGCAGATGAGAACCAGGCTTTGGGCATAGAAACTGGTCAAGAAGGGGAGTAGCTAAAGCTTAATTTTGGAGGGAAGAGTCCCTCTTTGTATAAACCAAACTTCTTAGTGGAATGCTTTCCTAGTTCTCTGTCCTCAACCTGGAGCTGAGAGCAAGGGGTCAGTTGTGAGTGGCAGGATACTAGGCATAAGTTACTGCATAGGAAGAGGTGATGTATAAATAGCAAACACAGAGCCTACTCAATAAGGCCACCTAACCTTGTCATCTTTATTTTCACCCTGATTACTATAATCAGGAGATGATAGCTCACTATTCTAGGTCATCCTCTGAATATAGCCTGAGCCAGCACTGGGTGGACTTGTTATGAGATGAATAATATCCCCCTAAGCTAAGACTAGGCTACTTTTCTTTTGGTTTTTGAATTTCCCCTAGGTGACTCACACAGACTTTCCCTCCTGCAGTGATTTACTTCTCCAGTGTTGAGTGTGGCGAGGACTCTTTCAATCTCTTTTGGAATGGGGTGAGATAAATACAGATGACATATGGGTGTGGACATATGATCTAAGCCACCCTTCAAAATAGAACACATTGTTTAGATGGAATTAGCATCCTGTCAAAGAAGATCTGGCAGCTCTTGCTGAATTGAGCCCACTATATTGCTAATAAATTGAGTCAGAAAAGTTCCTCTCTACAAATGATTTAAAAACACATATCCTCAAACTGATAAATAAAATGAAGATAATTCCAAGGGTCCTTGCCTGGGTGAGACTTGGATAATGGTGTGAATTAGGATCTGTTCATGAAGGAGGTAGTCAGATATTTGCTATTTCTTCTGCCATGTAGATTTTTGTTGATTCCTTTTCTGCCATCTTGCTCTCTATTTTCCCCTTTAGTTGTAAAGCTGTTGAGGATCACTCTTAGTGGTGTTGCTGGCAGCTCCAGTTTGCAGGGGGACTGAATCCAGGCTTTACCTATATAAGGTAAGTGGTCTATCACTGAGTCACAGCCCTTGTGCCTACCTTTATTTCTGAACTAAACTTGTGATAATAATCCTCGTCTTTAGCACAATATTAGTACAGTATGGTGCCAAGGGAAAGGAATATGTATATTAAATGTCTGCTGAAATAGAAAAGTGTGAAAAGGTACATAGAATATGTGGGGAGAGGAAAACAAAGGAGTCTGACCCAAGCTACGTTATGGTCAAGAACTTACAACAGAAAGTCTTATGGGCCAGTTGATAGCATAGGACAAGAGTGAATGGGAGCTCTAATAATGGAAGTTGAATCCTCCATTGAAGATGGAGCTAGAAGGGGCCACCATTTTTCACAGCTATAATACAGATACCAGAACAGGAATGACACATTTGTAACAAAATATATATAGTAAAGTGATGTTTTCTGTGTTTCAAGGTTAAACCATGAGAAAGGTTTTACTAGGAATGCCATTCTAAATTCCAGATGAAGATTCTGTGAGGAGTGAGAAAAAGACTATAAGAAACAAGTTTTGGGGGCCGGGTAGGTGGCGCTGGAGGTAAGGTGTCTGCCTTGCAAGCGCTAGCCAAGGAAGGACCGCGATTCGATCCCCCGGCATCCCATATGGTCCCCCCAAGCCAGGGGCGATTTCTGAGCACATAGCCAGGAGTAACCCCTGAGTGTCAAACGGGTGTGGCCCAAAAACCAAAAAAAAAAAAAAAAGAAACAAGTTTTGGTATTTGTAAACCAGAATAGGTCTCCAGAATTTTGTGAATAATTGGCAAAGACATAAATGCCTCATTGGAGGAAGAGACCCAGTCCTACAGAATGGAATAAAGCAGGTTAACACTCGCTATGTAATTACTTTTCTTAGACAGTGGGAATATTTAGCAACCAGCCTCTTGTTTCAATGAAACGGACTTTGGGCTACTGGGTCTTTCTGATTTTAAGAGTTTAAGAAGAGCTGGGGATGACTACTTTGAAAATTGGGAAGAGAGCAAGTTTCAAGCAGACTTAACACTTTGAATGGGATGCAAAATCTGAACTCATGAAATGGCTGACATTCACACACCAACTGAATTTATCTCACTAAGGAAAAAAAAAACATGTCAACTACTCAAAGTTATGGAAAGTTACATACCAGAAAGCATGTTTTGAGCCCCCCCTCCCAGTTGTTTCCCTATAAAAATCAGAAGATCAGGTAGAAATATAAGAGCCTTGAGGAAAACTATTTTAAGAATAATCAAGACAATAGTCAAGACAAGAAGAATTGGTAGCACAGTGGTAGGGCATTTGCCTTGCACGTGGCTGACCCAGGACAGATACGGGTCTAATCCCTGGCATTCCATATGGACCCCTGAGTCTGGAGCGATTTCTGAGTGCAGAGCCAGAAGTAATCCCTGAGTGCCAATGGTGTGTCCAAAAATGCAAAAATAATTTTAAAAAAAGCATCCAGGACTAAGGTAGTATAGCAAAGACAAAACAAAATAAAACAAACATAAAACCAGATGGTTGAAAGAGAAAAGTAGTTGTAAGCAATATGAGCAAGGGAGAAACCAAGACCACCTCTCTCAGCTCAGAACAGCCTGAGCCCACCAATGAGTGCAAATGTCACTATTAATGACTGCCAATACCTCCAAATCCCTGAAGCCTCTCTACAGCTGCACTGCCCCAAACCAGCAGGGAATGAAGACTCACAGCTTCTCTGTGTCTGGCTTGGGCAAGTGTTTGCAGCCCAGAGCACCGTGAAGGTTTCCAAAGACTCATCCACTCCCATGTTATTTAAGTAAATCACTTTCTCACCTAGTGAAGTGTTTCAACAAAACCTTCATCTTTTCTTTTTATAATTGATTATTCCTTTACTTACAAATGCAATGTAATGCTGATTTTGTGTGTGTTTGTGTGTAAATTTTGTATTTATGTCTTTATAAAACTATTTTAATACCTCCTTTAAACAAGAGCCTGTATCTTATCTAACTAGCTGAGAACTTGAGCTTTGTCCCTGGGAAGCTCAAGTTCTGGGCTTAATTTTTTTAAAAAAAATATTGTTTGAAATATTTTAATAAAGCTGCCAGTGTGAGAAGTCACAAATATTGAGAGTTGAGATTCATAATGGCTTACAATATTATACACATATCACTCAATATAGGGCTTAACCTGTCCGCTAGAGTTTGGTCCCAGGGAAATCTGTGGGGACGTGATTTTAATAAAGAGAAGGGGGAAGGGAAGGAAGATAATTTGTTTTGGGAAAGTTCAGTTTTATGGTTTCTTGAGTTTGTGGGTTGTACTTGCAGACCTGCAGGAGGTTGAAATGACTGGCAGAAGGGCAATAGGGTCTGCTGGACTGTAGACATGTTTTAAGGTGTTGAGTCACCTTACTTGGTTTCATGGGTCTACAACTAATCAGCATTGGAGGTCACGAGAGCCCAGGAATTATCTGAACAACCTTGAGATTCAAGTATACACCAAAAGACTATGGACTCTCTCCAAATACTAAGAATGAATTGAATGTCATGCATGATGGGCAAGAGCAATCTTCTTGCTTACTTTATGTTTTATTTCTTCTTATTCAATGATTTTAGATTCCGATCACAGTGATATTTCTTAGTCTTTTTCCACTCTAATATAATTTTCTTACTAAATAAAAACTAACAAGACACTCATCTTTTATACAACCAATCTTTATTTCATCCCTGGTATCATATATGTTCCCTGAATACTGCTAGGGTCATATGGTTCAGGCTGTCCCATAGAAGGAAGAGAAGACAGAGAGTGAGAAAAAGGAGTGAGGAAAAAGGGGGAGGAGAGAGGAAAGTGGAAAGAAGAACAAGAGGAAGAAGTAAGAGAAGGAGATGCAAGAGGAGGAAAGGAGAGGAGGGGAGAGGAGAGAAGAAAAGAGGAGAGGAGAGAAAAGAGGAGAGGAGAGATGAGAGGAGAGAAGAAAGAGGAGAGAGAGGAGAGGAAAGAAGAAAAGAGAAGAGGAGAGAAAAGAGGAGAGGAGAGATGAGAGGAGAGAAGAAAAGAGGAGAGAAGAGAAGAGAAGAGAAGAGAAGAGAAGAGAAGAGAAGAGAAGAGAAGAGAAGAGAAGAGAAGAAGAGAAGAGAAGAGACTATATTTTGTGCTGCAGATTGCAAAGTGACTGCTATTTTGGTGGACTTTTTATAGAGCATCTCCCAGGCTGAGTTGCATACATATAAACTTTGAGCTCATGGAATTTGACAGAATGAGGTGCTGTTCATTTAGCTTTTCCAGACTTATGGATTGTTGTTTCTTTGTGATATTATAAACAAAGTGCATATGAAAATGGTCTCAGTGCAAAGATACATGCATTTAAGTTGGGCATATACTTGTGGGTTACACCCTCAAGTCCTCAAGCAGTGCTCAGGGCCTTCTACTGGCTTAGTGCTGGGGTTCTCTTTCAGCAGAGTTCAGAAAACCATGTGGTTCTGGGACTTGAACCCAGGCTGTTCACAGGCAAAGCATGCAAACCAGCTGTTAAGCTATCTCTCTGCCTCCCTCTGCATAGTTTGTTATTGATTATTGTATTTGAAAAATAATTCCAGATGAGTTCTTTATCAGACACGTTTCAGGAATACTTTGTTTTATTTTTCTCTTTTATCCTTTATTGTACTAATAAAGAGGGGTTGGAGGGGGGCTTGGGGGAGTTGGAGTTTGGTTGTTTGTTTTCTTTTTGGTTGTTTGTTTTCTTTTTCTTTTTTTCTTTGGTTTTTGGGTCACACCCAGAGGCATCGTATCACTCCTGGCTCTGCGCTCAGAAATCAATCCTGGCAGGCTTAGGGGACCATATGAGCTGCCAGGAATCATACAAGGCAAACACCCCACCCATTGTGCTATCAGCCCGGTTGTTTGTTTTTGAACCACGCTTTGTAGTGCCTTGGTTCTATTCTGGCAATGCTTGAGAAACCTTGTTGGTCTGGGGATTGAACCTGAATCTCCTACATGCAAAACATAGACTCCAGCAATTTGTACTAACTCTCTGACTCAGTATTTTTCTTTTATTTTGGGGGGAGGGGTCACACCCAATGGTACTCAGGGCTTACACCTGGCTTTGTGCTCATGCCCAGCCGAGGGCTTGGGGGATCACACCTGGGTCAGCTGTGTATAAGGCAAGTGCCCAATTTGCTGTGCTCTTTCTGCTCCTACAGCAGACTCCAAATTGTAAGGGACTGAACTTGAAGGTTTGTAGGCAGCACCCTGAGGCCATGCCTGGAGAAGGTCTTCTCTTGCCCAAACTGAGATGTTTGCACGAGCCCAACCCCACCCCACCTTGGCCAGCTTCACCAATTATGGAGAAGAGGTCAGAATGGTAGAGGAGCACTGGCGATGTTTGTTTTCTCCATCTATAGCCTATAGAGGACCCAAGAGAGGACCAGGCCAAAGTAGGGGCAGAAAATGTAGATGGTCTGGGAACCATCTGCAACCCTGACCAAGGAGGGAAAGCAAAGCTGAGGGATATGCAATTCCCCCCACTTCTGTCACAGAGCCTACCCCTCACTCACTACCCCAGGAGACTAAGTAACACAAACTTGTTGAAACTAAACAGCACCACCTCTAGAAGGGCCATGAGCAGCAGTTGAGCTGGAACATTCCTGCCCCAAAGGAGATCAGCACTGCCCCAGTACAGAAGTCAGCATTGATCATACTGGGGGCGGGATAATGTTCTTTCTTAATTTGACTTGTTAACCTTTCCCTAATGGCTACCTGCATCTCGATTCAGAAACATTTGCAAACATGGGAGCATCAGGGAAATTCTATATTTGTTGTTAAATCTTGTTACTATAAATCCCAACCTACCTCTACCCCTTTACATCCTCCTTTTGTTCAAGATGGGATTTCAGGGAGCACCTGATTTCCATGTTGTGTAAACAGTTGCCTCACAATAACGTTCCTATATGTATGTGTGTGTAGTGGGATGGGTAGGGGTGAACCTTAAAGGGGTCCCTGGAGAGCTCACAGTGGGAGCTGTGCAGGGTTTCTGGACAGTGTGAAAGAGAGTGCCTGGGGGCTCTGGCTGTCCAACTCATAGCTAGATAATTACCAATCAAGTGGACAGATCCTCCAGTCAGCAAATTCCAATCCCCAGCTTTGTTTTTTGAGCCCTGGGAATATGAGTTCATTGTGGGGGTTTAGTCACCCAGCTGTACCCTGAAAATAGAAATACTGACTCAACAGAAGTTCTGATGGAAAAATATCTTGTAGGTTTTTTAAAGTCCTTCCATTCTTCCTTCCCTCTCTCCTTCCTTTTTTCCTTCCTTCCTTTCTTCCTTTCTTCCTTCCTTCATTTCTCCCTTCCTTCCTCCTTCATTTCTCACTTCCTTCCTTCCTTCCTTTCTTCCTCCCTTCCTGCCTCCCTTCCTGCCTGCCTCCCTCCCTTCCTTCCTTCCTTTCTTCCTTCCTTCCTTCTTTCCTTCCTTCCTTCCTTCCTTCCTTCCTTCCTTCCTTCCTTCCTTCCTTCCTTCCTTCCTTCCTTCCTTCCTTCCTTCCTTCCTTCCTTCCTTCCTTCCTTCCTTCCTTCCTCCCTCCCTCCCTCCCTCCCTCGCTTCCTTCTTTTCTTTCTTACTTCCTTCTTCCCTCCATTTTTCCCCTCCCTCCCCTCTTCCTTCCTTCATATCTCCCTTCCTTCCTCCCTCTGTCTGTCCCTCCCTCCCTCCATTCCTTCTTTCTTCCCTCCCTCTTTCCCTCCTCCATTCCTTCCTTCTTCCCTCCCTCCCTCCATTCCTTTTTCTCCCTCCCTTTCTTCCTACCTACCTTTCTTCCTTCCTCTTCCCTCTCTCCCTCCCTCCCTTCTTTCCTTCTTCTCTCACTCCTTCTCTTCCTTTCCTCACTCTCCCCCTTTCCCTCACTTTCTCTTTCCCTTCCTCCCTCCGTCCCTCCTTTCCTCTCTCCTTCCCAGTGTTGTTAAGGGTAAAGTGACCTCATAGTGTTGAAGATTTAAGCTAGGGTCCTGTGCATGTAAGACATGCAGCCAGCCATCTGAAGTAGTCCTTTGACTCCAGGATACTTTATTTACAGAAAAACTTGAAGGGTTCAGAAAGGCATATGTGGAGAACTGCTAGTATAGAGATAAGGTGTCAGAGAGGAACTCCACAGCCTTATGGGCAGTGCAGTTGTGGGATAGCATAAACACATGCAACTGACTCAAGCACCAGGTTAGGGAAACATGTGGGGAAGCTGAAAAGCTGAAACAAGAAGGCAGGGGCCACCTTGCTCCACCTTCCTTCAAGCATTTGTTGCAGAGAGTGAGGCTGCCAGTGGCTTTGAAAATGCTCCTGGCATTGGTTTAGGGGTTATCAGTGAAACTGAACACCAGTGGTGCAAAGGAGATAAATCGCTGTGTGAAGGTTGGCTCAGGGGTTGGGAGCAGGGTGGACAGAGTTGAAGAGCGAGGGGCAGGACCCAAAGCAGGGACAGGGCTCCCTTCTACTCTAGAGACAAGGGAGCCCTGTCCTGTTTTTGGAAAGAGGGTTCCCAGTGCGTGTGCTCCTTCCTGCTGGAGCCTCTGACCTGGGCATTTAGATCTGGCTTGTCCCCTGGGTCCCTCACTAGCCTGGTGTGGGTGGTAGACATGGGGAAGGGAGGTTTCACACCCCAGGGGTGCCATAAACTTGTGGCCTAACCTTGTGGCTGGTGGTGGGTGGGAAGGAAAGGGCAAGTTTCAGAGGGGGCTAGATCAGAGCCCCTTCTCCATGGACAGCCCCCAGCAATTCTCAATCCCTCCCTAGCAGCCAGCAAGTTGGCAATGCATCTCGTAAACCAGCGATCCGCGATTCGACAGCTTCCCACACACTTGGAGATGAATGGACACCACCCCAGCAACTCTCACCCAGGGAGGCAAGGAAGAAATGCAGATATTTTGGCTGAGAAAAGGAAAAACCGGTCAAAACTCACAGCACATATGGAAATACTCGCCTGGGTGAAACCACAAACGGGAAGGATTGCTCGCACTAGCTATGTCAGCCGAGGAGTTTCAAATGAAAATTGTTTTTCCAGTTTGGAGGTTGGAAGTAAGTGTATTTAAATGCTGCCAGCAAAAAAAAATATCATCTTTGCAAGGCAGTTTCAGACAACTCTATTTTCTCAGCAGGGAGTTTTTCAGGCAAAGTGCAGCACTAGGTGTTTAAGGGAGGTTTTGAATGAGTTGAGGTTATTGTGATGCTGAGGACAGAGAAAGGATCACAGGCCATACAGAATAGTGAATCCCACTGCAGGGAGTCAAGCATATCAGAGCACCAGCATGGCTATTCTTACGATCATTTTAGGGTAGTTACTGTAGATACAACTTGGATCCTGACTGATGCCAGGCTGAGAAGGAGAGCAGCTCTGAGTCTACAGACAGCTTTCAAAGATCAGAGAGAAAAAAAGCACTCATCAGTGGGCTGCACAGGCAAGCTAGTTGGAATCTGCCTTTCAGTAAGGGCCCTGGTGAGTTTTCAGGGCTCCTACCTTCCATTTCTGCAATGTGATGATTCGATTCACCCACTGCAGTCTCAGGGTGCAGGCACTCACCCCCACCTCTGCATCTCCTGCTTCTTCACAGCAGACAAAAAAAGAAGAAGAAATCCCTCATTTAACAGCATGGGAGAGATTTCCCTGCTTTCTTAGAACCAGCTGAGAGTTTCTGGGTTGTTGAGGAGGAAATCTCTGTCCGCTCCAGAGGCTTCTTGGGGCATAATTCCTCCTGCCTTGGGAAATTTAGCTAAATTTAGGAATCTGGGTCCTGAGGATAAAAAGATATGAAGGGACTTTGAACAATTTCCTGAGGAAATTGGCAAATGTACTAGAATTTGGGGGAACTGTAGATTCCTGTACCATCTGAGGAACTGCAAAATTTGGAGGAATCATAGCATGAGATCCCTTCCTTCTTTGTCACTTTCATTGTTTTTATTTGTTTGCTTTATTTTTTGTCATAAAAATTATAGAAGACATGATTGAAAAGAACCCTTTTTTTTACATTGTGATGTCACATTTATTGGTACATAGGGGCTACCCCAAACTCTATGCTCTGGGGGATACTAACAGCAATTGAACCAAAGTTGGCCACATGTAAGGCAAGTTTCTTAACCCTGGTACTCGCTCTCCAGCCATGTATTTTTTTTTATTAAAAATATATTTTGCAGTGTCAGGGATAGAGGCAGTTCTAACACATGTGAATTAGGTGCTAAACCACTGAGCCAGCTCATAGACCCTCTTGGTACATGTTTATGCTCTGTGCAACTTGAAGATTGATCTAATACAAGGACGAGATATTGAGTGAGCCATTGGTGAGTGGTGAGCACATTTGTGGATTCCTTCCTTCATTGTTTCCACAAGAATCAACCCTTCATACTTTCAGGTGTAGGCCAGACACAGAGGGATATGGGAGACAGAGACCCAGTCTATCAGAGCTTAGCTGTATTCAACTGCTTTTAGCACCCGAAGAGAGAGCTACTGGGGGTGGGGTGGGGTGAGGAAGGTGTCCAGGCCAGCATGGAGACCACAGGACAGAAATGGGCATGAAGACCACGGTGAAGACCATACGAAGAGGCTCAGCTGATTGCAACAAGCCTAGTTCAGGGTGATGATCAGAAGTATTAAAGACAACCACAATTATTTATCCTGATAAGGGCAATGTTGAGACTGGTTCTCATGGTGCAGCCGTGCCACAGATGGAGATCTAGAGGTAATACTTCTGGATACTTTTCTCCATTACTTTCTTGCAGTTTAGCACCTACCCACATCTGCAGGACCAACTGGCTTTACCAGAAAACCCTGCTTTCTAGACTATAGGCTCTGGATCTTCCCAACCCCAACTCTCCTAGAAAATAGTCCAGGTCTTCTGAGGAAGGGCCTATCTGACCTCCTTAGGCCCTGAATTCAGTTCCCCGAATGCTGGACACCATACTTGTAAGCAAATGGAGAGTTTGGAGTCTGACTTGGCCCAGTGCCATGCAAGCAAGAATGCTCAGCTTAAAGACAGATGACTTGCTGTCTCCACTCAGGTCACCAGCAGATCTAGGGATAGGCCACCAAAGCTGGTAGGCCGCTCCAGGGCTTTCTAAAGTATCTTGGGACTTCCCTTTGCCAGCGGGTTTGCAGGCATGTAAAGGAAACAGCTGAAGGTGGAAATTAAAGAGGCCAAGCTTACTTTAAGATACGATGGATAGGAACCTCTAGAACCTAGAGACTCTATCCTAGACCCTGACCTATAACCTGCACAAATACCAAGATCGCTAGCTACAGTGGCTTGATTTTCTCACACACGACCGAGAGGAAACTTTCCTGGCATCACAAAAAAGCCTTTGGGATGGGGTAATGAGTATATATGGAGCCAGGCGTTGATCCCATGATGGTATGCTTCAAGGATGGAGAAACCCTGAATCTCTTAGGCCACAGGAATTCCCTTCCTTCCCCAATGCTTACTGTGCCTATGCAAAAAAAAAAAAGTGGGGAAACGCCAAACCCTACCACTCCAGCACCCATATTTTTTCTAGTTTTGTTTTGATTTGTTAGTTTTTTACTTTATTTTCCTTCTCTTTGCTCTTCCACTTTTCTCTTTCTTTTTCACACTTGAGGTTATTATTTAGAGATTTATTTTTATTTTTATTTGCCGGGTCCATTTTTTTCTTTTTTCTTCCATTTTTCTTTTTTTATTCTTTTCTCCTTTCTCTTTTGGTAGCTGTCACCAAATTTTTTTCTCCCCCTTTCCTTATCCTTTTTATCTCCAATGACGGTGGAATGGATGCTCAATCTACAACAAACTGTAAAATGGAGACCAGTTGCACTGGCATACTGGGGGGTAGAGGAGGGAGATGTGGGATGCATGCTGGGAATAGGGGCAGAGGGAGGACAGCACTGGTGGTAGGAATGCCCCTCATTCATTGTCAGTATGTACCATAAATGATGTAGTGAAAGATTTGTAATGCACTGTGGTCACAATAAAAATTAAAACAAAAAAAAAGATACAGACCCCATTTCAGGGCTTGAATCAGACCTCAAATATAATGACCGTTCAAGATTCATTCTGCAAATGATTGCTAATGAAATGAGTCCTCCCAGGTGTCCTGTTGACAGTGAGGAGGATCCTCAATGACAGTGAGGATTCTCTGTGTGGACACCAGCACTCTCTAGACAGGTTTGATGGGCTTGTCTCTCAGCAACAGACACGGTTCAAGGATAGCGCCCCCTTGTGGAGTGGCGACAGTGCCCCCTCGTGGCTCACACAGCTTGCCGCAAGCAGGCCAGCTTGGGAATGCCAAGACTTGGGTTAAAAACAGGACTTGGGACATTGGTGATGGGAATGTTGCACTGGTGATGGGTGGTGTTCTTTACATGACTGAAACCCAAACACAATCATGTATGTAATCAAGGTGTTTAAATAAAAAAAAAGAAGGAAAGAAAAAAAAATCAAAAAAAAAAAAAAAGCACCGCAATAAAGACAACAAGCACACAATAAAACAAACAAACAAACAAACAAAAAACAGGGCTCCTCACACAGCACTACAACCCTGTGCAAAGGCAGGAATGGACGCTGAGACGACTTCTCGGCCAAAGTGATGTCCTGGTGGACAAATCAGGGTCTTCACCAATGAGATGTACAAGTCCAATCTGTCTTGACTTTATGTCTGGCCACTTCTTAGAGGCCTTCTCTGTGTATGGACAATGGAGGCAGGGGATGATGGGAACCCTCCTTTCATACTACAGAGGGCTTTCAGAGAGTAAAGACATATCCCGCTTAGCACCCAGGAGGAACCCTGCACTCTCATAGGTGGCAGAGGCCAGGCCTGCAGCCTTTGTCACTGTTGCACTCATAAGTCAGCTCTTGTGAGCATTTCTGGGCTTAGTGAGAGTTGCATGACCAACCGCAAAAGCCCATATTTACCCCTGATCCTTGACAGAAACACAGGGGGTGAACAGGGGCTCCTGATGAATGCCAACTACACCAACTTGAAAAGGTCAACTACAAAAGGTCTTGGACACTGCATCTGGAAATCAGTTTCCATGATGGGAGTTAGTCCTTAGGGTTTGGATGCTCAAGGACCAAATCTTAGGTATTCCCAAGTGGTCCTTACAACTCAGTCCTGAGCCAAGCAAATATTTACTTTTATCTTCCTGGTACATCTTGAAGTTTACTTACACTTATTTCAGCTCAAATTTTAAATTTCCTTGAGGAGATGTGGAACTGTCCTATTTTTATCTTTGATATATTTTGTCTACCTCAAGAAAATCTACTATTAAGGAAATTAAGCATATAAAAAGGTTTTCTCTTCTTTCATTTACAGGTGATTTTGAGGTTGAGCTTCTATGCTTTCAGAAAATTATCAAGAAGATTTATGTTTCCTAGAAGTGACCATTATTATTGCAGGAGTCTCTCAGCAATGTAGAGGGGACTCCAGAGGCTACTTTCAATAACTTTAGGGTAACCAAGTTAGTGGTTCAATGTGAGGGTTTGAGGATGTGCTGCTGGAGACTTTCTGGGCCATGTAGGTGGTGCTCGAGGACCCCCAGAGCAATTCTTGGGGGGACATATGGCACTGGAGGTTAAACCAAAGTCGGGTACCTTGCATGTGCACTAACCATATACTATTTCTCACTTTAAAAGAAAGCTTTGGATAACACAGTGAGGCTTTTGTTTTTACTGCCTAGTATGGAGACTGCTGGAAGCCCTTCTAAGTGGATATCATACTTTGTTTTGGAATCACACGTGAAGGTACTTAGGGCTTACTCCTGACTCTGCTCAGGAATCACTCCAGATATAGCTTAGAACCAAACATGGGTCAAGTTTCTTACCTGCTATACTTTCTCCCTGAGCCACTTATCAGTGGTCTTTGAAGGCTGAGAGAATCTAAGGTAAGCCCAGTAATTAAGATTGTCTTGGGAAAACAGGAACCATTGCAGACCCATTCTATCTCCTCCTATCCATGGTCTTCAAATCTGCCTCCTCATTCTCATCAATGCCAAAATCATTCTCAAGCCATCTGGTTTCTCAGTGATGAGTACTTACTTGACTCAAAGCCTCATTCATTCTTAATTGGATGAATGATAAGAATATCAGAACAACACGTTTCATTTCAAAAGCACTTCCTCCTGGAATATGCATTTCTCTGGCTGTGAAATAGAGCCTTCAGCTGAAGCTTGGGAGGCACCGTCCAGAACAGACTAGACCAGATTTCTGTAGGGCCCCTTCCAGAAAAGTGTTCTATTATGTTCAGAGTTTTGGGGAAAATATTTTCAGGTGCCCATGTTGGCTCAAGTTGCTCAGAGGTATGGTGTCCTTTAGCATGTACCCCTAATTGCATCATCTCTATTTTCCCATCCCAACTCATTCAGTGAAAATGATTCTGATAATTTATACTTTAGTGAGAATTTTAGATTGATTTTGTTGTCAGAAATCAAGCCCAGAAATTCAGACAAAGCATTTTCTCTACAACTGTATCACTTTCTAAGCTCTAGGGCTAAAAATTTCAGCCAAAAGATTCTACTCTGGGAACAAAGTGATAACCCAGCAGTAAGGTGTTTGCCTTGCATATAGCTAACACAGAATGGACCCGGGTTTGAACCCTGGCATCCCATATGGACCCCATGACAGGAGTGATTTCTGAGTGCAGAGCCAGGAGTAACCCCTGAGTGATACTGGGTATGTCCCCCCCAAAAAAAAAAAAAAACAAAAAAAACATAAAAACAAACAAACAAAAGATTCTATTTTGTTTCTTATTAGAACAGTGCTTCTTTACTAGAGAAACTTAAAATTTATAGATGATATAGCTGCACACTGAAATAAACACTAGTTAGTGTGTTTAGGAACACACACTTGGTGTACTCTCTCTATGTGTAAAGATCAGGAATAAAAGAAGAGCATTTCTAAATTTAACTTGTATTTTGTTATGAGGATTATCACTTATGCCTCTAGAAGACTTAGGAGAGATACCTTGTATTTGCGTGAGAAAGAATTAAGATTGAGAAGAAATAAAACAACATTGAATGACACTTGGTCTGTGGTTTTATTTGTTCCATAATTTGAAATGAAGCATAAGTAAATATATTTATAGGAGTCCTTTGAATTCTAGCAAATTCATGGAATGTTAGTATTTTGAATTAGTAACCAAAAAAAAAAAATCCTACTTCTGTGATTGGGCAAGTCCAAGGGCTTTTTTTGATGTGATGTGGTTAATACTGCAAAACTTTTGAGAGTATTGGCAAAGTTCTGTGGAAATCTCATGAATTGTGTGCTGGCAGCACCTTGAACCTACTCTGTGTTAAAATGGCACCCAAGCACCTTTGCACTCAGAGGGCAAGGAGACCCCTCAGTACACCGAGTGACTGGGGGGTTTCTCTACCCTGCAGGGTCCTGTGGCCAGACCCACCTCCCAGCTTGTGGCTGCCCAGCAGGATATTGTTTTCCTGAACATACCTAGTCAAGTTCTGTCACGTTTCCATCTGCCTCCTCATCCAGGCTCTGCAGGTATCTTGCTCATCCTCCTAAGTTAGGGCCAACGTTTTTGTCTTGAAAATCCTTCCTGGACCCCAGCATTTCAACCCTGCAGGGGTACTGGGCCATGCACTCAGATGGGATGGGTACCCTGGTCAGGAGATCTGCCTAGAGCCCTGGTTCCCTACATTAAGCTCCCAGAGCCTTTGGAGACACTGGGTTCTAGATCTCTGTGCTGTCAAAAGGAGAAAATCAAAACTCTAGAAGTCCCTGGCTTGATTGTAGGTGTTGAGCTCACAGCACCCACTCCCCAGAAGAGGAAACACTCCTCAGAACGCAAAACCCACCCTTGCAACACAGAGGGGAGCCCAATCCCCAGAGTGTGAGTAATGAACCAGCATTTCAGACATCTTGGAACAAAACATGGGGTTTCTGAAACCATGGGCTGGGGATCCCTGGAATGGCCCAGGTGTTCCTAGAGTGAGTGGATAGCAGCCTACCCATCAAAAGTATTTAGAAGACGAAGCAAAATCTATGATCAAGAGTCATCTGAAGGTGCAAGTTGGACTCAGAAGCTCCAGGATTGCTGGGCCGGAGCTGTGGTACAAGCATTAGGGCGCTTGCCTTGCATGCACTGATCTAGGACAGACCTTGTTTCAGTCCCCCGGTGTCCCATATGGTCCCCTGTGCTAGGAGCAATTTCTGAGCTCCTAGCACATAGCCAGGAGTAACCCCTCAGCGTCACTGGGTGTGGCTCAAAAACAAAATTAAAAAGTAATAAGAAGCTCTAGGATTGGAAAAAGCACCTCCTTCCAGTTATAGGGCAGGGCGGTCAGAGTGATGCCCAGCAGAGTCCAAACTCTGGGAACACTGACATGGGAGTTGGGGACAGAACAGACCTGTTTACTGTCCGTGATCCTGCAAGAAACCTTCAAATTTATCTGTTCTCTGAGTATTGCTGTCTAGTGGGAGATGAAAGGAACTCAGATCAGCTTGTGAAAAGCACCAGACTTCTTGTTACAGTGAAGCCTCAGAAAGCCTAAGGTTGGAGGCCCAGGACCAACCTGGGGGTAGAGGGCAGAGTATTTGGTTCTAACAGGGATTGTACTGGGCTAAACTGTGGGTCACAATGTCTGAAGATGGCAACAATTGTCACACTAAGACTGGAGTCCAGGAGCACAGAAATACTGGGTGCCAACCTCTCTGTCTTTCCTCCTGATAAGCATTGAGGAGGAGCATTCCTGGAAAGCACCCCAGATTTTAGGTAGAACAGGGGACAGTGGGGTGAGCACATGGTAGAGGGAGCCTAGAATGTTCCAGGGCCTATTCACTGATTCCTTAAGCAGAAGGGGACTTCTGAGCCAGAAGGGTGGAGGCAAGCATCCTCTTTGTGGGTGGAAATGACCCTTGCAGGGCACTGGGGATGTGGAGGAAGGAGACGGGCCAGGAGCCAGGGGCTCCAGGAAATGTAGGCCTCTCAGTTCTGTACTGGGAAGAGAAAAATGCCTTCACAGGGTTCAGGGGCCACACACCCGGAGTGGAGCTTTTTGAGTTTTAAGGAACATTCAACTCTGCCGCTCAGCCCTGCTAAGGGGCCAGTGTACTGATGCTCTGAGGATGCTCTTGCATCAGAGTGACTGTGGGGGCCTCTGAACCCCACTTCGCTCCTCAGAAGTTTATTGTCTTTAGGCACGTAGGCAATCCAGGCTGTAGCTAACTGAGAAATACCTTTCTGTGTTCTGAGCATTTCCATTCCTAAAACTTCGTTGTTATTTCAGACAACCCTTAGGAAAATCGCCTCTGGACAGGTGTCAGATTCCAGAAGCAAGTGAGCAAGCAAGCGCCCCGCTTCTGCAGTTTGCCAGAGCCGCCTGCAAAGTGACCAGTGCGATTGAGCGGGAAAGCCACGAGATGGCGCTGCCGAGCTGCGCGCGTCCTTCTTTATTAGAGAAAGGGCAGAGCCCAGGATGCGGGCGTTAGTTTCAGGAATAGCTGGGACCAGTGATGTGGGACCACCAACCCCACCCCATCCCTTAGGTGACTCATTCTACTAGTAATTTTCCCTCATCCCAACGTGAACCCCCCCAAATATTCATCACATTTAATAAGTAGAAGCGAATTGGCAAGTGGAAAAAAAATTTCGAATTGATCTTGTTAAGTCCAAGATCAATTGGATTTAACAATTGATCTCAGATCAAGATCTTCTTTTGAGATTGAGAATCTTTTTCTCAGTGACCCAAATCTCTCTAGTCTCTCCGTTATTCCTAGGCTGGATTTGGAGGTACAGGGGTACGGGGAAGTTGGAAGAGAACAAAGTTTATAAAGTGCCTTCTCCACATCTCCAGGATCCGTCCTTGAAGGCTGGAGCAATGCCCCTGTCACAGTCTCAACCTGTCCATGAAGCTGCTCTGACTGCTCTCCCATTCTGGGAGAGACCGTTTGTGTTGAGTTACTCTTTATTTTACCTAAAACAAAATTTATCCCTGGTTTCTTTGTATCTGTTTGTTTACAACTTGGTTTCACCCAAAACAAAGTTTGTCTTACTTGTCAACCTGGGTGGGATTACTTTCCCATCCAGGGGTGATTCTCTGAACTCAATAAAAATGGCAGTTCTGGCAGGCAGTGAGCTCCATACTAGGTAGAAGCCTGCCAGACTACATGTGTTTTATCCTCCACCTGGTCTGGATTATTTCTCGTGTGACCCTGATTCAGATTCGTTCACTTGGGCTTGGAAATTACAGTGCATGGAGTGATTTTACAAATTTGTTGTTTGCCCTGTGGGCATACTTGGTGGCGCTTGCATATGGTCCCAAAGGCTGTACTTCACTAGTTGTGATGCCTACACACCAGTTTTCTTGTTCTTGCACTCTGTTTTTTTTTTTTTTTTTTGGTTTTTGGTTTGGTTTTTGGTTTTTGGGCCACACCCGGCGGTGCTCAGGGGTTACTCCTGGCTGTCTGCTCAGAAATAGCTCCTGGCAGGCACGGGGACCTATATATGGGACACCGGGATTCGAACCAACCACCTTTGGTCCTGGATTGGCTTTCAAGGCAAAAGCCGCTGTGCTATCTCTCCGGGCCCGGGCTTGCACTGTTAGTTGTGGTGCTGATCCAAAATCTGGTACTGCTGCAAGCTAAGAGGCTCACAGTTTCCTGGCTGTGTTGCTCACACATCTTTGACTTGTGATGTTCTCTAGGGCTGTGGCCCTTTGTAGTTGCATACTTTTCTTTGGCTGTGCTGTAGAGGGTAACTGCTATGGTCACACTGGGGGTCAAACTGCAAGCCCATCATTTCCAGTGTTGTCACTTGGTTAGAGCAAGCAAGGCATGTACACCGCAGGGTGAATGACCATCCCCTGTGATTTGCGTGTTTCTCCCAGAATTCACTGAAATAGGTTAAAAGTTAGTTGTGGAATAGGCAAAAGACTTCTCCTTCTTTCAAAATGTCCTATGGCTTAAGTGAAATTTTCCTCAACTAAAAGTTGTAAATCAGGTTTTAAGAGACATGAAGACTTTCAGATGTACTTTGCTGTGAAATAAAAAGTTCCATTATGCAATTTTGATAGGGATTTTATTTTTATTTTTGACAATTTTTGTGACTGCAAGGGCAGATACAGAATGTTCTTTCCCCAAATTAAAAACAAATTAACAACTATTTAAGGAATACTCTGTTCAAACATTTTACAGTTAGGTCCCTAAGTGACATCTAAAAGAAAGAAAGTGTAATAAAATGCATCAACAATTTCTGTAAGGGTAATCAGAACAAAGATCTTTTTGCCTAACAATTTAAATGATGTATTGATTATTGTTTTGCTTGAGACTTAAAATTGTTGACTCTGCTTATAGAGCTACAAGATTCTTTCATCAAAAGGAAATCTCTGGCTCCAGTCAGTGAGCATGTATGCTGCATAGCCAGTTCTATTCCTCTTGTAGTAGAAGGAGGGCATAAGACTAGTGCTTGGCTGCTGGACTGGAAGAGGGCTCCCTGTCTGCCCCTCGTCCTCTCTGAGTGCATACTGGTGATTTTCAGAACTTAGTTCTGGCTCTATGCTTGGGGATCATACCTGATGATACTCAGAGACCATCTGTCTGGATATCAAACCTGAGTATTCACATGCAAGGCAAGATCTGTGTTGTACTATCATTCTAGCTCTGTGGCATTTTTTAAAATGTCATGTAAGGTGTGTAAGGTAATCCTTCCCTCAACTTCCTGTTTCCCTAACCTCCTCTTTTGAGATATTAATCCTGGATTAATATCTAGATTAACACCTGGATGATCAGACCCACCCACACCTGGGATGGGGTGAATTGTTTTAAATAAAGAATAAAAAAGTTGAGAGAGAGAGAGAGAGAGAGAGAGAGAGAGAGAGAGAGAGAGAGAGAGAGAGAGAGAGAGAGAGAATATGGCAGAGAAAGGCCATGGAATAAAAGTAAGCTGACTATAATGAAAGCATAACTGACTGCTTGTGAATCATTTCTTCACTGTTACCCCACTTCATCAGACCCAGAAGCCTAAGGGGTTAGAAACATGGTGCCTGGGGTGGCCCCACCCAATACGTGGATCCCATTATTATTTTATATTTTAGTTCAACAAGGTGTTCTTGTCGACGCAAGGTTTCAACTGGTTCTGGCAGTGACGTGCTTTAGGGTTTATTCTTCTTGCAGTCTGCAATCTAAGACCTTTTATCATCTGGGAGGAAGAAGAGGAGTGCTGTGCACCCACCCTGCCCACCCAAGAGTGATATCCCTCATCAGTTTTCCACTCCAATGCCAGTGTACATGCTCTGCCCAGAATGGCACAGATATGCAGGATATGACAACTGGAAACATTTAGACAGTCTTGGACTAGAGAAAGAACCCTGGGGTGTTTTGCAGGGTCCCTATTCTGGGCAAATTTGCTCCCCAGGGTTTGCCTGAGTGATTGGGGTCACTGCCTGTCTGCCAGCAGGACACATGAGATACCACTTGTCATCCTAACCACATTTTCTTCACTTCTCTGCAGTCCCAGGAGGGTGCTGGCTGGTTGGTTACCCAAAGAGGCCTCTCCCTGAGAGTCCTCTATCCAGTCAGGAGAGTTGGAGAGTTGTCAACCTATGGTGGCTGATTTAGATGTCCACGAGATGAGCCCAGAGCATGCTCAGCTGTTTCGTAAAACATTATACTGCACATTCAAACTGGTGGCTGGATAATGCAGGTTTTCCTCCTTTACTGTGTCTAGAGTTCATCTAATTAGCTCAAGACCAAACTAGAGTACAAGGAGGAGGTGTCCCTACTTCACATCTTTTCTAGGGCTGGGCAACAGGTTTTTCTGCCTTTGAACCAAAACTTATGGCTGTGGTACTTCTGGGCTTCTGGTACTTCTGGTACTATAGGGCTGTGCTTGGACCCACATGCTGATTACCCTTGTTGTCCAAACCCCTGAAACGTGTGAGCTAGTTCCTTTTATATATAAAATATAATAAAATATTATATAAGAAATCCTATTCTATAGATGAATATATACTAATAAATATATAATGAATAATTTATTTAATATACCTGAGCATGAGTGATATGATCTCTTTACACATATGTACCTACATTTAGATACACACCAAATCTCTTTCTACAGTTCTCTGTCTCTGGGTGGACCAAGCCAAGGTCCCCTAAGTACAATGTCAGGCATCCTGGAAGAGGCACCAAGTGCAAGTAGACTAGGAACTAAAGAGGAGAAGCCTCATGCACAACCACAGAGAGCCCAGATGAAGGTTCTGAGTTGCTGGGGGCTGCAGCAGCAGAAAGGAGCTTCCCCGGACCCTCTGTATGACCCACAGCCCCGCACACCTACTGGTCATATAGAGAATAAACGAATAAACGCACCTTGGTTTCAGTCTTCTGTATCAAGAACCGTCTTTGTGTGTGAAGATCCCCCATTTGTGCTGCATCTTTCTGACAGTTACAGAAAATTTGCACCATCAGAGGCCCCCAAACTTCTGCACACAAACCAGGCTTTATTAAGTCTCCCCCATTTGTCAGTGGCTTGCTTATTTGGATCTCAAGATGCTCATTTCCTGAACTTACCATCTATGGAGCATTCGCCCCCAGCACCTCCCAGAGCTTTGCAAGGGGTGGGCCGGTAAGTGAGAAGGTGTGGGCCCCTGTATCCTTGAGAAACAGTGGCTGCTGTGGGCGTTGAGATTCTGCAGGCTTCCAGGAGCTTGGAACACCCACCGCACACGGGTTCTTCAATTTCACAGTTGAGTGGGAAGCGGTCATGTTCCTCTCCAGGAAAACAAAGCACGTAAAATAAAATCCTGCTGTGTACAAGGCACAAACCCGGCACTTTAAAACCAAGACTCATTCAGTGGAACCCTAAGAGGCCTGGACAGAGAAGAGGCACAGCAGGTGCGTTTATTCGTTTATTCTCTATATGACCAGTAGGTGGCAGTGTCTTTCCAGCAGTCCTTGGACATGACCGAAAAGTCCTCTTTTCCCCCCTACAAAGATCAGAGAGTGATGGTCCGTGCATTGTCCTGTGTGCTTGTTGGCAGCAGTCACAGGGACAGGGACAGGTATTAAGGTGGTATCAGGAGGTAGAAGGGTCGAGAACAAATGACATTAGTGTGACATTGCAGAAGGCTTATGAAAGGGAAGAGGCCTTCAAATCTGCACAGAGAATTTAGCGACTGGTTGGAGTGAGCTGAGAGGCTATGGTGGTGAGGGAGTTGTGTGCTGCAAGGCAGCTGACCCTGACCCATACTTTTCTTTGGAACTTTAATTTGCTGCGTGGCACTAAGTAATTTCCTGCTCATGCCTGGATCTCAGCTATTTCTGCTCTAAGATCAAGATATCTTTGGGGTGACTTCCAAGGGCTAATTATCTGCGATTGATGATCCCCATGACAGGCCAAATACACTGCCAATTTGCACCGTTATTCCCCCAAGAATAGCTCACAGAAATATTGAAAGCTGCAGTGGACACACAGGTATGTTGGCAACTGAAACTGGAGGCTGCAACCGGGAGCCAGTCAATTCCCTCTCGAACTGGCCCAAATGCAAACAGCTTCATGATGTGCAAATTGGTTGCCAATCCTGAGCTAATCAAGCAGAATGATTACATAAAGTTCCTGCCCCCATTTTCCCCTGAATGGCTGACTTCGTGGAAGAGAGACCTGGTGTAAAGGGAGAGGGCATTTGGAGGTTCAGGCAATGACCACTTAGGGATCAGCAAGGTGAGACATTGTGTTTAGTTGTTCTGGTTTTCAGGAGTCGGGAAAGCTGCATTCTGGCTAGAATGTTCTCATTAGCTCTGCATATGAGGCGCCAGTGATGCACTGGGGAATGGGTAAGAATTCCACAAGATCCTGGAGGCAAAGTGAACACCTGAGTCAATCCACAGAGTGAGCTCCCAATTATTAGCTTGAGGGGGGAGACTTTGAGAGGGCAGGAACCTCAGCCCTCAGTTCAGATCCTTTGATTTCTCTGCAAAATTTACCCAGAAATTAAGATCGAATCCTGCTTTCCTTCTCAGCCCCAGGCAATGCTTCTTCTAGTCTTTCCACCTCAGCTTCTCTTGCGGAACCAGGTCAGAATTTCTGGGCACTGATGACAAAAGGACTCAGTAGGTTTTTGCGGCTGATCTTTAATCTGGGTTAATTATAAAGCCACCATAGCATTTCATTTTGACAATCATAAAAGTTGGGGAATGTTAATAAGGCAAGCCAGGACCTAGGCTTCAGAATTTTTTAAGTTGCAAAACCTAAGAGTTGAGATTAGTAAAGGTGTTAAGGCACATGTGGCAGCGTCACATGGTCTCGGGAGCATTGTGGGGTGCCCAAGGACCCCTCTATTGTGGAGGAGAATTTTCTGGCACTGCAGAAACTGAGAAACACTGAATCCTTGGGCAATCACATTGATCTTAAGAATCACTGAGGGTCTCTGAGCCTCCTGAGCTCTACTCCCCCCAAGAAACCATATAAAAGAAAAGTAAAGCCTATTTCTCCATATGCCACATACATACACATACATTTATATATAATACATACATACATGTAGAAGTCATGAGCAAACATCACCAGCCTCTCTGGTTCCTTCCCTTCTTCTTGACAGCCAGGTGGGCTGTGATGGCTCCTCTGTGGGAGCCATGACTAAGCTCCTTCCTTTAGCTTTGCTCTCTTTCTAATGCTCCCCATATCCCCTGCAGATGCATCTTGTAGCTCCTTTCAGAAGGCAGTGCTCTTTTCCTGTGTGAGGGAAGTGCTTCCAGCATAGTCAAGGGGGTTGGTGAGGGCCTCACTGCCCCTCCCCATCCTGTGACTTCCTGCAGGACAAAGGCTCCTCAAGATTCCTGTGTAACAGTGGGAGTCAGAGATATGCTCTTGTGTTGGGATGGCAGCTCTCCCTACTGCCTACAGAATTTGAGAGGCTCCCTGGAGGCAAGAGGGTTGGATGACAACAGTGATGAGAAAACAAGAAAGCTGTGACCAGAGTGATGCAGGGAAAGGAGAAGGAGGGCCTATATTGGGGTCCTATGGCACACACCCTCTTTGACCAGAAGAGTCACTTTCTGGTTTGTTGCCATCTTTCTGTCAGAACCACATTCTCAGCTGTGGCAGGCAATGGAGACTCCCAAAGTGACAGAGCTAGTATGGAGGCCACAGAAGATGGGCTACTGCTTCTAGGGAAGGGAATGGACAGCAGCAGTGATAAAATGAGGTTAAGAGTGTGAAGAGTCCCTCCCCCTGGCATTGGGTGGGAAGAAATGGTTTAGAAATACATACACCAAGCAAAGGAATTACAAATTAGTGCCCCAGGGAAGAAATCAGGAGTTTTCCACCCTCAGAGGTTCTCTGTGTTCCTCAAAGTGATTAGAAACGACCCTGGGTTTGCCTTTCCTGGAAAAGCAGATCTAGAGGTGCTTTCAGAAAGAGAAAGCTGTATGGAAGGTGTTTGTGTTGTGTCTGCCAGGCACTGTACAGGCCACTGTCATGAAACCATGTGGGTGGTGCCCAGCTCCCCTTCTTCGTGACTCTGTGACTGTGCAGTCTTTTAACATGAAGGGAATGACCCCAGTGGTGCTGTTGTTTAAAACCTTTTATTGAGATACAGTTGATTTACAGGAGTGCAAATGTTTATGCTGTAAGAATGCAATCTCATCTCAACACACCCACCATGAGAGTGCCAGTATCCAGCACCCCAAATCCCCACTCTGTCCTGTAGTAACCTTGTCATTAGATGTTTGCCATTCCCTTGCCTTATTTATTTATATCTCACCTGTAAGAAAGATCAGCTAGAAATTGTCTTTATTCTTATTTATGACTCCCCTCTTATTCCATTCATGGTGTAACAAGAGGCAAGATTTCCTCTGTCCTCATAGCTGAGAATTTGGACCAGGTTCACTCAGTGATCATAAGTACTTGAATTGTTCCCACAATTTGGTTCTTGTAACTGTTTTGGCCAAGAAGTTTTCCCACTCAACTGCTGAGAGGTTCCTGGTCCAATAGGCACTGGTTGCTCCGTGACAGCATCAGGGACACTGGCTGTGTTGGGTTCCAGATGGAGAAGCCTTGGTTCCTTGGAACAAACCAGCACCTGTGACCCACAAGGAAGGTCCTGGGACACAGAGAATGCACTGAACACTTGGAAGAGAACATGCTGTGGCTCTGGAGCCTCATACATGTGCCTGGGGTACACTGACTTTAGGGTGACCAAAGTTACACTGTGGATTTCAAAGGCACTGAACCAAACAGCCAGGTTCTGGGCTTCAGAAGGAGTCAGGGGCAACCTCCCATCTGCTTCTGCTACCTCCAGGGCAGGAGAGTTTAGTACTAAATTCCTTTTACACTCAATGTCAGTGGGGACACCATGCTATTTCTCACAGAGTCAAGGACAGAAATGGGCCTTTTTTAAAAAGCATCACTTGAGATGCACATAAGGTAAAAGAAGTAAAAGGTTTAGATACTTTTTCCATGCTGATTATAATTATTGTGTGTTTAAAGTATATTAAAAATTATATATTAATTTAGCATGGATTTACAATATTATGTGTTTTGTAGAGCACGTTTCATGAAACTTATGCACTATCTTCAGTGTTAAGGAGGCCCCTTAAGGTACAATTTAAAAATAAGCATTTTATTTAGTTTCTAGTTAGTCTTCAGTTATGTACATCAGATAATGTTGAAGCAAATTCTCAAAAGAAGTTCTTTCCCTTTCCAAACTGTTTCATATAAATGGAAGGCATTGCTATTCTTTTCACTTTGACTAACAGATTAGAAATTGTCTGCATTTTTAAAATTGTGATTTAGGGAACCAGAGAGGTAGAACAAGAGTTGAGGCATTTCCCTTGCATGTGGCCAAGGCTGCCTATTACCCTGGTTCAAATCTCTGGTACTACATGTCAGGGGTCACTTTTTGGGGGCGGGCACACACTGTTATGCTCAGGGATACTGGCTATGCACTTAGAAATCACTCCTAACTTGGGGGACTATATGAGATGCCAGGTGATCGAATCGTGCTGCCTGTCCTAGGTTAACGCTTGCAAGGCAAACCTTACCACTTGTGCCACCGCTACGGCCCCCAGGGGTCACTTTTGAGCACAGAACTTGGAATAGCTCTTGAGTACCACCAATGGAGCCTAACCTCCACCTGCTTTCCCAAATTCCCCAAGTGGGTTAAATATTGGTCAAACTGTTTATTTCTTATAAATGCTCTTTTGTAAGAAAAAACAGCAGAGCGGTAGAGGAGGTCATAAAGGACATGAGTTAAAAGGAAAACTAGCAGTTAACCCTCTGTGCTAGAACATCATAACTACAATGATTTATAAAGCTAGGGATGTCTACCGTCTCATACAATTAAGAAGGTAGGTAAGAATGTACCCATCCGGGGCCGGAGAGATAACATGGAGGTAAGGTGTTTGCCTTTCATGCAGAAGGATGGTGGTTCAAATCCCGGCATCCCATATGGTCCCCTGTGCCTGCCAGAGGCGATTTCTGAGCATAGAGCCAGGAGTAACTCCTGAGTGCAGCTGGCTGTGACCCAAAAACCACACACACACACACACACACACACACACATACATACACACACACACATACATACACACACACACACAAAAAAAGAATGTACCCACCTGCTCAGTTCCCTTTGCAGAACTGTGCTGGGAAGCATCCATTTCTTGGTATCTTCCACAGGTTAGCTGGGAAGGAATTTTTTCATTTTTCTCAATGATTGGCAGTAAGGATTTCCCATCAGCATGAGCCCTGTGGAGTAAATACAGAGTAACTAAGTGAAAAATTAAATATTAAAACATCAGTTCACCGCTCATGTTGACTTTTGTATGTTTTCTTGTTTGCTCTATTATTTTAGGGAGGAGGGGTTGATGTACATAACTTGGAAGAACTGTGATGATCTCAGAAGGACTCTTTCTACCCTATTGTCCTTGAATCTGTTCAAAGTTTGTCTCCTCATATTTAAGAGTATTTGAGTGGTTCTATTTCACTTCATTAAATACTGAATTTAACTAGTAAATCCACTATGTATGTGGAAATTAATCAATACATTTGTGGACAAAACCATCAAGTTAAAGGAAATTTCTCAGGGAAGTATATATATGAAAACACAATGTACATACTTAGGTGATGCAGCAGCAGCAATGATACTTTAGCAAAACACTGTCATATAGAAGGAGACTTTGGGACTTTGACTGGGACACAGGTCAGTGGATAGATACTTGCCTAACATACACCAGACTTAGTTTTGTTTTGTTTTGCTTTTTAGGCCACACCCAGTGACACTCAGGGGTTACTCCTGGCTATGAGCTCAGAAATTGCTCCTGGCTTGGGGACTACATAGAATGTCAGGGGGTCAAACTGTGGTCCATCCTAGGTAACCCTGCGTGCAAGGCAAATGCCATAACTGTGCCAACACTCTGTCCCTCAGACTCAGTTTTGATTACTGGCACCATATGATCTCCTGAGCATCACCTTATGCAGTCTGAAGGTCCCTGAGCACATTCTGGGTGGCACAGGCATTTTTGATCCCCGAAGGAGGAAAGCAGTATAACATTCACAGGCCCCTGCACTGGGCTACTTGGCCTGGTTGGCCACCAATCAAGGATAAGGCCTCCGGACATCCCAAACACTGCTTGAGTGCTCTCTTCTTCCCCAAATACATACAAATAACCTAAATTTATATCTCTAGGGATTAAAATAGAAAAATAACTGAGCCTAAAGGAGTAAAATAAAAGGACATGACAGATTCCAGAGTGGATAAGATTGAAGTAGAAGATAGATAAGATTTATTGAGTGATGGCCCTGATCTTGGCCCCTACATTCTACCTCCTTTGAGCCACTTCCCTATTATTCTATTTAAATTATTACTAAAACTTGCTGTCTCATCCAAAAGTTTTCAAGATGGACCCATCATCATGCCAGGGAAAGAAATCAACTGGTCACATGCTATCCTGACCCTCCCAGAAGAGGCCATATTATGAATGAGGCTTTGATTTTGCTCTCCACCCTATCTGGGATGTCTTATTTTGGATGCTGGGAATCTCTTTTGTAACTAGCTGCTTCCTAAAAGGCTTCCAAAGAATAGTCTCTTTCTCACCAAGGTCCAAAGCAAGCATCATATAAAGTACAAAGCATCATTCTTTTGTTTTTTTCATTGTTTTCTATTTTCTCTGTTGGTAAGTCACCTGAGTCACATGACTCATGGTTGTCTAACATAGTTCAGGCTGGTAATAAAGTATGAGTAGAAAAAAGACATTAAAATAATACATACCTTCTGGCATATAATTTAGAACATGGAAAATTACATTAACTTATATGATAATTCTATTAGAAGTGACTATGCTTGTCTTTAAACAGAAATATGAGCCTGAGTATGTGAGAAATACTCATATCTCTTGACCTTCATGAATACAGCACTAACTCCATATGGAGGGCACTTGTTTAGGAAAACAAACTGCTTTCCTCTGATAAGAACAAAGATAAGAACAGACCACTGACATAAGCCCAGACCTCCTTTAACTTTGCTTTCAAGGGTGACCCTTTCATGTCGGTTAATCCCTCTGTAGACATGTCCCCACGTTCAAAAAGTTTAAAATCACCTTTAGGGCCTATGAGCCCTTTTTTGCTATTTCAGGTCACTTTGTGTTTCTCTGTTCTGATCCATTTAAGCTGATTTGAGCCTTTAATTCTCAAAGGCAAAAATTTTTTTTTCAGAAATTAAAATTTGAGATATCCACAAAGTACTTCATTGACTGTTTTTTTTTTTAAACTCAAACCTGGTCTGTCCAAAAGGCAGCAGGAGGCAAAGGCCACCTCAAATATTTAAGCTTTCTTAGCCTTACAGGGCTTGGGGATTTATTCCCTTTAAGATGAACCCAGTTTGCTTTAGGGAAAAAGATATCTGGATCTGCTCTAGTAAGGAAACAAATTGCTCTGGTCTGTGATCATACATAGCAACATTCTGGTTCCTTTGTGTGCTGTGTAGGTGATGGGCTGAGATTCTCTATGAAACTGAAAACATTGTTGGAAATTCTTAGCATCTCTACAGTGCTCCACCAGTCTGGGTAGAAAAGTAGGGAATCTCTCCAGTTCAAGACCTGTTCTCCAAGTTCATTTGGACCATGTTTAAGGCAACAAGTCACAGAATGGTGCCAATTTTGTGGGTAAGATATCTCTATTATAGATAGGATCAGACTCTGGAAAGGAAATTTTACCATAATAAAATTAAAAGTGAAAAACCAAGGCTGTCTAGCTGTATTTTCCAATATGACTATCTGGGTTGTGCTTTCAGTTTGATCTTATCCATAAGTAGAAAAATAGTTTTGGGGTGACAGTGATGACACAGGATTCCCTGAAACATCACAAATCCAGTTGGACCCTGCAAGAAGACTGCCATAGAAGGTGAAGGGTCCTGGGTATATGGTTTGTGGATGCCATCTTAGCTGTAAATAAGTCCTTGAGAGAGAGAAAAAAAGACTCTCAGCCTAGTCTCACTTGATGCACCTTTCTCCAATCAGACATTCAACCTGATCAAATCAAATATCAATCATGAAACATGAACAATTACTGCCTTCTGCTCTGAAATGGGACCACTGGTGTTAGGTCCTGCTCACAGGTCACTCACCCAGAGGAAGCAATAGAGATCTATTTTATATATAAGACCAAGATTAATGAGTTTTTAGATCAAGTTTTATAGTCTATTTGTAATTTCAATAGTAAAGCAACTGGAATTGGCCATGGGATGTTTTATTGCAGAGATGTCTTCAAGAAATATCTGACTAAACACGATATGACCATCTCTTGTTTTCTGCCACAGATGTAAGACCCATAGTTACACTTTGTGTTTTGTAGATGCCATGACATTGGAGTGGATGCCACAGTATCTGAAGTGCATCTCTACAGTTCATATTTAGTCAAGTGCTCTTTATTAGAGAAAGGTGCACTGAAGTCAATAAAATTGATTAGGAGCTCAAGGGATAAGTATGTTGTAAAATTGAATTTTGTGATGCTTATTTCTCTGTCTTGCTGCCCTATAATAATCAATCTGTGACAATGGTTCCTAGATGGCAGATTCACAGGGATGGTTGAGATTGCAGGGAGTTTTCACTTGACCCACATGAGGAGTGTGCAAGTCTCTATAAAATGACCAGCCAATTTCCTACTATGTGAAAATTTCCCACATGTGAAAGTGGGAAAGTGGTTGAGAGACAGATTCTTATAAGCAGATACTTAGGAAGATCTTTATAGACTAAAAAATTCTAATGGATCCATTGATGAAATGATGTGAATTCCGTGTGGGAAATGCAGAAAAGGAGCCATATCCATGCCTCTCTCCCACTTCTCCATGTGTGTTGGTCCCTCATTCTGTCATTTCACCAGGGCAGAGGCCACTGAAGTAAGTTTATTGTCAGGGAAGTGCAGTCTCCACCCCTGCCAAAGTTAAGGATGTTCTAATAACTCTTACAGAGATCATGATCATCCCTATCATATTACTGTCAGGAGGGATACCAGCTGATTTGTACACTCACATATATTTGTGTAGAGGAAACTGGCTTGTCTGGGCTGCAGAATTGCTGTTGTTTAGAAAAATAAAAATGGGTCACTAACCACCTTGGAAAAACAACAGTATCCAAGTTCCTCATAATTTTGTCATTAATGATCTGTGATCATTTAATGAAATGCAGGAAAGTGTGTGTGTGTGTGTGTGTGTGTGTGTGTGTGTGTTCTGAAACAGAGTATGAACTACCTTCAGCAATGTGTGGAGGTTACTTCTGAGTCAGTACGTGGGGTCACTCTCTGTGGTGCTAGGGTGCACATGATGATTGGAATTACACTTGGAGTTCCCACATGCAAAGCATGTGCTAACTACATAATTTTCATTTTGAGGTTAATTACAAGGTTGTTTCTTTTTTTTCAGTACTGAAGAAAATAAAACAAAGGTTTTGTTAAGGAATACTTCTATTTGAGGAAAATGGTATGTTCTTAAAGGTTCTTACTAAACTATAAATCTGGCCTTCAGAATCACAGACCACACCTTACTGCCTTAGAGGCCAGGGGTGAGAGGGCTAGCTGCCAAGATAAGGCACTCCACACTTGACATTAAAATAACAATGAACAGAGAACCTCTGGGTCTTCTTAACTCTTCTTAACAGAAGGTGCTTTGGGCCTCTCATCATCATCAGTTTGTATTTGGAAAGAAGCAGAATGTCAATATAACTAGTATATTAATAAAGCATTTCTTGAAAAATGTCCATGTTTTTACTGATTTGCTAATACTTTTTCTTCCTAGTGTCAATTAAGATAATGTAGCGCCTAGACAAATTGCACAGTGTCTTTAATATCTCTTGAGTAGAAATTGTATGTTTACCAGGAATTCCTGACACTACTTGCTGATTTTGGCTTTCAGATGCTTATGCCAATTACTTATTTTGACAGCCCTGGTATCCCCTGGTACCCCTCCTGGTCCCACCATTGTGTTGTCTACTGTGAAGTCTTGGTGTTACAGCCTGTCTGGAACTACTTTCTGGCTCTGGGGTGGACAGTCCTCATCTCAGGAAGAACATTTTTCTGAAATTAAGTTCAGAAAAATATGGTGGATGCTTAAGATCTGCTGAGGGAGGTGAGTGCAGTTGGAGCCACCTCCCATGGAGGAAACACAGCCCCAGATACCTGAGCAGAGCCAGACCTGATGTCTCCAGTCCCTTGCTTTTCCATTGTGAGGAGTTGTTCTATACTCTCCTCCCATACACACAGCCACCTGATGTCCTTGTTTCCAAAAGTCTCCCTTTCCCCCCTTATATTCTTCCCATTTTTAGCAATAATATTTCTGTGACTATCATATTCTCTTTACTCTCTTCCCCTTAGTGTTTTGGGGATGTGACATAAACAGTCACACCACCCACACTGGGGCCAGGATGTTCTTCTCACAGTCCTCCCCACCTTGAATATTTCCCCCAACTCCCAATGACAATAGAGCAGATTCGATTCTCCTGGGAAGTTTCAGCAAGCACAGAACTGAGATCACAGTCGCTGCTCTCTTGGAGTTTTAGTTTCAAACTTCTCCAAAAACTAAGTTCCATCTCAAAAACATTAAAATCACTCAAGCAAATAGTTCATTTGACTCTTTTGGTAAATCAATGATCCCACATTAATTTCATGCACTGATTTTGTTTGGAGGTTGTATAGACTCAATCTATAAGCTTGGGTTTGTGAAAGCAGGTGAAGAACTCTGATTAGTAAATTTTGAAAATTAATCATTATCTCAGTACTTTTTTCCTTCACTTAAAATAACATTGCATTATAACAATATGTAAGCTTCAAAATCAATATATATACTAAAAATCAATATATGTGAACCAATAAAAATCAATACATATTGATTATACATATAATCAACATATATATACATATATATATACCACATTAAGTTTTTAAACCTTAAGAATCCATAGGATCTAATGATTTAAAGCTAATTAGAGCCATAATCCCAAATATACTATCAAAAGTCAAAGTTCAGAGTTTCTAGGATGATTTTTGGGAATTTTCTCTGGGCAAGTAATTTCCACGCACTTAGAGTCTGCCTCATTAAAGGAGAATGTTGTGAGTTTATTGGGGTGAAATATATACAAGTGTTATGTGCTTTAACTAGGGATAGATTTTAAGTCCAGAGTCTTGTCTATCATACACCGTGGACTAAAGCTTCATGACACCCATTTGCATAATCGGTAGGAGAGTAAATGCGGACTTATAGCTGTAGTGATAAAACATCCACACAGCACTTTATTGTCAGAAGGAGGCCCAGGCAGTCAGCTGGCCCTATGTCGGTCCACATGCACCTGTCCTTCAAGCAGCATGGTTGTTATTGATTTCTTGTCTTGCTGAGCAGAGTGTGCACAGAGATGATTCTCCTGCTCCTTCAGTCACAGCTCCCAGCACTGGGGACCTCTGAGACTGAACCTGTCTCCCAGCAGGTGACAAGAGAGCTGCTGTGGTCATTGTGAACCTAGGAGGGTTGTGGTCATTGATAAGCTCCAGATACCCACTCTCCAGACCCTCGATCTTCCTCCCTGCTGCAAGCAAATGTCACTTAATCAAGGAACAAGGTTAATGAGCAGGAACAGAGAAAAAATACAGAATTTCTCAGCTTTGTCTGAGAACTCTCTTCTGAGGCTGTGCTGTTGAACAGGGTTGAGATGAAGAGGAGAGTAGAGGACAAGATTTCTCTGTCAGGGGATGTACAATCACATGCTTTCTCCATTTTGGATTAATAGATACATATGTCTTCAGTAAAGAAAACTCCCAAGTATATTCTCCTTTTAATCCATGACCTCAGTGAGTCAGACAGAAGGGAAAAGTTGATGTTGAAGAGGCTTTTTTAGACATTGTATTAGGAAAGCAGAGAGGACTAGATATCCTCACATTTTATTCCTCATAAAGCTCTTAGTACTTAGTACTTTGTGTTTGGCCTAACTCAGACTCAGCAGACAATACATCCTTAGTGTCATATATTATGGCTTGAACCTGGTTTGTCTTGGCAAACTCACTCTGCCTCTCTACATGTTTTTCATTTGCAAAATGGGATACAATGCAAAGAAGCCATGAAGAGAAAATGTAGAACCCAAATCTTGCATTTAATAGACAGTTCCAGAATACTGGAGTATGCATTTTTTGCTTCTTGTTTCTCTGTTCTTAAGGTACCTAATGTCAAATCAGTTTTATAATTAGTAAAAAATTTATAATTAGCAAAAAATATGTGGCTTGATCTTTACCTTCAGAAACATGCTCCCTATTTTGGGAGCCAACATTTATATAAACTAGGAAAATGTGGGTAAGAAGGAATAAAGCAAACATCAGAAGAAGAGTTCTCACAAGAGTTCTAAACTAAGCTGCCAAATATAAAAATACAAGCAGCATCAGTCACAATAAGCAGAAGGTAGATGCAACACAAGAATCCGTCATTAGATAAATAAAACATGGTAGAGACATACAACAGGATATCATGCAGCTTTTAAAGTCAGGGTCTCTGGCAAATGCTACTCTCTGGATATTATAGAAATGAAAAATGTCACTTGCAGAAGGAAAACGCTGACTGATTTTACTTCTATAAGTCTCTTAGAGAAGACATCCTCATAGAGACAGAAAGTTCACTGGGGGTGATGCCAAGAAATGGAAAAAATATTTAGTGGAGTGTAGTGGAAACCCCATGCTCCAAATCTGTGGAATTAGAGAACGTGGGTCTGGTAGCAAATGCCAAACATGAGAAATAATCCACATAATGTTGAAGAGAGTAAAATAAGTTCAGAAAACTTCCCTGCAAACTTTTTGTTCACTGGCAAAAGAAACCAGTAGGCAGATAGACAAGTTGTGGAGTTGAAACCACACGTAGCTTCTCCCTGAGACCTGATGTCTTTATTGGGAAGAGAAGAATCACCCCCATGGGTAGAGAACAGATAGGGGTAGGGGACCAATCCAGAAGTACTTCTTCCAGTCCATGTGTGACAAGCACAAACAAAGAAGAATTATACTGAATTGAGTGAAAATCAGTTACTCTAACAATGGAGCTTGTTGGTGTTTTCATAATAGATACAATTTCATGTTGGGAAGACAAGAAAATTCTGGAGATGGTTGTTTTGAATGCACAACTTGAATGCACTTAATGTCATTGAACTGTGCATTTTGTTAAGCTATGTCATGTGTGTTTTTCCGTCTTTGGAGAACAGGAGGGCATTCCTATTAACTGTGGAATTTCTTCCTCCTATCCATTGTGGCATACAGGAGTCTTGGAGGGCTGTTGGAGATCCTCTGTGGAATCAGACCTGCAGGGAGCTGTGTGGTGAACTAAAGGTCACTTCTGAATTCTCAGCCACATTCAGCCCACTAAATGTCTGTTCAGGTCCACAGGAGGGTGGGTAAAAAGTGAGTGCTAACTTCTATTTTTTCAGAGTGCTAAATCCTTTAAATGATCAAGTAAGACAGACCTCCTCCCATCGTGACCCACCAAGACTGGTCTGCTCTTAGAATGACAATGAGAGAATATCTACTGAGTTCTGGCTGTGGGCTGAGGCATCCTGCATTTATATACTGGCTCTCATCCTGACAGAAGCCTGGGGTCAGGTATGATTGTTCTTTTCCCAAAAGAACCCTGACATTCAGAAGGATTGAACACTTGTTCAAGTTTGCAGGTTCCAGAAGGTGGGTACTTGTGAGTGACTGGGGGTGCGTGAGGGAAGTTTTTAAGCACAGAGGGAGGTCTTAGTGGGTGTCAGTTCCATCTATAATCTAAGGAACTCTCAAGGATTCAATAAGCTTCTTGGTTTAGGTAACAGACCTAAAATTTCTGTGAAGCGCAGTTGGGAGAAAGAAGCGTACCCCCTGTTGGGGTATTTAATGAGATTCTATATCACATAATTCAATGCCTCAGTTTTTGTCACCTCCCCATGTGTGAATGATGGAAACAGCAGCCAAGGTCATATTATTAAAGCGGGTTTGATTGGACTATTTCCAAGACACAATCTAATACTGCGATATTGGGTACTTTCAAAAACATGTCCCAAGATGCATTGACAACCACACTTAACAGCACAGCACCATCGACCTTGATCTTTGTAGGATTGTGTGTTCTCAGAAAAAGTAATTTAACAAACAGGGAAATATAAACATTCTTTTCAGAAAGAAAAACACAAGAAATATTCTCTCTTTAAAGGGTCAAAGAAGTTTTTACCTTTTAGTTTCAATTCTCTTATTTTCTGTACCATGAAATTATGAAACAAACACTTTTTTTTTTTGCAAGAAGTGCCTAAAAGCATTTTCATGTTTTTCCACACTTTCAAAATATAGGGTCCTTCTGTCTAAGCCTTCAAATTTCTCAAGACAGGAGAGACCTGGTGGTGAACTTTGTTCTGAGGTAGGGTTGCTCTTCACCTAACAGAGTAACAAGGAAGTGTGTAACTGACCTGGTTCTGACCAGTGGGAAATCTGTGGGTTTAGATCAAGTAAGTTTGGAGATGGGGTGAGAATTTGGCAAGATCAGGTTTTGCAGAAAGGAAGAGCATCCTGCTGTTCACTTCAGTTTCAAGGGCTCAGGAACAAGGCTTACTTTGAATATATAAGACTCTGGGTTTTGTCCTAAATGTGTTTTCTAAGCTCAGCTCTTCATTGAACTGATAAGAGGAGACCTCAAAGGACTTAGTGAGGGGAGAAGTCTTATGTTTGCAACCCCTTTTAGCAAAAGCAGCCCTCTCAGGTCAGTCCAGAACCAGCAGGCCAGATGACTTCTCTCACATGAAGCATGTGTCCTTCCCTGGGCCCTGTCCTTTCTGCAACCATCACTGGACATCTGCTTGATGCACACACATTTCTAGGGGGTTGATGGTCACCTATGTAGATACAGAAACCAGAGAAACCAGGGTTTCTCATCATTGTGACTGGTAGAAGAAGGACCATGGAAACAGAACATGTATGGACTATGGTATCCCCAATGCTTGCCTAGAAGGTTATTGGGTAAGCCCAGGAGAAGGAAATTCTGGTTTTCAAAAGCTGACTAGAAGGCTAACAATCGTAAGAGGAGATAAGAAAATGGTAAAGAAACCATCATGCAGATGCTTCCACCAGCAGCCAGAGACCCCAGCTACCTCAAAAACACACAGCACCTCTACCAGAGCTTTCAGCTTCATGTTGACAGGTTAGAAATGCTTCTCAGGAATTAAACTCTCCCTGGGGGAATTCCTAATACAGCTCTGGCACCAACTTGCCCAGAGTAGGTTCATACAACATCCTGTCAATGAGGAAACATCATCAACTTGACCTAAGGGCAGGTTACCTTACCTCATCATGTAATGGTGAGATGAAATCACAAGACAGTCCTTTGATCTGTGCAAAAACCAAAATCATTAAATACAGAAGACTGACTATAACAACAGTGACTGAGCAAAACATCTGTAACAAGAAAGAATGACTCTATTCTAAACTTCATCCTAGGATCTGTGCAAAAACCAAGATCTTTAATTACAGAGGACTGAATTTGACAACCATAACTGAGCAGAACATTTTCTGGCATCAGAAATCACTGTGGATTTCACAGTGAACAGGTATGGAGCCTGTTGTTGGGTTCATGAGAGTATACTTCAAAGGTGGAGATATCCTATATCTCTTAGGTCAAGGGAATTTCCTTTCTAATTTCCCCAATACTTGATGTGCCTATGCAAAAAAAAAAAAAAAAAAAAACCAACACAAAACAAAACAAAAAAACTTGCCATACTGTGGGTATCCCTTCCTCCAAGGTCCTTGCCTAGGCTTCCTGTTAATGTTAATTCTACCTGGGGTGGGGCGGTTATTTTGAAGAAAGGAAAGAAAGAGTCTGGCTGGAGGGGTGGTGGTGGAAGAGAGAGAAGAAAGAGCAGAAAGCCAGAGGAGAGCAGGAGAGAAGAAGCTTTTTGGAATAAGCTTAGCATAGAAGTCATGTGAGGAAAATCATATAGCAGATAGGGCCTTGGAATAAATCTGGCTGACTTCAATGAAACTTTAACTGACTGCTTGTAAATTATTTCTCCACCACTACTACCCTGTGTCTTCAGAACTGTCTGCCAAAGGGGCAAAATGTGCCATGCCAAGAAAGACTTCACTCCAACTTGTGGATTTAGATTTTATATTTCATATTAAATCAATGCCATACCAGTCTCCCTCCTTTTTTTTAACTCATATTTATAGCTTCTAGACAGGGGCTCCCACTTGTTTTTCTTTTCTTTCTGTTGTTTTGTTTTTGTTGTTATTGTTTTGTTTTGGGGCCACATCTGGTGACGCTCAGGGGTTACTCCTGGCTATGCACTCAGAAATTGCTCCTGGTTTGGCGGACCATATGGGATTCAGGGGATCAAATCCAGGTTGGTCCTGGGTCAGCCGCTTGCAAGGCATATTGCTGTACTATAGCTCCAGCCCCTGTAAACATTAATAAATAAATTAATTAATTAATTGGGTTTTGGACCACACGATGTTGCCCAGGGGTTACTCCTGGCTCTGCACTCAGAAATCCCTCCTGGCAGGCTTGGCGGGATCATATGGAATGCTAGCAATTGAACCCAGTCCTATCCCAGGTCAGCTGTATGCAAGGTAAACATCCTATCTCTGTGCTATCCCTCTGGGCTGTTTACTTGTTTTTATTTTAATCAAAAATATAGAACATGAATAATCTTGTTCTGCATCATATTTTTATGTCTTCCTACAAACTGAGAAAAAAAGTGGATGGTACCAGGGGCAAAGCAGTCTCATGAGCATTGAGTGGAAATCAAAAATGATCAGACCAAAATACCCAACCCAAAGCTAATGACAATAGAATCAAGAGATCCAAACCACAACAAGCTATACAAAAAAGGGACCTGTTGCACTAGCAGTTCAGGGAGCTAAGTGTGGAGGTATGGGAATAGTGATGGAGGGAGTTCAACACTGGTGGTGGGAATTGCTCTCATTCACGGTAATTATGTACCTTAAATATAACTTTGAAAGACTTGTAATTCACATTGGTCTCATAAAAATAATAAAAAAATGAAATGAAGTGCTTCAATTCCTAGGCTTTATACATTGTGGTTCAAGGTGGTCACAGACACTTCAGACTTTTAATCCTCACTGGAATCTTGGGTACCTGGGATAACACACAACATTCCTGGCAGCCCCAGGGCCTCAGAGCCACCTTGCAGATATGAATCCACTATGATGCAGTGTCAACCCTAATTCACACACACCCCAGAACTACTTTGGAATGGGACATTCTTGAAATAGGACCAGCTGCCATAGCTATGAGATACACAGTTCAGCCTCTGGTGTGAACAGTGAGGTCTGGGCTGGAGTCTCTGAGTGAAAACAGTCACAGATCATGTTTCCTATGACAGAGATGCCATCCTTGATGGATGGCTGTCTAATAACATAGTTCTGGTAGGTTCCAGCAAAGAGGGCAATCTGAATGCAGCTTAGAAGAGCTGCTAGTGCAGAATAACACAAACCCTTTTGCATTCAACCAAACTGTTTTAAACAAAAGACACACAGACCAGGAGGAGTTTGAGGGAGAAAGATATAGCTCTCTTCTAGGAAAAGGACATTTCTGGGTCCCTTTGACTCTGCAGAATCAACCAAGGAAGTAACCAAGTGACCACTGACTAGGATTCTTCCTCCCCTGCCTCCTGCTTAGAAAACTCTCTTCTGTCCCCTCTGCCTCTCTTCCCATCACAGGACCTTCCAGAGTGGGGCAGGCTGGCAGGAACTCTACCCAAGCAGCATCATTAGCTCAATTCTGCAGATGCCCAGAGAGTCTTTGAGATATAGGACATGAAGCCCAAGGTGGTTTGCAGTGAAATGATGGTGTAGCAACTGAGTTCAGTGAAAGTGACTCTAGAGGAGACAGTAGCGTCATCACAGTGACTTCATGTGGTTGGAAAGTCCCAGTACAGGTGCAAAACTGTGTTCTTTCTACTACCAGGAAGAAGATGGGCTTGCTGTACCCAACTTCTCTCTGCTACCTGAAGTTGATTTTTCTAAGCCACAGTACTAAAAATCCTGCAAAACCATTAGACCCTCTGAATGCCTTTCCCACTGTCTCTGCCCAGGTGCAGCTTTTCCTCCCAGGATTTACTTCCTCCAACTTCCCGGTGCAGAGAAAACTGTTCTTTTCTCATTGATCTGTATGTGCCTGAATGTGGCATGTGCCCTGGAATGTGTGAGCTGGGAGTAGGATCAGGGTTTAGTAGCAGCCACTGACTGGGCAGTCAGGTTGCCACCGTCTGGCTTTCAGGCCTTAATGGTAAGTTCAAGGTTTTCTCACAAAGTCTATCTGGTTTGTATGTGCCTTGACCCTCAGCTCTGTGCACTACAGACATGAGAAGGCTTTTAGTCTTGTTAAAAGAGAAGCTTCTTTGCCAATTACAACAAAGGAAAGACTGGATATGCCAGTGAAATGCCTGCCCCTTCCTTTCCAGACCATCCAGAGCCATGGATTAGAAATGCTGGGGAAAGGAAAAGGTAAGAAGTCTCTGTAACTTGGGTTGATATTATAAAGAGACAGGATGGTATCCCCCATACATACCACAGCTCCATCATTGAGTGGAGGTGACAGGAAAGAGAATGACCCAGTTTTTAACTGAGAACTGCTGGAGGCAAAAGGATTTACCTCATTATAATGGCTCCCCCACCCCCTGTTCAACTTCTGCTGGTAGTGAGGTATTCTAAATGCTGCCTGTCTTCAGGGGCAGGCCTTGGATGGCCATTTGCAGCAGAAGCATCTACAGGGAGATTGTGCAGATCTTGTTTGTTCTTGAGTATTGAATTATGCTGGTAAACTCTCCTGCCTCACTCAGAAGCATCAGGATGTGTTTGTGAAGAGTAGTGACACCATCTTTGAATCCTTGCCATAAATCACATTCCATCCTGTCCCAAGTGTAAGATTTGGGAATGAATGTGCATGCCTTTCTGGACGCTGAAAGGAAGTAAAGTGATATGCATGATTCTTCTTCAATACCAGTATTCAAACCACAGTGTCTAGAAGATTAAAGGAAAACAGAGAGAGAAAGAGAAAGACAGAGACAGAGAAGAAAATGTCTGCCATAGAACTAGGCAGGGGAGAGAGCAGTGGGGAGGGTGGGAGGGAAACAGTGACATTGGTTGTGTGAACTGTGCATAGTGAATGTTGCAAATTATATGACTGAAACTCAATTGTGAACAACTTTCTAACTGTGTAGCTCATGGTGATTCAATTAAAGCATTGGTGATGGGAATGTTGCACTGGTGAAGGTGGGTGTTCTTTATATGACTGAAACCCAACTACAATCATATTTGTAATCAAGATGTTTAAATATGTGTGTGTGTGTGTGTGTGTGTGTGTGTGTGTGTGTGTGTAAAGAATGTGTATGACTTTAGGAGACAGGTTAGATACTCCCAGCTTCTGCAGGGTTCTTGCTATAGTGGGCTGCTAACATGTGTCCACTGAGACTCACATAGACCTTCCTACCCTGATTTCTGAGCTCTATTTATCAGTACTGGAAAGGTTCAGCCTTTACCAGGGGCCATGTCTGTTCTGACCTAGTCCTAAATAAGACATTTAAAAGAACATGAAGAAAGATAGATGGAAGAAACTCCAGGTTTATCTGCTCAGAAGACACCAATTAAAGCTAAAGCAAGTAAAAAAGGAGAACAGAAAGCAGCAATTCCTGTAGGAAGTTGATCAAATGTTACTTGTGGATTCCTTGGAGGAAGAGGCAAATTATCCATCTTTTTTCTCTAAGTTATAATGCCTACTTCTAGCAGTAAAACAGTAAAATATACAAATGCCCATGACATCAGATGTAGGGGAAACAGATGTGTATCATAGTGAAGTAAGCAATAAGTTTCAAGTAACTATAAAACAAAGAAGTATCTCAGAAAGAGTTCCTGTGACCAGCTCAGACATCAATGCAAACATAAAGGTTACAGATTTTAGCAGAAACCTGTTGTTCATGAGCAGATTGAGTGGAGACAACAAGAACTCATAGTTGTTTTTTTTTTTTCCACTGACAAAGCCATAACAACATTCTAATCTGCACAGAAAAGCCCCAAGCCCAGGCAATTTGGAGAAAGTCTGTAGAGTCAGCTTTGCATAAGCATCCCTGGCAGCATTTTATTCTGGTGTTGCCCACTCCCTTTAACTCTGGGTATATAGCTTCTTCCCTTTACTGGGCTCTCTTCTTCCTACACATATTTCTAAAATGGAACTATTTACTTCACTATTCCTCCTCTCCTGAAATTCCTCTTGGTGAGAAAAGACAATGAATCTAGGAAAACTGGCTGGAGACTAGAGCTGAATTTTCCTTTTCTTACAAAGAACAACCTTGCTTCTGCTTGAGAACTGGGAATCATGAACACTCAGGGTGGGACTTGCTCACAAGGGGTGCTGAATAAGTGGGTTTCAGATGAGCTTGACTGCTGCCTTCCTGAGGCTGGAGATCGTCATTGTCGATACTACTTCTGCTCCCCCTATATCACACCAGTGCAGCCAGGCAAGCATCAGGATACTCTGTTTCTGTTGTGCACCTCTTCCTGCTCTGTAAGTCCCCACACCTGATTTTCTTGGACACACACTTTACCAACAATAGATCAAGAACAGCAGGAGCACAACAGGAACACAGAAGTCTCAACATGCTGGCGAGAAATTAAGAGTTAGGGCAAGGAGTCAAAACAAGGACAAATAAAAGGAATGGAAACCATGCATTATAACAGGATTCATTGGCTTCTAATAAATCAATAAGCAACACTTTTGTGAAACTAAAATAGAAAGTGTTGACCTAAGAAATGGGGACTTTAGCCCCTGTCCGACACTAGCCCTCTTGCTCTCTAGATCTTTGTATATTGAACTATTCTCTCTCTCTTTCTCTCTCTCTCTCTCTCTCTCTCTCTCTCTCTCTCTCTCTCTTTCTATCTCTCTCTCACTCTCTCACACACACACACAAATACATCAGACCCCACTGACTACTGTCCATTTAATCCAACTGGCTATAAACCTGAGGTTCCAACAATCTCCTTCTTGTGAGTGAGTTGTTAGAGCAGCTCACAGAACTTAGGAAAATGCTTGTGTTGACCGATTTACTAAAGAATATGATCAAGCATACAGATAAAGAGACATTCAGGATCAGGATCAAAGGGTCCTAAGTGCAGGGAACTCTATAGGGAGTTCACTGGGGAGCATTACTGGTCCCTCTGATATCTTGGGATTTTATAGAGGCTACTCCTATAGGCATAACAATTATTAACACAATTTCCAGCTGTTCTCCACAGTCTACAAAGTGGAGGTGGGCTGAAAATTCCCCACTTGTCATTGATACCTGATCATTCTGGTGACCAATTCCCTTCAGGAACCACCTAGTTGGTAGGACTTTACTGTTCATGCTTAGACATTAGAACTAGAGATGTCCTACCAACTGGGATATTACAAGGGTTTTAGGAGTCAATGTAAAGAATTCTGAGCAGACTATTCTTGACTTGGACTCCTAAAATATTTGTTTATCCTAGGTGGTAGGAAGCTTGTCACAAAGACCAGTGAATGCAGTTAAGGTAGTACTATGATAATGATAGTTGGAAGGGATCTCTCTGGAAAGAATTGGGTGCTGAAAGGGGATATAAAGATGCATGGTACCCCTTCATTAACAATTGTGCAAAGCACAGTGCCAAAAAGGAAAATAGAGAAAAAGTGAGGAAGAGAGAACAGAGAGAGGGAGGAAAGAGTACTTGAGAGGGAGTGAGAGAGAGAAGTAACATGCCTGCCCAGAGACAGGCAGGTAATGGTGGACAGTGGAAGGGAAAGTGAGCACACTGATGGTGGTAAATGTGCACTGATGAAGGCTGGAGTATATTCTATGACTGACACTCATCATGAACAATTTTACATTCACAGTGCTTAAGTAAAGTAATTATAAAAAATAAATTTTAAAAATTACCTAAAACAATTGTGGGCAGACTGTTGTTTGTATTTCTTATTAGCTCACATTCACCTTAGCCTAAAATTTTTTTAAATGGATATAGAAAAAGGAACTGATCAATAAATCCATATGCAGAAAAATGTATTTTAATGAATATAATTTCAATTAAATAAATGCCATAAAATGAGTATAAGAAAAACAGTATAAGGAAAGTTGATCAGAAAGTTAATTTAATGGTAGTTTTTTAGTAAAAAGTACATCAATTTTTATATTTTTATGATTAAAATGTTAGTGTTGTCATTCTCCTCAAGGCATGCTGCCAAAAGAGCAGTTAGGTAGAAAATGGGAAATGGAAAGACCCAGTGATTTTTTGTTGTTGTTGTTGTTGTTGTTGAGCTGGAAATGAATGCTTATTGAACATTTACATACATCAGGAATTGCGCTAAATTTTCTCTATGTTTCTATTTCTCTCTCTTTTCGTGTCTTTCTTAGGCTTCTTCTTGAACTCTGTCTCACTACAGTTTTGTATTATATAGCTACATAGAGCAGGAATCATAGATAAACCTTTCTATGTGTACATGCATTTACACTGTGTACATATGTCTGTACAGGAAAGACCGATGAGTCAGTCAGATCAATACATCTCATCCATCCTCACCTCATATCCCCAAGGAGGAATTATCCGCTTATTGAGGGTGAGGAAGTCGCCCTCAGCTGGTCGATGACACAGCAGGCGCTGAGATGTTTCTGGAGTAAGTAATGAGAATACAGCTATGGGCTCCTTTGACAGGGGCTCTAAGAAGCAGTAGTTTGGGGAAATTGTCTTTTATTTATTTATTTTTTTTTTGGTTTTTGGGCCACACCCGGCGTTGCTCAGGGGTTACTCCTGGCTGTCTGCTCAGAAATAACTCCTGGCAGGCACAGGGGACCATGTGGGACACCGGGATTCGAACCAACCACCTTTGGTCCTGGATTGCAAGGCAAATGCTGCTGTGCCATCTCTCCGGGCCCAGGAAATTGTCTTTTAAGTCCATTCTCCAGTCAGTTCCCAAAGTGTAAAGCCAGTTTCCAAGAATGAATATAGAAAGGCAACTCCTCATATGGACTCAGCTTCCTTGAGCCTTCATTTCTCCTTTATCAGCCCCTATCACCTTCCACATTCTTTAGAAAAGTGAGACCACTGATATTCTGCTTGGTTACAAGTACCCAGATTCTAAAATTAGGTAGATAAATATCACCATCTCACCATGCCTGCCCTGTAAATATATTCATATTTTTTTTTCTTGGAAAGGTATTCATTTCATCATTAGTTGTCAATCTTAAAGAAAACAGCTATTTTTCTGTGTGTGGGGGCTGGAGGCATATTATTCTTCATAATGATAAGGTGATAGATGTTTAATAGAGATGTTTACAAATACAAAATTGCAGAGGGAAGCTAAATTACAATAATTCCAGTTTATCTCAATGTGAACAGTTAGTAGCTACAATTACAGAAGCCAGCTCACTTGAGGCTGTTTGCATGTGGCCTATTTCATTTTTATCGCTAAGGCTTAGTTGTTTCATGGTTAGCCGAGGGTTTTAATTATTGGTAATGACTATGCTTTTAAGATCAAATGCTTCTTCTAACTTGGAAACAGCTCCTTCCACTGCCCCCATCTAAGATGCAAGGGGCCCTTTGTACACTAGCTTAAACAATCTCCTCCAGTGAACAGGAATGCCTGGATGTAGAGGTAGGTATTGGATTTCAAGGGTTATTTAAGACAACAGCACCTGAAGATGAAATCATGCCCATAGTCTTTGTTGAGGCCAAGTTTGTGGTGAGGCACGTGTGTCCAGAGGCCAAGAACATGCTTTCAGAAAGGAATCACAGGTTTATCACTACTCTAACACTATTCACCTGGCAAAGTCCCTTCTAACCTGACAAGTGGAAAAGTCTTGTCTAACCTGAACATAACAAACTAAACATGGACAAAAGCCACAGTGGTTTCTCAGGGATGCACAACCATACTTCACAAGCTATCCAGAGCAACATAAGCACATTCTTTCCTGGTTCTGGAGCAGAAGTCTGAGACCCAGGGTTGTAAGCTGCTTCCTCCCAGGAACTCGCTTGCTTCCAGGAGAGAGAATCTGTTTCAAGTGATTTCTCAGCTTTGGATGATTGTAGGGAATCATTGAGAATATTCTTGGCTGCCATCACCCAGCTCCACCTGTACAGTTTCCTTGGGTGTGTGTCTTCTTCAGAATTTCACATTGGGCGGTGGTGGTGGTGGAGACTAAAGCAATAGTAAGGTTTGGGATTTGCCTTGAAAGTGGCAGACCCTGGTTAGATCCCTGGCATCCTGTGTGGTCACCTGAGCCCATTAGAATAATTCCTGAGTACAGAGTCAAGAGTAAATCCTGAGCACAGCTAGATATAACTAAAACCTAAAAAAAAAAAGTTCACTTTTTTTTTAATTTTTGTGTTTGTTTTGGGCCACATCCAGCAATGCTCGGGCTTGGTTTACTCCAGGCTCTGCACCAGGAATCACTCCTGGTGAGAGTGTGAGACCATATGGAAGGCCTGGGCCTCAAGAGTTTCACCTTTTTATGAGAATATGAGTTATACAGAATTATAACTCATCCTCTTGACCTAATCCTAATTAAAAATACTCTCAAAGATCCTATTTTCAAGTAAATTCACATTCTGAGATCCTGGGGTTAAGAAGTTAAATACACAAATTGTGCATGCAAGTGTGTATATATGTATGTCTGTGTGTCTCTGTGTGTGTAGCAGGGAATACATACATAGTAAGTGAGTGTCTACCTCATAGGACCCATAGAAAGAGTAGATGAGACATGTCAATACTTCACTTGGAATCTGACATTTGCCTTCCAGGCCAATACTACCAATCTTCTATTCAAAAACACTCATCACAGTCCTATCTGAGCCTCATTGACTTGTGAGAAGTCATGACATCTAGAAAGTGTGACACTGAGGGCCCATAAACTCTGCTTATCTTAACAAGGTATCTAAGAAAGAAGTCTGTAGGAGAGAAGTTGGTCTTAGAAATCAAGGAGGTAGGCCCTGTTGCATCAGTGTTTCCACAGGTAAGACAGAGGTCACAGATTCTGGGAATTTGCATTTCAGCTTCTCAAAAAGAAAACAGGTGGTTGCAGATGATTTCAAATGAACCCTCTGGAGCCAGAGTGATTACAGTTGATTTCAAATGAGACCCCTGGACTCACTAGGAAGGTCTCTGGCCTTTACAATTCAGGGTCATGATGTCTCAAAAATCTAATTCTGTTGGCATACAGAGACAGGGAGAAATATTTCTCTCAAGACAAGAAGCAGGCATTTCTGAATGTGTCCACAAATGCCCAGAAACAAGGAAGGTGCAGAATGTTAATTGCACTTTTAGGAAAAAGAGGGCCCAGGACAAGCGACCCAAAGCTTAGGTAAATCCTGCAGCCAAACACAGACTGAAGGAGAGATACCCTGGCCTGAATTTTCTGTGGGTGTCAGTGGGAGTGGAGTAGGTTCTGAGGATATTTGGGTAAAATAATGACATCTGCAATTTTTGAACGATTTTTCTTTATGCTTTCTATTTAAATGAAAGTGTATATCGAGTATGAAGCAGCAATAAACTGGATTCCTTTATTTTGTTTGGTGGTTACATCCTGGTGGTACTCAGAGGACCAGGTACTGAACCTGAGCCTATGAATTATGCATTGCTTATACTTTAGCTCTTTTAACTAATAGATATGGATTATTTGGGGGAAGATGGGCTAGGGTCCCACCTAGTGGTGTTTAGAGCTTTACCTAGCTCTGTGTGTTTAGGGATCACTTTTGGCAATGATTGCATGACCATATACAGTAGTAGGATTCCAGCCTGGTTTGACCATGTACAAGGCAAGCACCTTAACCCCTGCACTTTATCTCTGGCCCTGGAGTTGTATTCTTAAGATCTATGCATTACAAAGCATCAGTTAGGAGAGGTAGTGACCAGTTTAAGAGGTGATGTACACACACACACACACACACACACACACACACACACACCCCTCTGATACCTTCCTACCCTGGCAAAGCCCTCACAGGTCAGAAATGTTCAGATGTGAACTCTAAAAGTCTCCCATTGGTGCCATTTTTATCTTAAAAGTTCAGCTTCAATATCCCTCTTTTACTGGTCATCTGCCCTTGAGGGACAGATATGACTAAAGAATAAGGTTTTTATCTGCAAAGAGCTTTTTTGCTTGGAGGAACCTTTACAAGAATCTTTACTCCTAACAAGAGAGTATTTCAATACAATCATTTAATGTTACTGAGAATCCAATATTGCTGAATCTTTATTCACAGTTGTCTGACACCCCCTGAAGTGTATGGATGATCATTCTACTTCCATTATTTAAAACATAATAAAAGGCTCAAAATATCTAAAGTTTTATATAAAATAGCTCAGGAAATGGATGGCTTTGGGATACTAATCATCTATATTGACTCAGAGAAATAAAGCCTAGCCCCAAAGAGAAGAAACAGCTTTGTGTCCAGAACCAGCCAAAGAGACTTACCAATTGCAGATAATTGTCCAGGTGAGAGCTGCCAGGCTGCATACCAGCAAGGCCCCCAGTACTATAGAGACCAGGGATGCCTTTGGAAGTTTCCTGGAGTCTGAAGCAAGAATGAATGAAGCTGTTTCATGAGTCTACGACAAAGTGTGTTAGCAATAGTCAAGTTTCCCCACACACCCAATTAGGGTCAGGCTACCGTCCTTGGGACTTCAGTATATGATCCTCTCAGGTCGTTGATTTGTCCTATGGGTGCAGACAAACCCTGAGCCAGGGGTGAGTAGACGGGAATTCTGAGGAAGATGAAAGACAACTTTGACGATGAGTTACATTTGTTCTAGCCCAGGAGCAGCAGCTGGATCTTCCTGCATGAACAGAAACTTTCTATCCACCCCCAACACACACATGGGAAAGCCTATATGAGCCCCAATGAAGAATTCCTGGGGCCCCAGAAAGACTCTTACAGAGCTGAACTAACTACAAAGTGGCTGTGGCCAGTAAATATGGGGATTAAGGGGAAAGAGAGAGAGAGCGAGAGAGAGAGAGAGAGAGAGAGCTAGAGAGAGAGAGCGAGAGAGAGAGCGAGAGAGAGAGAGAGCTAGAGAGAGAGAGCTAGAGAGAGAGAGAGAGCTAGAGAGAGAGAGAGAGAGAGAGAGAGAGGGAAAGAGAGAGAGAGAGGGCCAGAACCTATGCCTTGGCATGGCTTTCTACAGAAGGCAGGTGAACTACCTAGGGGAACCAAGGAACAGGGCATAGCAGTTTATTCTGAAGTAAAAATTCATGTTGTAAAGAAGCTGAGAAGAAAGAGGGTGGTGTTTTAGAGCCAGGGATCTGTATCTGGGGGTGTGAAATAAGGACGTACCCTACCAGGTATCATCCTAGGAACCTGCAATTTCTAAGTCTTGGGAAGTTCTCAGGGATTTTCTCAATTCAGACCCATTTCTGAGTCTAAAGTCTGGAGTAACTGGGTAATAGGTCCTGTCTCCATTCGATACTGAACTCCCACGATGTAAATGCTGGGGGAAAGGTGCCTTCTGAGGTTGGTGAGGCTGTAAGCTGTGTACCTCTGCTTTTCTGTGTAGACACTTGGTCCCTATAAACTTAACACTGGTGCCTATTTGAGGTTGGCTGGATTCTCCCTCCCAGCTTATATCAGGAAACCACTTAAGGATACCCTAAGTGTATAGCCATCTCTTGAGATGGTCTTATGGGCCAGGACTTGAAGACACAGACCAAGAGAGTCAAGGTCTGCAAAGACAGCTCTGCATTTGGTTTCTGTCTTGAGGTGAATATGTCTGAAAAGAGAACTACCACCTATCCATCTATGAATGGTTTACTCTGGCCTTTAAGTCTCATCTAGCTAGCTCTGACAGAGGGTTTACAGAGCTGACTGTGGAGCTCACAGAGCTATTTTGGGGGTACTGGGCTCACAGAGACAGTTGGGGGCAAAATGCACTTGGGACTAGCAACTTCAGACTTTTATTCAACTCTGTATCCCCATGTCCATGATCCCTGTTGTTTCTTGCTGATCACCTCCAGTCTCAAGAATACTGCCATTCAGTTCACCCTGCTCCCTGATCACAGCCTGCAGACTACTGACCATCTGTCACCTCTATGGTTCTCCTTGCCTTTGGGAAGAGCTGCAGAACTGCCCACTATAGGCTAAGTTGTGTCCCCAAATTCCTGCTTACAGCACCACCTAGGAGCTGGTGACATCCAGTGTTTATCTCATCTTACATAGACATTTGTTCCCTATCCAATACCCTAACCCACATCTCTCATGGCTGTTTGGCATCTTAGGACACCCAACTAGCTGGGTCCCTCTGCAAGACTCCTGCTAGGGATTCGACTGCAGTTTGTCTCATTTGGTCCAGGTCATGTGCTGAAGATGAGCAGGAAGGTAGAGTCTGTGACCCCATGGTTTTGGGGCTCTCTCAGGAAGGGGCCAAGAACCAGAGCCCTCTCTGTACCCAGGTGAGCCCTCTGCCTTCACTAGGAAAGGTGAGAAGCTAATGGCAGCCCTGAAGCTTTTGACCAATGAGATTGCAGTAGATGATGTCTGAAACTCTTGCGGAGAGCTGAGTCACTGGTAACAGTCAGGACCAACACAAATTGTTGGTTTAGCCAGATCCTAATTCACTCTTGAGTAGTTGTAATATAAGAGAATGGATGAATAAATCCTATTTCCTTGTCTCAAATATTTCTCTAAAATGAATCTAATCTACTCTCCCTGCCTTTGTGTTTCATGGGTTTCTTCCTAAGTGACTCCAGAGAGTCTTCAGTCTGGATTCTCCTTCCTTTCTGCTCCTCAGGACCATCTGAGATTTCAAGTAGAAGCCACATCATAGGGCCATAGTGCTTGGTGCTGGGGAAATGCGCTCCAGAGTTTAGAGAGCAAAACACTAGGCCCAGGAACTTCAGCAATGACCAGACTTGGAGACAAGACTCTTTAGTGTGAATTAAGTTAAAGGGTGATAGCCCAGGTCATCTACTTGCCTGTTGTGAAAAAGCTCAGGAAGATCACACTGTACTCTAGAACCACAAAGTACTAAATCTCTGCCCCCAGATGGAGAGTTCTGAACAGAGTCAGAGCTGGTTACCTCAACATTAAAAATAGAGCAGACCAAGCTGCTTGAATCCACTGTGCACCAGTGTGTTTCCGGCAGGTTTCCCCAGCTTGTTCCTAACTAACCCTCATCTCCTTCCCTGTCACTTGAGTGGATAGAAGTGAAATTGACATTTTTGTGCATGACCTGAAATTAATGGTTGTATAGAAAATTGCACTGAATTCATTGTCTTTCCCCGCCAGAAAAATGTACCAGGAAAGAAAGCGTAATTATTACCTTGATTACAAAGGGACTCTGCTCTCCCATTATTATCTACTGTCTCACTAAATGAAGCCCACACATTTATGTCCTGGACCCCCCACTATTAAGGTTAGCTTCTTCCGGAAAGTGGTTGGATAAAGGTGAGGGAGAGAGAGGTCCCTCACAGTCACCCCAGGTGAGCAGGCTGCTTGCCCTAGAGGAGCAAATGCTGAGCCTGGAGAGAGGAGAGGTAGAAATGTTCCTTACTCCCTACCTGCCTCAACCCCTCACCTCCCAGAGCTTTGCTGAGAGGAAAAATATTATAGAAAATGCAGAAATGGGACTGTTGTGACAACAAATTAGAATGTTATCCAGCAAGTCCTCCAGGAGTCACCCCAGGGTGTTCAGAATCAGCTTTTGAGAGGTTACAGCAATCAATGCAGAAAACAGCCCAGAATCCAGTTCTAGTACAAGGCCTGGGGCACCCCTTGGCAGTCAGCCAATTTGCATTTGAATGGTTATTTCAGACATTTTATTTAAAATTGTGAATACAAAGGCTGGCTGCTTTCTGCCTTTATCTGTGATTCCAGTCTAGTTGTAATTAGAGAAAGAGGAAAGGTGAAAAAATGTGGTCAATTTGCAAGTACAGAAACAAAGGGGATGGTAAAAATTAGGGGTTTTCACTGGCCAGCATCTTGGGACTCAAGGGCCTCTGGACCAGAGAAGTAACCAGAAAACTGACCTGGCCTTCCCAAACAGAGGGACTGGCGGAATATACATGGACATGCAGGGAGCAGAATCTCTTAGGTAGGGGCTACAGAGTTGGAGAGCTGCCAGCTCAGCAATCTTAGCTCAGATGCCTGGTGGGGTCTGGGTTACTAAGAAAAAATGGAGAGGGCTGAAGATCTCTACCTTCCCCACTTCCTTCCTCCCTCTCTCTGCACCTCTGCCTGCTGGCTTCTACATCTGTGAAGTGCTACTCTGGGACAGGACTGTATGACAGCTGTCAACAGTCGGCCCCTGGCTTCAGAGGTCAGGCACTGGCTTCCCTCCCAGGATTGTCCCCTTCTGCCAGCTGTGCTTCCTAGGAATATTCAACCCTCCTTTCCAGAAGACAGCTGGTCCTTGAAGAATGTAGGTTCAGTCATTGTACCCTGATCTGTTGACAAGAAAGAAGAAATCCTGGCTGCCTTTCATAAAACTATGTCATTCAAGGACCTGCTTTTATTACATGTCACTCTGCTTAAATTCAGTTTCGAAGAACTCATAGACCCGTTTCACTGAAAACTCAATGAGGACATTCAGTCTTCCTCAACTGGCTCTTTCTTTAAGGCATTGATAGCAGGTCTGACTGTGCAGGCTCACTTACACATGTAAATGCACATGTATGACACATGCACATCCAAGGTAGGTTTTTCCAAGCCTGCACAGGTCCTTTGCTCCTACATTCATCAATTCTCAAGGTGGATCTAGATATTGCCATGCTCTGGCCTCATGCTCTGCTGTCACCTACCTTTCATTCTGAATATTCCACTACTGCCTCATGCCTGCTGCCAGGTCTGCATATTCTCTTTGAAATGTAGAATTGATCTTTCTTCATCCCTTCATCCTACTCTGCCAACTCTAAAATATTTAATGTTTTCTTGCTATTAGAAGAGTGATTAAAAACAACAAAAAAAAGTTAGATTCCCATAGAGCTAACTGGGGCTACTTGACTACTGCCCAGTTATCCTGTAACATACTCTATATAGCAGTGTGGTTATTGATCTCCATTTCTCTGGGACCCCACTAGCCACAGGGTCTTTGATCTGCCATGCCTTTGTCTTTGTCCACCTTGCTAAGCTCAGTTTAGGTCTAATCTCCTAAAGGATTTGTACCCTTCTGAGGTAGGTCAAGCTCCACTGAACACACCTGATGGCATTGATTTCTACAAGTGTTTAGGCTTATGTTGAGCCTTACTCTTTACCTCTAAGTCTTACTCCTTACTATGAGTCCATAAAGATGGACACTTTAGCTCTTAACCTTACTATTGCCTTCCCAGCATGACTAAAGCATCATACATGGAAATCTTGGTAAAGTTTTCTAGAGAATCTCTGTAAGGCACTTTAGAGTGAGGGGTCTAAAGAGATAAGGCCATCTTGGATTAAACATTGCTATGATTCTGGGGCCCTTTCCTCCACTCTGCTCCATATTGGGACTGCCAAGCCCTGATATGGGGAAAATCCTGCTAAGAATACAATTAAGTAGTTTTATCTAGAATTTCCCCATTCTTGACTGCAGGCCAAGTTGATATCTTAGTGTTTTTTCTTCCATTGACCCTTGCTCTGCCCAGAGCTATAAATCCCCAGCTGTCCAGGCTTGATTTGGAGTTGAGCTCAATTCAATCTAGAGGTAGTACAAACAATCTACTGTAGTAGTACAAACAAAATCTGTCTTTGTCATTTGACAAGTCTCAGTGTGTCATTTTTCTTTTAAGGAAACTCGAAGCCAGGTAAGGAATCCTAGATCTGGTGTATGACCTTGTACAAGTTGTTTTTAACTTCTCAGTTCTGTATATACTGCTTGCCTCATAGAGCTAATGCAAGAACAATGAAACCAGCTCCTATTTGGAAAGTGCACAGGTCCTTTTGAGTCATTAGAGCCAGTTTGGTGTCTTTCTGGACAATCTAAATCAAGGTACAATTGAGGGGGGTCTCCTGCTCCTGCTCTAGTGTTACTGAACGGCTGTCACCCAGTAGATCTGTGATGTACAGGACATCACTCACCACAGTACAACTGCTAATGATAATTCTTCAACCATGCATCACCTACCTCACCCTTTCCCTCCAATCAGGATGCTCAGAAGAATGGCTCACCTACACAGGTTCTTCCATCTTCTCCCAGGATGTAGGGGTCTGTGCACATACACAGGAAGCTGCCCTTGGTGTTCTTGCACCAGGCTGATGAATGGCAGGGGGCATCAACCCTTCGGTCACACTCGTTAATGTCTGTAAGACAACAGAAGGTGAAGGTTGTGGGAAGGGCACACAATCTCCTTTGTCTGGGATGGAGAGAAGGAAAGTTGCTCAGAGTTTGTGAAAGGACCTCTAGACCCTTTAAAGGAGGCTCCTCATGCAACTTCCTCTGGCTCCCAGTATGTTGATGGTATCCACCTGTTGACAATCAGTTTGATGGGTGGTGTTCTCTGCCCATGGTGAAAAGGCTGCTTTTCCTGCTTCTACCAGAGCTGCTTTCTTGACCCTGAGACTCAATTGTTAAGTCAGTTAAGCTCTGGGCTGGACTGGTATCATGGCAAGTCACCCCAAATCTTGATGTGGATTGGGAGCTTCCTGTCGGAAACAAGTATATTTCTCCCTGGGCAGTCCAATATACAGGACAGGATGAGACTCACTCAGACATTCCCAGGTTATCATTTCTGATGAGCAGGCCTGACCTGGGTCTTGCTTCTACCCACCCCAGAAAACACTAGCGAGGTGTGTCCTTGCTTCAGATCCCACGGCAGAGCTTTGGCATTGTTGAGCAGCATAAACAAGGTCCTTGAGTCATTGAATCATTAAGGAACTTGATGGTCTCTTCTGCCAAAAATCCATAATCCATTACTAGATTTACTGGGTTCCTGCCTCCAAATAACTTGCTATGTAACGTTTTCTTCTAATAATGATTCTTTTCTAGCAAGGGTAGGAAATAGGTGGTAGAATATCAAGTGAAAAGACAGGATATGTTTCTAATAACATGCATGAATACATATATATTGTTAAATGCTATAGATGGACCTTCTATTAACTATTACTTTGTGCCAGAGAATAAGATAAAAGTGAAGTTAGTTTGTGCTGTGACCATGCCAGCCTCTGCTTTCACTCTGAACCCGAATTCTGGTGCCAGCAAGTAACTGGGCAAGGGTGAAGGGAACAGTGAATGAGGGACTTGTTATGTGGATGTATTTTATTCTCATACCTAGGTCATTTGAACACTGCAATTCTCGGGTCTCTGTGTACTGAGAATGCTGTAACTCAAGTAGAGATGTCAGCAGGGGACTTTGTCTCTGCTCCTGCTACATATGGGGTGAAGAGTACAAGCGGTGCTGGGCCAATTTCTGATTTCAAGATGCAAGAGGGACTATTCTCACATACAAAATGAACATAATTAGTTCAATTAAAACTGAACCATAGATAATGTATGGAAAAATCCAGAGATTTTTCTACTTTTTTTCCAGCTGTTCTTTCCCTATAGAATGGCTGATTAGTGAAGTCACATATGACAGTCACAACACCAAATCCTAAGAAGGCATCTCAAGGTTGAGAGTTAGTCTCTGGTTCCAAGCAGGAGAGAGAATTAGTTGCTTGGATTTGCCTTTCTATTGTAAAATTATTAGCAAACATTTCATCCTTGTTAATTTGTCAAGGCCTTTGGACATGCAGTATCATTTTCTGCAACTGAAACTGTCTGTGAAGCAAGGACAGAAAATGCAATGTGTCTTGAGTATGCATACAACTTCTTCTAGGAGGGGCCCTGGCAGCAAGAAAATCTAAGCCACTGTCCTGAAGTTGACAAACTGTAGGGTGTGTGGTAGGTGGAAGAAGAGAAAGAGGAGGAAGAGATGATATAAATGTGGGGTCTGGAGGCCAGAGATATAGCATGGAGGTAAAGCATTTGGCTTGCATGCGGAAGGACCGTGGTTCGAATCCCAGCAACTCATATGGTCCCCCGAGCCTGCCAGGGGCGATTTCTGAGAGTAACCCCTGAGCACTGCTGGGTGTGACCCCAAAAAACAAACAAAATAATGTGGGGTCTGGCTTCAAGATCCTACTCAGTGGCACTCTGGACCGTTGCAGTGCCAGTCCTTCTGTATAGTTCCTGCTCTTCTCTGTACATTTTTCCATAAGCTCTGAGCTCAGAGTGTTCTGTGCAAGTCCTCACAGTGTCCCTCTTACAAAGCACCCAGTCTGTGTGGTTCAGAACCCCACAGATGTCAATTCTGCAGGTGGCTTGCAGGTGGCCTTTCATCACCTCCAGTTTCTGGTGGTGCTGGTGACTATGTGTCCTTGAACTTGGACCTGCTTCTCTGGGTCCTTAGAGGACCCATCTTCCTCAGAAGCTGCTTACTTTTTTGCCAGAACCCCCATCACCTGGATCTAGCCCATTTATAAACCTTATCTCACCCTTTCCTCCTTCCTAATAAGGTCATGGGCTGATGTGGGAGGAATTCAGACTTCTTGTGTCTGAGGGCAGACAGTCCCTCCAATGCATTACACCTGAGGTCTATCTCTTCGTATATGAAACCTAAGTGCCAAAAACTCACTTATTCTAACCTCCCTACTAGAGGAGTGACTCAGAGTGTATGACAGTTCACACCTGCGGTAATAACACGTCTAATAAAGTAAAGACAGAAACAGTCTAGGCCTACAGGGGCCCTAGATTTTTTGATCAATTTGCATAAAAGCCAAGGCCTTGCTTACCTGGCCAGATTGCTTGTTCTCTGGGAAGACTGCAGATTGCATTCCCAGACCCCCCTGCCACTCACCCCCAAACATCTGCACAGATGCAGCATGCCCTGAGCACATTTGTGCTGATTGCGAATCTTATTCCTCTGAACAGACACAGAAGCATTCATTTGCATTCATCTATTACATAATCTCTTGACAATAACTGGAGCAAGAAGTCGCAGATACACAGCTTTTTATCCATTTTGAATTCACATACAACTTTGAAGTCCTCAAAAGGCACTCATTACAATTCATTCACTATCCCCCCCCACCCCAACTTTAGATATTTCTGTGGATGGGTTTGACTGGATAAGTAGGATTTGTGTAAAAAGGAGAAGAGTGAATCTCTCTTGATTGTGTATATTAAATATCCAGTTAAGCTTGCAAGCTTTGCTTTCTGCAGACACTGTCTTGTGGATTAGATATTTCTTTAGGGATTTGCTTATATTCACACTGTATTAGTAAAGAATCAGGAATTCCCTCTTTGCTAAATTTAAGAGTCTTCCCTGCCCCACCCTCCTATGGAAACTTCTAGTGTAAGTTATGGATGGGGTGGAAGTAATTGTTGACATAAATGAATAAAAACATGGCGTTTTCTTCACTGAGTCTTTTGTAATTAATACTTAAGGCAATGTTCTTTAAGGGTTAGTAAGATGGTTCAGAGTTCAGTGCTTTGCATACAATCAAAGATCAAGTTTGTACCCTAGTACTATATGACCCTGAGAGAACAGCAATGTGTTCTAGAAACCATTGAGCAACACTGAGGTGTCCCTGGATTTTAAATTACACCTTATTTTACCTAAAACAAGGAGCATCCTGGTTTCTTTGTATGTTTGTTTTCAAATTGGATTTACCCCCAAATAGGTTGTCATACTTAAAAAGTTGGGTGGGCCTGGCACAGGACAGCCTGAGTTATTGTTCTTATTGACCCTCTCAGGGGAGTTCTCTGTACTCATTAAATGCAGTTCTGGCATGCACTGTGTTGGGTATATGAGGTAGAAGATTGTCAGACTATACATGTTTCACCATTAGCCTGGTTTGGACTATTTGATGTGTGATCCTGATTCAGACTAGTTCACCTGGGGTTGGAGATATGGCTCGAGGAATGATTTTATACCTGGTGGTCTTTAAGCCTGCAGAGACTGGTCAGCTTTGCATCCTGGGACTCTACCACTGAGTCTCCTGGTCCAATTGATCCAGTAGCTCTGATTTCTTCAGGAAAACTGCTTGAAAGGCTCCTCCTCCGAAATATAGTCTTTATATTAATACAATCCAAAGAAAAAGTGTGGGCTTAACTCTTTAAAAGTTTTACTTTTATAAAGCTATTATTCTTTGTCATATTGTATGAGGCCAAGGGAACCAGAAGTAATAACTTGATCAAGTCATAAAGTCTTCATGAAAATATTTATAAATGCATTAAAAGTGACTAAATTTTACCACTTTTGAAAAGTCTATTTAGGTTCTCACTATGCCATTCCCCCTCACTTGCATTTTCACTTAGTGGTGTGGTTTAACTTAATGGACAGTATTCTAAGTCGATGGACATACTGTTAATTTGAACAGATAATGAGTCCCAGTGTGAGTGTATCAAAATCTCGACCACCTGCTTTTGATTTACTGTGTCAATCGCACTAGGTTTCTGCTGCATTCTCTGTGGTGTGCATTTAGCTAATGTAAATTAACAAGCAATGCAGTAGACCTTATTACTATCTTCATTTTACCTTTGACAGCACAGACACACAGTGAAGCTCTCAGTTGGGGGACACAGAGGAAAAACTACTGATATGGCCCAGGCAAGAGATCAGAAAAGCAGTAGGCAGGTCGAATGTAGAGAGAAAAGCAGATTCATGGTTGGCTGGGTCCCACAAGTTGTATGACACTGATCACCCACTTGCCAGAAATTCAGATTCTGACTCAGGGATTCTAGAGAGCTTGGGGTGTTCATTTCTACAGGGTTCTGGTTCTCTGCTGCTGTTCAGTAACCATGCTTAGAGGCTGAGATTGTGGCCTGGGTAAAATGGTCCTAGCCCAAGAACCCCAGTCTGGTCTAAAAAGTGAGCAGAGTCACTATTAGTTACTACTTGTAGGTAGGAGCTAGGTAGATACTGATTTTGATTGTCCAGAAGAAGCAGAAAAACATCCCAAATGGTAGAAGTTATATGAGCTGGAAGTCTTAGAGCCATGGAGGGCTCCTGGAATGGGTGTATGAGGACAAGTCATCACAGATAGAGTTCACCATTACTTGCCTGTTTCTGACCTTTTGCTTTTCCTTGATTTGAATTTGAGGTAATAAACAAATGTATTTATTATCTTAAACAAACAGTCAAAATAATAATCAAAATCAATATTTGAAGTGATCAGGGAGTTAGGTAAAAGATCAAGCAGTACACAAGTGATCTGAGTGTCTTATGAGATTAGAGTCCACACGAAACAATTCGGTATACATGTCCCATCTTCATTGTTGGTCATGCCAAACGTATAGATCAGTGGTTTTGCTCATTTTTATACCTGGAAACCATTACCAGTCTGCAGCTGGCAGTTGAAAACCATGGATTTAGGTAAAGTGGGCAGTTAAGATTTGCAGAGGTCCTATACTAGAAAAATTTTGGATTTTGAAATTTTGGCTGTTGGAGGAGGTGCTGTATTTTATTCTCAGGAATCATAAGAAGAACACTAACAGTAATAGTACATGAATATGCCCTGCTTCACAGAGAAGTGGGGCCCTCTGACAAGAGTGAGCACGTGATGGGGCTCTGAGAAGCAACTTTCCCTCTTCTCTCAGGGCACCATATATTACCGCTGTGTTACTTCTCCACATACCTCAGGACTAAGCTTAAAAAGATTGGGGGGTATGCCCACTCTGCCTTCCCTGCCTCGAGTTCTGTAGGTGCAAAGTTGAGAATGTGTGATACTGTGTTTAGCAGTTTAATCACAGAATTTCCAGTTCAGACCATTTTTTAGGAACAAAATAATTATTTCTACCTCCCAACTTTTGATTTGTTTCTAGTCAGTTCCAAGAGCCTTTAGCCATTTTCAAGTTATTCCTGAGACATAACTCTTCAACCACCTTTAGATTTTTCCTCTTCTTTCCTTGCTCATTTTGTAGGTACCAATCTGTACTTATTGGAGACAATGGCCCGTAATCAGACAGCAACCCCCAAGATTGAGTCCTAGGAGATCTCTAATGCTCACAGACACTTGGTCTTTTTATTATTTAATTATTTAGGGCCACACTAGAAATGTTTTCATTTTTCCCAATTGAAACTATAAAAAGTGGGGAAAAAAATTGATGCACCATTGTTTCCGGTTTGCAAACTAGACAAGATCCTGCATGAATTCATTTCTCTTCTAAAGGCTTCATCACTGCAGCTCATGGCAAGCAGCCCACACACAGTTAATGCTTGATTTTAATCTCTTTCTATGAGCAAGGACTTGGTGTAGGCAATTGGGCCTGCTTTTCAGGTAATTACTGGGGATGCTGACTCAACCTTCTACCATTCCATAGTGAAAACACTCACATCTCAGCTCTCCAAATCCCTACATAGAGATGTGCAACTTTGAGTTTGCTATGGGGCAATTCTGAATGGGTCAGACCCCTCAGATCTTTTAACAATAGATTTACCAATCATAGGGGATCTGAGCAGAGCACAGAGGTTCACTCTATTTCTCAGAACAGCCTTCCTAGAAGCCTCGACTCTCCCCTTTACTTCTTTGGCACTATGCCTTTGAATACTATTGAAAACTCTTGAAAGATACAAGTTCAAATAGTGCTTCCTACAGGGTAGCTAAGCCTTCCTGTATGGTTTTCCACTTCTGCTCTCCTGCTCCTGCCTATATATCCACATTTCAGCAAAGTGAAAATATAAATGAGGTCTAGAGGCATGAAGTAAGGTGAAGAAAGGGCCCTAAAAAATGATTTTCTGTCAGGGTGGGTCTATCCCTATCCTAGTAATGAAGATATTTTCAGTTATTTCACTGAAGAAATAAACTTGAGAAGTTACTTACTTTAATCTCTTTTAATTCACTAACTTTCTTTCTTTTTCCACATCTATGGCCATCTGTATGGCATATGGGGATGCAACTACTCTGATGCTTCCTGGTCCAGAAAGATTTCAACAAGGCAAACCACGGGGACTAATGTCTATCTCTAACAAAACTATAAATTGATAAGTGTGCCGAGATTCAGCTTTCCATAGCTGACTTTTCATTCTTGGTAAAGTGATTCTACATTCATGACTGTGAAATGACTGACCTTTGCACATGGGGGCCTGGGGATCCCATCCTCTGAAGGTACAAGTAATTTGCTCTTGTCCTTGAAGCTCAAATCCATGACGACAGGAATAGACTGCCACCCGTCTTCCAAATTCCTCACAGATCATGTAGTCTCCGTCATTTACGTTAGGTGGGAGGCCACATGGGTCATCTGCAGAGTTGCAATATTACATTACACTTTGTCAACACCCTTGCTTCTGCTTTTATGGGCCTCTTAAGATTACCTCTCCTGTACATTCTCCATCAAGACCTCCACAAAGCTGGTTCTCCTGCATTGCACAATTTCCTCTTAAAATAAATCTTCTGTCTACTTCTTCTCTGGTACAAAGAGCTATTCTATGAAATCTCCTGAGAATCTAATGCATTTGCTTCTAATGTTGTTCTTAGTTTCTCTTAAATCCTCTACAATCTGGCTCTGGCTCCCTGCTCCAATACAACGGCTTGCATTCACATCAACAGCTCTAAGTTGGGGAATGCAGGACAAAATTTACAGAGAAGTTCTTCCTTAATTTCCAAACTTGTCCCTAATTTCCACTCTTCTATACCCACTGTCTTCTGCTCACTTCTTTGTTCATGTCCAGAGGTGCTGGTTCAGTGAACAAATCCTCAACAGAAGACTTGTCTGGAGTCTCACAGAACCTGACTTCTGTGACTCTGGAGAGCTCTCTGGGGATGATCAACCCACATGAAATCATGAGAAAAAAAAAGCACATGTTCCACCCACTAGGCTAGATCCTTCTTGGATTCTGGCAGCTTGTTCCCATGTTCTGGTCCCAGATGTCCTTCATCTCTTTCTTAATGGCTGCTTCTCTAGGGAGTGACTCTGCTCACCATTTGACTGTCAGCAGAATGTCTCTAGAATTATACTCCACACGTACATGCACCTGCCACATTCTCATTTCAGTGAGAGTGGAGCTTAGCATGGTTGAAATGGTAATTTTTCTTCTTCCTCCTTCCTTTTTTTCTCCTCTTTCTCCTCCTCCTCACCTTTGTGGACCTCCCTATGGAGCCATGAATTTCCAGTTGACTCGTGTCCTGAGTGTGCATGGTACTCTCCCATCACTCCATGGAACCTACCTGGCCTGTCCCAGAAACAGCCAGCCCCTCCACTTGCCTTCTGTGTTCCCCACTGAAACTGTATATTGCTATTTAGTTTTTGTACATCTTATCATCTTGGATATGAGGGTGAAGAGTTGTGTTTGTGTATGTGTGTTTATGTGTGTTCATTATTTTCCTATCTATGTCTCTCAAGAACCTAGACCTGAGCACAGAGTAAATATACAACTGAGATAAAAGGTCCAGATAGGGTTCAAGGATGCATAGCAACAAGCTGGCAGCTACATACAACATGAGGGCCAGTGGTCATGCTGTATGGAGGGAAGATTTAAGACAGATAGTTGAACCACTGACATATATGCCTAGAACCAACACTGAAGTCTAACATATCAACACTGATTTTCCCCCTGCTATTTATTAGAGAACCACTGTGACAGATTTTTTTAGGAAACCTGAAATTTGTTTGATAGAACAAAGTCTTAAGCAACATTTAGGTATTTGCTAGTCTCTGTATCTCCTAGAAACCAGGATTTCTGTAGCAAAGTGTTAGCAAAGTGTCTATTGTCTATGGATAATGTGATCTCTTCTTATTAATCACTTGCCAGTCTCTCATCTAGGGGCAGCCAGCAATCCAGTGTATGTGGTTGTCTTGACCTGGTGGCTGCTACCAGATTCAATGATAAAGCACAGTGGGGAAATGCATGGGATAAATTCCAACTGGGGCGTCCAGTATCCACTGATGTAAGGAGAATGGCAGCATCCTTACATGAATAGTCTATATGATCAGGAGAGCCCTTCAGGGGAGCCTGAGCCTCAGGGAGAAAGGACCCTAGACTGGGTCTTTATGATAATTCTAGGAAGACTGGCTTTCATCAGATCACTCTTCCTCATGTGAGGAGGTCATGCTTTTGAACATCAGGTACCATCTGGATGTTATTTTCTCTACCTCTAATTAGCGAGAGTAGCTTCTGTGCAGGGCTATGCTTTCTGGAATGAACACTGGCCCATATGTAATTTTAAAGCAAATCTAGGTACCTGGAGGAATGACCTCCCTCCACAGCTCCAAGTCCAGGCTGGGGATATTCTCACAAGACTCAAAATCCAGGGGGAATCTTCCAGTTAGAAAGGCGTCCATGGGCACTTGATTGAGGCCTGTGTTGTCACAGATGACCCGAGAGAGAGAATGCCTTTCCAGCTGTTGCCTCTGCATTTCAGTAAACACATCCTCATTTTCCCACCAAAACCTACAAAGCAAAGTGGGCAGAGCAGGGGTAGAGGCTTGCTTGGTGACTTCTGCCTGCAAGCACAAAGCATCATCTTTCCTACAGTCTTGGGTCTATGCTTGTGGCTTGAGAAAGAGAGGGGGACAAAAGGATCAATTCACACTGTTTTCACTGGTAGTGCCACTTGCTTTACAGACCTGGATTTCTAGACCCGAAGAACTGTGTTGAATACAAGAATAATGGGGCTGGGGATAGCTCCAAGTGTTCAATTCCAGGCCCCACCTCACATTCCCCAGGGCTATATATATATATATATATATATATATATATATATATATATATATATATATATATATTTGTTTGCAATATAGTATATATACTATATTTCATATATATATATATATATATACTATATTTCAACCAAATGTGTGGCACCACCACAGTCATGTATGTGAAAACTCACAATCAGTATGTGTGAGCACTACACCCAAGTGTGTGAGATACCTCAAGTTTGTTTGATACTTCAGGCAACTATGTGAGAACTAACAGCCATGTGAGAACTCACAACCAAATATGTAAGAGCACCATGACCAGGTGTGTGAGAGAAACACAATTAAGTGTGTGAGAGAACCACAACCAAGTGTGTGAAATTCTACAATGAAATGTGTGAGAGCTCCTAACCAAATGTGTAAGAGCTCCACAACAAAGTGTGTGAGAGCCTACAACAAAGTGTATTAAAGCTCACAATCATGTGTGTGATTCCTGGTCACAGCAACAAAACAAAAATGAAAAGGAAGGATTAAAAACATCCATAAAAATGAAGAGAACCTCCTTCCACCTTTGGGAAGCCTTGACTGAGTGACTGCAAGGGTTGTGGGGATCCCCCTTTTACATGAGATTTGCCCAGAGCCACTTTCCTCTCAGAAAGTGAAGATCTTTGACCATTCCCACAGCTCTTGACTGGACTGGAAGACAGTGCACTTCTCTCTTTCATAAAAGCTTTTTCCTCTTTCCTTGAGAGCGATTCTCCTCAGCTTATGAGAGAGTGGCCTCCCTACAGATCAGTCAGCTCATCAGAGTTGAGTATTGAGGATGAGAAGCTCAGGTTTGTTTTCCCTTGAAAACTCATACTGGATGTTTTACACAGACATCCATCGGATGGAAAGAAAATGCCCCTGAATCAGTACTTTCTAGGTCTTTCACATAATACAGGATTGGTTTATATGACATCTTATTTGACATGACAGGTGGCTCTCTCTGTGGAATTTGTGACTCTGTGACTAGGTTGGTGTCAGAGTCCCAGAAGTCCATGCGCAGTTTGGTTTGGGAGTTAGGTTGTAAGAACATAAGGAGATAGCTAATACAGAATCTTGAAAGAACCTAAATTTTTCTACAAATGTTTAAGCTGGGCATGGTAACAAAAATAAACAAACAAAAAATAAAAAACAAATGGCAATAAACTAAAACAAAAACTGATACATTATAGGGACCATATACATAAGTAAAAGAGAACATTTTTTTTTCATTATTTGCATTTCTCCCAAATTTCCAATTCAGTGCAGGTGGTAACATTTCTGATTTTCTGGAGTTCTTTTTTTGGGGGGGAAGGGCAGGGCAGAGTGGCTCAGTGTTAGATCGTAACACAGCTCTGGTTTCAGCATGTATATCACAAGTGAGCTCCTCCCACCTCAGTTTCACAAACACTGTCATAGACATGAAATTGAGTGACTTTTAAGACTGCCAGGACACACTATTTGTTCATTGAAGGCTGCCTAATTTTTTTTCTGTGATGGGATGATAGGAGAGAATCACTAACATTTCCCATGTCTGAGAAATTCCATTGTGTTTTCTGGGATGTGTATTTATGTCTTATCATAACCCATTTACAAGCCAGCATTAGAGTTGATCAAACTATGGTTGAGAAAAATATTTGGCCTGGAACCACAAATATTGAATGATGGAATTAGGATTTGAACTCAGATTTGACTGAGTTCAAGTGAGCCATGTAGGACTATCACTGTCTGTGTAGATCATAGATGCAACTGGTTATATATACCTACCGGTCACCATCCCTCAAGGCCTTCATTTGCCTCCCAATGATGCAAGCAAACAGGGGGCCTGTCCGCGCTCCAGGGAGGAATCTCTCAACCAGGCCACCTAGCCAGACATCAATGTTGTCAGGGTGGCCGTACAAGTCCATTATTCTATCAGCAATGCTCTTGTTGCCAATGGTAGTGTTCAAATCAGCTCTGGTCTCCAGCCTGGGTAGGCCACAAAACTCTCTCCACTCATTATAACCTGCATGGAAAAGAGGGCTCAGGCTTTCTCTCTCTCAAGGAACCTAATATTCTTTTGACCTTATGAATGCTATAATCCATTCACATGGACTATATGGTACAGAAATAGAAACCTGTACACAGCTTCCAGCCACAGAGAAATTACTTCATTACCTTCTATGTCGCTGAGAATTTCACCTGCTGAAATAGTCTGCACAGACTTTGGAGTCTTGTTGAAGAGCTTGCTCATAAATTATATAGGATAGGTCAATGATGTTGAATCTAAGACTAGAGTGAGTTCATATTGTCTGGCCTATACTCAGTTCCTGTCTCTGCACTGCTGCAGTGCATTTGAGACAGAATTTTTCTAACAGCAGAGTTCACACACCATACCCAATATAAAACGCTGATAGGAACTTTCTCTGGACAAGAGTTAGGCATGATCATCCCAGGATAGAAAGAAAAGAAAAGAAGAAAGAAAGAAAGAAAGAAAGAAAGAAAGAAAGAAAGAAAGAAAGAAAGAAAGAAAGAAAGAAAGAAAGAAAGAAAGAAAGAAAGAAGAAAAAGAAAAGAAAGAAAGAAAGAAAGAAAGAAAAAGAGAAGGAAGGAAGGAAGGAAGGAAGGAAGGAAGGAAGGAAGGAAGGAAGGAAGGAAGGAAGAAGAGAAAGAAGAGAGAGAAAGAAGAGAGAGAAAGAAAACAGAAAGAGAAAGAAAGGAAGGAAGGAAGGAAGGAAGGAAGGAAGGAAGAAGAAAGAAAGGGAAAAAAGGGAAAGAAGAAAGAAAGAAAGAAAGAAAGAAAGAAAGAAAGAAAGAAAGAAGAGAAAGAAAGAAGGAAGGAAGAAGAACAGTAAGAAAGAAAGAACACTTGTAATAACAACTCTCTCTTATTCTCTCTTTCACACACACACACACACACACACACACACACACAACACTTGAACAGATATGAAAGAATGTCTTTATCTGACCAGTTTTATCTTGTAATGAAGATATCTCACTGTGGCTCCATTGCTCAGCATCATTTCTCAAATACTGATCAAAAGAATCAGGAACTCTTCCTCTTTCTTCCTCTCTGAGCAATACAATGGTGCGGGCCACATTACTGCCCAGCATCTATCTGTGTCTGACTTTGTGGTACTGTCACTGACCCAGTTAGGTATCCACTCCTCCTCTCTTAGGCTTCTTCTTTCACCTGAATTCTTACAACCACCTGGTCCCTCTGCCTCTATCTCAACCAGGTGTTACCTCCAGACTCTGGGGATATTACTTCCAACCAAAGTGCATGGAAAGATGGATGTATGACATCTTTGACATTTTCAAGGATGTTGAGGCACTCATGAGAAAACCTGAGTGCTCAAAGAAAGCCTTCTGTTCAGACAAAATAGAACCACACACACACACACACACACACACACACACACACAAATCAAATATTTTCCTGTGAGATAAAGAAAGGCTAATAAGTGATAATGAGACTTGCTGAGTCCAAGAAGAGGAAATTGGAAGGAAAGTAAAAAGAAGGACTGGAGTCAGCCACTACCCAGGTGTTTGCAAGAAAAACATAAATGGGGGTAGAAGGTTGTGAAGAAAAGGTTGGCTCTGCTCCAATTTCACTAACTCTACCCTGCTGGCTCCTAATCTCAGAAACAGCTGCTCCTGGAACATGGGATGCATATGCCTACCTGCCCCAGGGCCCTCCCATGATGCTACAGTGAGGGCTCCAGTACTCTCCTTGCTAAAACTGCTCAGGTTTAGCCACTCACATTCCTCTAGTCTTGACTAAATTTGTTTGTAATAACTGAACGCTCAAAATAGCAAAATAGATTCTGCTCAGTTACCCCACCTCTCTTATGGTCATTACATTCATATTTATCCTCAAGTGAAAGGAGATACCCAGAAAACAATGTTTTCCACTGATTTGTTTCCTCTACAAAGAATGTATATAAATCAAAGACAGAAAACATCAACGAAAATTAAAATCTGAGCTTTGAAAAAAAAACCTGCTATCAAATATGCTTGGGCTCACTTTTATTCAACAAGCCTCATGATTCAAATTTATATAGTGACTGCATATGCAGATGCTCTTCTCACGAAAAGTCTCGATTAGGCCTCTTATCTCAGGACATTATATGTATTGTTACTCAACTCCCCAGAGAAGCATAGCTGCCGTAATTCAGAACCTGCCATTTGTAGAAGACTGCTTATGACCCCTGATTTTGTTCACAGAATGACAATTCTTTACTCCTATCAGAGATGTCTGGGAGAGTGATTGTCCATTTCTTAGAGATTCTCCTGTCTCCCCCACCTCAGTGCTGATGGTGGTATTTCTTCTTTATCACATAATCTGTGACATAGTCACTTGGAGACTCAACCATCACAAACCTACCCTCTGAATTTCTCATGAATAGTACCTGAAAGCAGAGCAGCACTAAATTTGATTTATGGAGAAAATATATATATTCCCAGTGCCTGTATTAGAGCTTGGGGAACACGGCAGTTCTTTCATTGAATATTTGCTGAAAGAATGTGTTTATTTTTGAGAGAATCAAAACTCCAAATATGAAGTGAACCAAGATCAAAATTAAGGCTAATATTGCTATAATGATATAGACCTTCTGTAAATATTTTAACTAATAAAAAGTAATAAAAATATTTCAATACCGTGAGAGACAGGCACTTTAAGTTTTACATAGAAAAATAAGAAATTAGAAAGATATTTTTCGTTCTTACTACTGTAAGAGAAGTCATATTTATCTCTCTTCAGTCCCAGAGGAAAAGGGTACAGTGTCTAGAACATGACAAAGAGATAAAAAGTCAAAATGCTCTCACAGGACCTCAGAGACAGAAGCAGGAATATAAATTTTGATATTTTTCTATATGCTAGACAGAGGAGGAAAAGTAATCGAAAAAATGCAACTTTGGGGAATGTTTATTAGATATTTTATGATCTCTGCACAATGAAGCAAAATATCTCACTGAGTAGGAGTGACCACTATAACATGAATTTAATGAGCATTTATTATCAAATTATATAATTTAACCTCAGACCTATCTTTTTTTAATTTGATTAGTTGTTCATTCTATACTTGGTCTCCCATTGTATCAATTTTCTTCATTCACATAAATTAGAGAATTAGGGTGTTGCCTACACTCTTTAAGCTTTGGTCTTCATATTAGTTTTTTTAAAGAACAATTTTATTGAGGGGATAGAAATGTAGTACAGGGGTTATATTTCTTTCCATGAAAGTGACTGGCTCTGGTTTGATCCCTGGCACTACATATGGTCCCCAGCATATTGTCAAGAGTGACCCCCTGAGCATAGAGCCAGTCAGAAATTGATCCCTGAGCACCAACCTTGTGTTGGCCCTCAAATACAAAATCAAAGCAAAAAAAGATAATTATTTACTCATTAAAAATTTCCCCTCCCTCTCCTTTCTATCAGTTTTATAACGCCTGGAATTTCTGTTGGGGGAAAGGGATGGAAGTGGGTGTCACACATTTGATTGTTGTGCTGTATGCCTCTAGATCCAATATGGCTTGTGGTGTCTGATAATATAGACAGCAGGTCTTCCAGCATGCATATAGTATGATAAGGGGTTGAACTTATGGCCTTATGTATGCTTGCAGGTACTTTGAACAAAGAGCCATCTCCTAGCCCCTCCTTATCACTTTTTAAACTGATCCTAATGTAGGATCATAGGGCTTATAAGGAGATGGTCTAAGTTAACAGAAAATAATATGTATGATCTAGTCTGTGGACTGTAGAAGCACTGCTATGTAAATTGACACACAGACTTGCACATAAACTCATAAATTCACACACAGAAATTAGGCATTGGCTAGGACAGGTCTAGAAGAAGCACTAAAGGTCAACCGGATACCAAAACGTGCAGATCTCCGATAAAGGAAAGCAACAGTGCATGAGACATTTTGGGTCAGTTTCAGAAAAGAATGATGTGGATTGGGAAAGGAAAGGTGGGATTCAGAGTTAGAAAGCATAAGAAGGGAAGAAGGAGAATGTATAAACTAGTCATCTGACCCCAGTAGGGATCCCTACTCAAACCAGTAGCAAGAGATTAACCTGGCTAGACTGATAACCTTGCAAGCAGCACAATTACCTCTTATGGCTCCAAGATGTCAGTTAGAAAGAGGCAGGGAAGAGAACGATTTGCTCTAGCACTACATGAGTGCTGGGACCTGCAATTTGATCCTAAGAAGCCAGGTGCAGACTTGTTACCACCTTTCCAGAAATTTCTGCCCCCCTGACCCACAACATGCTATTTATAACTACTTGGCTTCTTCCTTGCTGGGAGCCTCCTTTCCCTCTCATTGCAGTTCTGTTGTCCAAGCAAAGCAGGAATGACCTCTGTAGTGCAGTGAGCTAGACTGCAAAAGGTAGTTTCTGAGAAGTTGATAGGAAGTTGCAGACACACTTTACTTTAAACTCAACTCCCAAGGAACAGTGGATAATTTGCCAGACTCTACAACACAAGAAACCATTTTTAAAGCAGAGGCAAACCTGGTAAACCATGGTCCCGGCCCCTCTGCAGGTTGAGTGATGCCAGATCTAAAGTGCCTGTGCTGGACAGCACAAAGAGCCTCTCTGTCAGCTCTTCGTTCATCAGCTGGTCCTGCACTTGTAGTTTGGTGGGTCTAGCAAGAAGGCCACGCACCACGGGATCCAAACCTCCTGGAAAATATCATGGAAAAGATAGTGAAACTTCTTGAATTCTGGAGAAATGAAAATATCTAAAATGATAAATTGACACCTATAGCCAATATCTCTTGAAGTTCACAAATTCACTTGATGTGATACCGATGTTTTCCAATGAATTTAAGAAACTTATTTGGTTGGTGAATTTATATACTTGTATCCTAGGTATATCTTGTCATTGTGTAGGAATGATCTTTCGATATGAAGGGGAATTCTAAAATTGTCCTTGTGAAGGTTTTATTTTCCTTTTGAGCAGTAGGAACAGTGTAAAGGAACACATTTGCTGAATTCTAACTCTTGGTATAATAGAAGGAGATATGGCTTTGTTTAGTGTACAGTTGGTGTGTTCAGGGATCTCTTGCTCTCCAGTTATTCCATAGCATCTTGTGGACTACTCAGCTCCCACCTTCTACCATTGAGGAAACTATCAGGCTTGTCTCTTGTTGCTCTAACATCTAAGGCCACAGCACCTCCTACATTGAGGAAACTATCAGGCCTGCCTCTTGTTGCTCTAATATTTAAGACCACTAGCAGCCTCTCTTTCCCTTCAGATACTATGTCTATTTGTTTGGTTTTGTTCATGAGCCACACACAGCAGTTCTCAGAATTTATTTCTAGTTCAGTTCTCAAGGAATCTCTTCTGGTATTCCTCAGGACAGCATGTGATGCGTTGCAAAGCTGGTGCTCAAACCATTGGCTCAACTTTCTAGCTCCAGTCCAACACCTAATTGGAGACCATTACCTTCTCAATAAGAATGGAAGCTTCCAGGTACATGTGGTGGAGAACATGAGAATCTTATAAAAAAAATCCTGACAAGACTTTGCTCAGGAATTGAAGTGGTTCTCTGAGCAGTTTTCTTCCAAAGAAAGCCCATCTATTGGCATTCCAATGCAATTTGGCATAGAACCATGCATCGAGCAAAAACATTTCCTGAAGATAAGTTGGAATTGCTGACCCTGAATAGGCAGAGATGGCAGCTCCAACATTTTTTTTAATGCAACAGAGGGGGTTATAACCCGCACCTATGAACTTAAAAAAGCTTGAAAAATCCTTGCAGAAGCATCTTTAATAAATGCTTAAGCCTATTTACAACCTGTAATTATGCTTATTTTCTCCAAAAGTAATGGTAACAAGACAACATTCATTCAAATGGTCCAGTGTGAAGGGAAATTCTGTGCCTTCCAGGATAGAGATTATCTCATCTCAAAGGGAGAAAAATGCACCAACCCAGCTGGCCCAAAGCAGAGATGCACCTTCTTTGATGAGCCTCCAGGGACTGAAGAAAACATCCTGAAGCCGGAGTTTAGGGAGATCAGGGTGATCTTGGAAGTGGGCATCAAGTCGTCTTACCAGGGGGTGGATTGTGGCATGACCAAAACGGAAGGCAGCTGTGGAAAACACATTGGAGACTGTGGGATCCACAGTGGAGTCATAGCCTTTATAAATGCTCACATGCTGCTCAAAGGCCGTGGAGCCCAAAATTTTGGGGAGGTAATCTCTCATAGTGATAATCTGTGGAGAAAGAAGACAAGTGAGTGGTTCAGGACAGTAAATCATGTGTGTGCTCCCAGGAGGGGAGGTGCAGGGGGACACAGATACAGAAAATGACACTTCCTGCACAATCATGGATCAGCAGAATTGTAGCTGGTGGGAGGCATGCCATTTATGTAAAGAAATAGATAAGCAGGTATAGGAGTTTCTGTGAGAATAAAAAATATATGGTTTTTATGCTATTTATATACGATATATAGATATAACATATACAACTATAGATTATAGACTTAAGTAAAGGATCTTTGTGTTGATCTTTCTTTTTTTGTCTTTAATTTTTATTTTATTTAAACAACTTTATTACATACATGATTGTGTTTGGGTTTCAGTCATGTAAAGAACACCACCCATCACCAGTGCAACATTCCCATCACCAATGTCCCAAATCTCCCTCCTCCCCACCCAACCCACGCCTATACTCTAGACAGGCTTTCTATTTTCCACGTACATTCTCATTATTAGGATAATTCAAAATGTAGTTATTTCTCTAACTAAACTCATCCCTGTTTGTAGTTAGCTTCATGAGGTGAGCTGTAACTTCCAGCTCTTTTCTCTTTTGTGTCTGAATGTTATTATTGCAAGAATGTCTTTCATTTTTCTTAAAGCCCATAGATGAGTGAGACCATTCTGCATCTTTCTCTCACTCCTGACAATTTCACTCAGCATAATAGATTCCATGTATATCCATGTATAGGAAAATTTCATGACTTCATCTCTCCTGACAGCTGCATAATATTCCATTGTGTATATGTACCACAGTTTCTTTAGCCATTCATCTGTTGAAGGGTATCTTGGCTGTTTCCAGAGTCTTGCTATGGTAAATAGTGCTGCAATGAATATAGGTGTAAGGAAGGGATTTTTGTATTGTATTTTTGTGTTCCTAGGGTATATTCCTAGGAGTGGTATAGCTGGATCGTATGGGAGCTCGATTTCCAGTTTTTGGAGGAATCTCCATATTGCTTTCCATAAAGGTTGAACTAGACGGCATTCCCACCAGCAGTGGATAAGAGTTCCTTTCTCTCCACATCACCACCAACACTGCTTTTTCTCATTCTTTGTGATGTGTGCCAATCTCTGGGGTGTGAGATGGTATCTTATAGTTGTTTTGATTTGCATCTCCCTGATGATTAGTGATGTGGAGCATTTTTCATGTGTCTTTTGGCCATTTGTATTTATTCTTTGTCTAAGTGTCTGTTCATTTTTTCTCCCAATTTTTTGATGGTATTAGATGATTTTTTCTTGTAAAGTTCTGTCAGTGCCTTGTACATTTTGGATATTAGCCCTTATCTGATGGGTATTGGGTGAATAGTTTCTCCCACTCAGTGGGGGGCTTTTGTATCCTGGGTGCTATTTCTTTTAAGGTGCAGAAGCTTCTCAGCTTAATATATTCCCATCTGTTAATCTCTGCTTTCACTTGCTTGGAGAGTGCAGTTTCCTCCTTGAAGATGCATGTAATGTCCTGGAGTGTTTTGCCTATGTGCTGTTCTATATATCTTATGGTTTTGGGGCTGATATCGAGGTCTTTAATCCATTTGGATTTAACTGTCATACATGATGTTAACTGGGGGTCTAAGTTCAATTTTTTGCAAGTGGCTAGCCAGTTGTGCCAACACCACTTGTTGAAGAGGCTTTCTTTGCTCCATTTAGGATTTCTTGCTCCTTTATCAAAAATTGGGTGATTGTATGTCTGGGGAACATTCTCTGAGTATTCGAGTATATTCCATTGATCTGAGGGCCTGTCTTTATTCCAATACCATGCTGTTTTGATAACTATTGCTTTGTAGTAAAGTTTAAAGTTGGGGAAAGTAATTCCTCCCATATTCTTTTTCCCAATGATTGCTTTAGCTATTCTAGGGTATTTATTGTTCAAAACGAATTTCAAAAGTGCCTGATCCACTTCTTTGAAGAATGTCATGGGTATCTTTAGAGGGATGGCATTAAATCTGTATAATGCCTTCGGGATTATTGCCATTTTGATGATGTTAATCCTGCCAATCCATGAGCAGGGTATGTGTTTTCATTTCTGCGTTTTCTCTATTATTTCTTGAAGCAGAGTTTTCTAGTTTTCTTTGTATAGGTCCTTCACATTTTTAGTCAAGTTGATTCCAAGATATTTGAGTTTGTGTGGCACTATTGTGAATGGGGGTGTTTTCTTAATGTCCATTTATTTCTTATTACTATTGGTGTATAGAAAGGCCATTGATTTTTGTGTGTTAATTTTGTAGCCTGCCACCTTGCTATATGAGTCTATTGTTTCTAGAAGCTTTTTCGTAGAGACTTTAGTGTTTTCTAAGTAGAGTATCATATCATCTGCAAACAGCAAGAGCTTGATTTCTTCCTTTCCTATCTGGATTCCCTTGATATCTTTTTCTTGTCTAATCATTATAGCAAGTACTTCCAGTGTTATGTTGAATAGGAGTGGTGAGAGAGGACAGCCTTGTCTTGTGCCAGAATTTAGAGGAAAGGCTTTCAGTTTTTCTCCATTGAGGACAATATTTGCCTCTGGCTTGTGGTAGATGGCCTTAACTATATTGAGAAAGGTTCCTTCCATTCTCATCTTGCTGAAAGTTTTGATCAAGAATGGGTGTTGGACCTTATCAAATGCTTTCTCTGCATCTATTGGTATGATCTTGTGATTTCTATTTTTCTTGTTGTTGATGTTGTGTATTATGTTGATAGATTTACGGATGTTAAACCAGCCTTGCATTCCTGGGATGAAACCTACTTCATCATAGTGGATGATCTTAATGAGGCATTGAATTCTATTTGCCAGGATTTTGTTGAGGATCTTTGCATCCGTATTCATCAGCGGTATTGGTCTGTAATTTTCTTTTTTGGTAGCATCTCTGTCTGGTTTAGGTATCAAGGTGATATTGGCTTCATAAAAGCTATTTGCAAGTGTTCCTGGTTTTTTTTTTTTTAATTTCATGAAAGAGTCTTGTCAGGATTGGCAGTAGTTCCTCTTGAAAGATTTGAAAGAATTCTTTAGTAAATCCATCTGGGCCAGGGCTTTTGTTTTTGGGCAGACATTTGATTACTGTCTTAATTTCCTCAATAGTGATGGGTGTGTTTAGATATGCTACATCCTCTTCATTCGATCGTGGAAGATTATAAGAGTCCAAAATTTATTCATTTCTTCCAGGTTTTCATTTTTAGTGGCATAGAGTTTCTCAAAGTAGTTTCTGATTACCCTTTGTATCTCTACCATATCAGTAGTGATCTCTCCTTTCTCATTCCTAATACGAGCTATGTAGTTTCTCTCTCTCTCTCTCTCTCTCTCTCTCTCTCTCTCTCTCTCTCTTTCTTTGTTAGTTTTGCCAATGGTCTATCAATCTTGTTTATTTTTTCAAAGAACCAACTTCTGCTTTCATTGATCTTTTGGATTGTTTTATGGGTTTCTACTTCGTTGATTTCTGCTCTCAGCTTTGTTATTTCCTTCTGTCTCCCTATTTTTGGGTCCTTTTGTTGAGTACTTTCTAATTCTATGAGCTGTGTCATTAAGCTATTCAGGTATGCCCCTTCTTCTTTCCTGATGTGTGCTTGCAAAGCTATAAATTTTCCTCTTATTACTGCTTTTGCTGTGTCCCATAGGTTCTGATTGTGTCTCCATTGTCATTTGTTTTCAGGAAGGTTTTGATTTCCTCTTGTATTTCATCTCAGACCCACTGGTTATTCAGTATTAGGCTGTTTAACTTCCAGGTATTAAAGTTTTTCTTTTGTGTCCCTTTGTAGTTCACGACAGGTTCAAGGTGGAGCTGATCTTCCTTTTTTTTTTTTTTTTTTTTGCATTTTTTTCTTGATTTAAACATCTTGATTACAAATATAATTGTGATTAGGTTTCAATCATATAAAGAACACCACCTTCACCAGTGAAACATTCCCACCACCAATGTCCTAAATCTCCCTCCATCCTACCCCACCCCCACCTGTACTCTAGACAGGCTATCCATTTCCCTCATTCATTCACATGATTATGGTAGTTCTCAGTGTAGTTATTTCTATAAGTGCACTCACCACTCTTTGTGGTGAGCTTCATGAAGTGAGCTGGAAGTTCCAGTCCTCCTCTCATTGTCTCTGAGTATTGTTGCAAAGATGACAAAAAACCCATAGATGAGTGAGACCATTCTGTGTCTCTCTCTCTCCCTCTGATTTATTTCGCTCAGCATGATGGACTCCATGAACATCCATGTATAGGAAAATTTCATGACTTCATCTCTCCTGACGGCTGCATAATATTCCATTGTGTATATGTACCAGGGTTTCTTTAGCCATTCGTCTGTTGAAGGGCATCTTGGTTGTTTCCAGAGCCTGGCTATTATGAATAGTGCTGCAATAAATATAGGTGTGAGGAAGGGGTTTTTGTATTGTATTCTTGTGTTCCTAGGGTATATCCTTAGGAATGGAATAGCTGGGTCAAATGGGAGGTCAGTTTCCAGTTTTTGGAGGAATCTCCATATCACTTTCCATAGAGGTTGGATTAGATGGCATTCCCACAGCAGTGGATAAGAGTTCCTTTCCACATCCCTGCCAACACCAATTGTTCTCATTCTTTGTGATGTGTGCCAATCTCTGTGGTGTGAGATGGTATCTCATCGTTGTTTTGATTTGCATCTCCCTGATGATCAGTGATGAGGAGCATTTTTTCATGTGCCTTTTGGCCATTTGTATTTCTTTTTTATCAAAGTGTCTGTTCATTTCTTCTCCCCATTTTTGATGGATTTATATATTTTTTTCTTGTAAAGTTCTGTCAGTGCCCTGTATATTTTGGATATTAGCTCTTTATCTGATGGGTATTGGGTGAATAGTTTCTCCCACATGGTGGATGGCTCTTGTTTCCTGGTCACTATTTTTTTTGAGGTGCAGAAGCTTCTCAGATTATTGTATTCCCATCTGTTTATTTCTGCTTCCACTTGTTTGGAAAGGCATCCTTGAAGATGCCTTTAGTCTCAATGTCATGGAGTGTTTTACCTACAGGTTGTTCCTATATACCTTATGGTATCAGGTCTGATATCAAGGTCTTTAATCCATTTGGATTTTACCTTTGTACATGATGTTAACTGGGGGTCTATGTTAGCTTTTTTGCAAGTGGCTAACCAGTTCTGCCAGCACCACTTGTTGAAGAGATTTTCCCTGCTCCACTTAGGATTTCTTGCTCCCTTGTCAAAAATTAGGTGATTGTATTTCTGGGGAACATTGTCTGAGAACTCAAGCCTATTCCACTGATCTGAGGGTCTGTCTTTATTCCAATACCATGCTGTTTTGATAACTATTGCTTTGTAGTACAGTTCAAAGTTGGGGAAAGTAATGCCTCCCATTTTCCTTTTCCCTAGGAGTACTTTAGCTAGTGTGTTGATCTTTCTACTTTACTCTTCTGTATAGTCTTGGATTACTTGTTAATTATTTGTAAGGACTACAAAAATTCAGTGATAAAAGACTGTCAGAAAGTAGTTTTAATAGGACTGGCTTTGAGCTTTAGATCTCATAAATAAGTTTGAAGTTCCCACTTTTGATTCATCCTGTGAGTTTACACCTCCTATGATAAGGGGACAAATGCAAGTCTATCTAATATTGACAGATTTCATTGTGGCTATATAAAAAGCATTCTCAGGCCAAGGGCTGGTCTCGTGGCTTGTAGGTAATGGTAGGTTCTGACAGAAAACATGTGGTCATGGAGCCCTGAGGGGCACAGATTCCCTCCCCTTGTCTAAGCGACAGTAAAGCAGTCCCTTTCCTGCTGAGCATTGACAATAATCGTTGATTACCACAGCTTTTGCAAAGATTACATAAAAGAATAATGTGTACCGAAGAGCCCTGTAAATGGTAATCATGGCGTAGTCAGAGGGACTTGCAATTTCTAATTGACAGTGGTCCCTAGAACATTACGAACAAGGCTCTGCTTTTAGCTTTAACAGCATTTCTTTCAGTTATACAAATCAGTATCAAATTGTTTTGGTGTTTAAAGGAATATATTGGTCAATGAATCACATTTAAATGAGGTACAAACCAACAGGAATAATTCTATACTAGGATATAAATGCATTATGTTTAGTTTATTGGTGTAGGGAGGTAAGCTGTGTAAGCTGTTAACACGCTCAGATTGTTTACAAAAAATAACAAACAAAAGCATCTGTGTACTTGTAACAGATGACAAAATATATTTTCTTCATGCACAATTTAGTATTTGCTGAAAGAGTGGGAGGGGACCTGGAGTCTGGCACAGGGCTTGCTGTGCCCAGCAGGGGACAGATGGAAAATGTCCCAATTCTGTGCATCCACTCCCAGGCAGTCCATAACAGAGAAGAATGGAAGGTTACACCACCATTTCTGACTAATTAGTCCACTCTGAACTGTACTGCTGGTTTCATTCTGCAGATACAGCCTCTCATCCCAGCAGCAGTGGTGTGTGGTTCCAAATAAGTCTGAAGTTTCTCCTGACAGTCAAATGAGTTTGGCTTTGCACTCATAGAACTTTCCATCTCTGTCAACAGTGTTGGAATTTTTCTCCCTGTTGCAGGAGATATTGGCCTCCCTCTTTACCCAAGTTGAGCAACTTAATATTCACATGTAAGCTATTTTGATGGTGCTTCTTTTCTTTTTCCTTGACCTGAGATCTGACTGGGGAGCCCAGGGAATGGTTTCCTGATGGGAAACCTAAACACATCTGCTACTGTTAGTTGATGTCTTGCTACTAATAGCCAAACCAGCAACTTATGCAAACAAAGATCTTTTCACTGAGTTAGGTCTTAGACTCTGCAACCTCCCTATGTGAACTGTCAGACACTTATCTCCTCTTCTGCTTCTCCTGATATTAAAAGCTAATTAAAGATATATTTGGAAATTCTTGGAATACTCCATGGAGAGCTGGAAGACAGGGACAACATCCATGCTCTGAGCAATGGGCCTCAGAGGATTGATCATGCCATGACTCTAGAATTTTCATGATTTTCATGAAAATTTCATGATCTGAAAACATTTTGGTAATTTGTAATTGGTGCCCTGGGGTGTGAGACTATACCTTGTTTTAGCCAAAACAAAGATAATCTCTGATTTCTTTTTATTTGTTTACAATTTGGTTTAACCCAAAACAAAGATCATCTTATATGTAAACCTGGGTGGGACAGGTTCAGGATAGCCTGAGCTATCTGCCCTTACACTGTCATCATTGCCCCAACTGGGGTGGTCTCTGTACTCAATAAAAATAGTTCTGACAGGAAGTTTGCTTTCAATATGAGGCTTGAAGATTGCCAGACTGTAGCAGGACAGCCCCTGAAGAGGTTGACTGATGGAGGGATGGAGAATGAGGCCCTTTTCTTCCAGCTCGGAGCACGCGTCTGCCACCCTGTCTAGCCCACGGTTCTGAGGTGAATTGGCGGGTAAACAGCTCGCAGACAATCAGGCTCGTGGAAATATTTGCTTTATTCGGATGGACAAAACTGAAGTCCAAAGACTCAGATTCAGTTCCAGCCAGCAAAAAACTCCCGCTTTCCACAGACCCTTGATCTTATACTCCAGAGTCAGGTCCCACCCAATGGTGGGATCAGATACCAACCAATGGTGAAAGCAGAATCAGGTCCTACCCTAGGGTGGGGGCAGAATGCCAGGTCACACCCTAGGGTAGGGCACAATCACCAATCAGTTTAGGGTGAGTAACATAGTAATCCCCCAAAATATTTACATACACAACACCAGACTACAGGTATTTCATCCTCAGCCTGGTTTGGATTATTTTATGCGTGACCCTGTTTTAGACTCATTCATCCAGTGTTGATTTTATACAGCATATGGGGTGATTTTACACTGGGATTGAGATGACTCTCAAAGAATAGCACTCTTCCTCGACTTTTATAAAATGGGAGGTAATGCCTTCCTCCCCTAGGTCCTGGTGGATGCTCCATACTTTAAAGTTTGTCTGTTTCCATCTCATCTCTTAAGAGCCCTGGTTCTTTCAGACACTGCAGAGCATAACTTCTCATATCCTTGACATGGGTTATTGCCTGCCCTGAAATTTTGGACACAGGAAAATGGTTGAAGGCAGGGCACTTGCTAGTAGAGGAAGAGAAGATGGAGGGGGAGCATTTTTAGAGCTCACTATGGTAAACTGATATTTGGGGAGCACTAGTCAGCCACACATGCCCCTCAGGCTGAGTCTCCTACCTCTTCTAATTATCCCAGTCTGCTCCATGAAAGAGACCTTCTTCCATGCTTAAAGAAATTAATTCAGTTAGACTCCAGAGACAGGAGTCTCTGGAATCAAGGAGGGACATAGCTGTCCAGAAACAGGGTATATGTTAGAGTCCAGCTTTTACTTCTTTCTGCCTGCAGACCTGAAGTGGGATGCAGCTAAAACTTCTGGCACTGAGGCAGGAAAGTTCATCTGGAGTGGCTGGTGGCCTTTATTCATAATATCTGATCAGCAACTGAAATTTTTTTGTCAGAATTCACAATCATGTGAGATGGGATAACAGAAACTCTCACAGTAGAGATAGTGCTTATTGGAATCTTTCAGCAGAAGTAAGAAGCCCATCTCTGTCTTTCCTTCTTTCCCTACTACCTCCATCCCCAACTAGGGTATCTCTCAGAGAACAAAGCCCTGCAGCTGTGCTATAGCAGAAAGTCCTTTACATCCTTCTCAGAGGAAATCTGGCTGGTTCCCTGATGGGTGTGAGCAAGATAAGTTTCTTCTCCTTTGGCTACCAGCCTTGCCCACATGCCCTGAGAATTGAGGGAACAAAATCTTTTCTCTGGATTCCAGATCTGCTCTCCAGTACCTGGCTGTAAAAATCATCTGTCGAAAGAATTTTTTCAGTCACCCCTATTGACTCATCTCCACAGAACCCATCCTGTGCTGTGATAAGAATTCTTTTTCTCTTCCTTCTACCCCACCTGTGCTGGGCAGACAATTGCTTTTCTCCTCTCTTCCCAACTGGGCACAGGTATTTTTAAAGTGGGTCCCAGATTCTCTCTAAAATATGTTCTAGCTAAATTTCTGAAACGCGAGCTTCCATTTTAGCAGGTAGTAGGATGGTATCTGCACGTGATGAGCAATGGGAGAAAATTTTCCTGAGCACTTCAGTGTTCCAATGGGAGAAAATTTTCCTGAGCACTTCAGTGTTCCAATGTCCTACTGACCTGAAATTAGAGGGAGGAAAGGAAGTAGATATCCCAGCAGCAGGCTGTCTGTCTCACAGACAAAAGAACACCCCAATAAGTTCCCTTCTAAAGAATTGTTGGTAATTAGCTTTGGGCCAATGAGAGAGAGACTTTGAGATCATATAATTACCAAACTGTAGACTGATTGAGCCAGGGAAGAAAAATAACCAGTGTTCACTCTATTGGACGTATTTCAATATAGTTCAAAGTCCCAGCAAAGGCATTCTCCACACATCAAACACCACTCCTCAGTGTTTTGAGGTTTCCAAGATATTTGTTAAAAAAAACATCAAAGAAGATGTATTGATTGAAAAAATACACTCACAAAGAAATATAAAAGTGAAATGTAAAAATAAAAAAGATAAAATATTAAAGTTTTTAAAAAAGCAGAGAATAGAGAAAATTGATTAAGGAAGGGAATATAAGACACTCAAGTGATCCCTTTTCATTAATTTTTGTCATTTCACTTATTAAGGAGAAACAGCTGCCAGATGTGATGATTTGTCATTTCAGATTCTCTGTAATTCTAGACTTCAACTATTGCAAATTTTGTGTGATAAGTCAGGACCACATGATAAATAAGGCACAGCCTCCAAATTTCCCCCAATAATCCCAGAAGTAGCCAGAAAGAAAGAGGATGGGCTATATGGCCATTCTGGAACTTGGTTTTTGATCAGTTTATGTGGATCACAAATTCATATTCACACACACATAATTTACCTTTTCATGCAATACCTATTTGTATGCATCCGGCTTTCCCCACACACAACAGCCTATTAGGTCTGGGCTGACTCTTACTTAGTATATACACTGATGAAAAGTACTGAAATACCACAGCTGAGTGATTGCTCCTTAGAACTGTTACAATTTCTTTGACACCAAGGGGAAGACTTAGAATAAGGTTCCAGAACCCTAATGATCAGACTCTGGGCTCTTATCTGACTGCTGACTCCCTGAGCACAGTGGACCATAGAAGAGATGAAAACCAGCTTCTGGGGAGAGATCCACCTATCAGAAGGTCTTGTGTCACCTTGGACTAGACTTAATTTTGTCCTCAATCATGGAGAGGATCAAGGTATAATTAACCAAGTATCACTGTAGGGTGGGGCCTACACAAACACTCATGAAATAGCTTTCACTCACTTTTCATAACAAACCCCTTAACCCTGCATGTTAGCAACTGTATTTTCTAGGTAAAACTCATTTTTTTCAAATCATACCGCTGGGACCAACTTTAGCTAATCCACCCATATCTCTCTACCACAGAGCTAGACATTAGTGTGGGAGGAGGCTCAGTGTTAAAAGTGGCTGCCTTGGGTGGACCAAACCCAGGTTCAGGCTGTGGCATTGGAACATAATGAGGAAATGATGAAAATAGCCAAGTTTAACATGCCAATGTGCAAATCTCCTACAAGATTGGCCTACTACTTTTCTTTTAGGTTTCACCTGTGTGTCCAAAATACAAAAACTGTAAAAATCACTGCTGGACACCCCTCTCGAAGGATTGCCGAAAATATAAGATTTCAAGTCTATTAGACAACTACTATGAGCTGTGCCAGAAAGTGCTGGATGGCCTAGTCATCTGTTGTGGTCTTTGAGCTTCTGTTTAGGGCTCAAATATTCAGGCCAGCTAAGTCTCTCCATTCCTAAGAGAACGAGCAGTTGAGGAACAGGCACCAAAGACCCTAGACTGCAGATTGGGTCTGATGCAGAGGTCTGTGTGCACCCAACAGGCAACACCCTTGAGGAGTTTGCACCCAGAAACACCCCTCCTTCAAGGCCCTTGCACGCACCTGATGCAGAGCGCCCACGAGCTTGCGCGCCTCCTGGTAGACAGTGTCTGCGCTCCAGTGAGTGTTGAGGGCCTTGAGCGCCATGGCCAGGCGGTTATGCTCGCGAAGCCACAGCGTATGCATGGCTGCTAGGGAGGGGACTTCAGTGGCTCGGCCGTCCCCCGCCAGAAAGCAGGGGACCCGGGCTACTCCCGGGGTGCCGGGCTCCGGAGCGCAGGCGGCTGGAGCAGGAGGTGTTGCAAAGGGCAGGTAGGCCCGACCAGCGTCCAGGTAGCGAGCATTGACCCGGAGCAATCCCTGGGGGCTGGACCAGTTCCGCAGCTGTTTCTCTGCGGCCGGGGAACTGCCATACACCGTGGAGGCATCGAGGAAGGAGGTCAATCCATTCATCTGTTGTCGTGGGTTTGCCTGGGATAGATTGCCAAAGAGAGCTCCTTGGTTCCCGGTACCACAGGCGGCTGAAGAGCGGTAAAAGGGCAAACACGCAGAGCCAAAGGGCTTGGAAGCATTGGCCTGGAGCTGCAAGAAACAGGAAGTTAAGGTCACTAGGCTTCTTTGGGAGACCCCCTTTTATGTTAAAAGTTGTTGGCTGGTGATAAAGCACCACATGGAAATGCTCTGACCTCCGCATAAATCAGCTTTTCTGGGACCCTTCCTTCCACTTGAGAGGACAAGATAGATTTCAGCCCCTCATACTCCATGCAAGGATTTGCATCTCCTACCTCGAACCTTCTCTTGTTATTTTTTTGGGGGGTGGGTGATGGAAATGGGATGTTTATGGGAAGACCCAATGGTGCCCAGGGCTTACTCCTGGTTTAGGGGGGAAACCTGGTTTAGGTTTCCTAAACTACTGGTTTAGAATGGAAACTCCTGTGAAAGTTGGAACTATATGGATTGTCAGGTATTGGTCACATGCAAGCAAGGCAAGCATCTTTCTGCTATACTATCTGTCCCTCCAGCCTCCTGTGTTTTCCTTGGGTTTGTCAAGTCTCATTCTTCATCATCCATGTATGGGTAGATCCTCCCTCTCTCTCTCTGTCTTGCTTTCTGCCCCTGGAGGAGCTGAGCTCTCAGGAAAGGCAGAGTCACAGACTTGTGAACATAATTGTGGAGGGAGCCTGGCTCCTGGTTCCACACTGTTCTTAGCCAGCTGTTTCCTTATACTCTCTGAAGCACAAAGGACAGCTATAAATAATTTTTTTAAATGATTAATGTTACACAAGATAGAACCCTTTGGAGTATGAGTGTGTGTGATCACTTCCAAAGAACCACTCTCTCTTACCAGCAATGCACTGGAGAGCAGTTAAACTCTTCATTCACATCTGCACACCCTGATTTTAAGACTTCTGTTTCTTAGATCCTGTGTGTGAGTTAACTTGCTCTAGGTAACAAAGTCAGGAACTAAACAGATTCCAAAAGAAGGGGTTTTACTGAAAGGCATGTTCCCATGGCTGATACTATTAATGATGAAGAGAAGTGTAAGGCCACTCTATGGACACAGCTCTAGCTCTGCACTATGGAGATGACTATGGGTAGATGAACAAGGGCTTAGTGACTAGATACTAGTTACCAACCACACTAGATTGGTAAGGTTTTGTTGGTGAGAGAGGCCGAAGTATGGAAGTGCTTGGTCAAATTTGGGGCAATAAAAAGAATTAGGTAAAAAAGGGAGTTGGGTGTGGTGACTGTTGAAGCCTAGTAGATGCTGCCAGCCTTGGTCAAGCTGCTGATTAGAGCAGTTCAACTGTGAACTGGATGTAAACTAGAAGATCAGTTCCCCAGCCTTTCTTTGAGGTAGTTACCAGGTCCAGGTTCTGTGCATTAAAGAAAAGGTCAACTCTTGGGAAAAACTTAGAGGGCTAGAAGTTGAATTTCAGACTAAAAGGGACTTAGCATGTGGGGCTACTGAGCATCTCCATTGGGGACCCCAAATGCTATCAATTGAATAGGACTCTATCAAAAAGAATGGAAAACTAGAGAAATAGTAACGAGATAAGGCTCTTGCTTTGTACAAAGCTGACTCCTCAGTCCCTAGAAATGCACACGTTGCCCCAGCACACACACACACACACACACACACACACACACACACACACACACACACACACACACACACACACACACGCCAGGGGTTCATTCCTGAGTTCATTCCTAACTCTGTAATTAAAAATAACCTCTAAGCACAGCTCAAACAAAACAAAATAACCAAACAAAGAAAAGTCAAGAGGTTCATCATTATGAGAATCTCAAATAATGAGAATGAATTTGAGCAAACTCAGTAAACCAAATTTAGTAAAAGCAGGAATTTCATTAGTACAAATAATAAAATTAATTATACATAATAAAAATGGCAATTAAGATTGTTCTATATAAGTTCTAGTTTAAAGGCAAGTTTGAAAAGAAATATAATTCAGTTTTAGACACAAAAGGAATATTACATCTTATGTAAAGCTAATAGCAAACTCTTTCCTTAGGAAACTAGTCTTTATGTTACTTTAGTTAATAAAATAGTAAAAAAAAAAAAAAAAAAAAAAACACCAAATAGTTCAGAATTTGGCCAAAGAAGAACTGGAGAGATAGCTCAGGGATTAAAGTACAAGCCTTGCACATTCAAGGATCTGAGTTTAATTTTCAACACCACATGACTCCCCAAGCACAGCCAGGCATAGTCCTGCAGGTGTCTAGCACCACCAGATATGACTCTAGCAAAATTAGACCTGAGCAGCGCTGAGTCTTAGAATTAAGTTGCTCCATATAATTGGTTGAATAGTAGTAGGAATAGTTTCCAGGGTTCTTGAGTGCTTTTTATGAGGGCTTTCTTCCCAACAACAACAACAACAACAAAAAGAACTTAGTGAAGACACTGAGAAAAGTAAAAAGAAATAAAGTAAAGAGAATGACTAAATGTAAGTTAAAATAATATGTAAAATAAATATATAACAGAAAAGAAACAAAAATTTCAGATTTTACAATTCTAGGAAAAAGAAATAACAAAACAAACTTTGCTGAAAAAGGTCAGATATAGTGAATATTGAAAGGCCTGTAAGTTGTTGATTATGAAATTCTTAGGCATCATGCCTGCATGTATATCCAGATGAAGATATATGACTGATTCCTAGCAAAGTGAGAGTAACTTAAATTGTACAAGGAAGAAATAAAAAGCTTAAATGAAATTTAATAGGGAAGAAATTGGCAAGGTAAACAGATCTGATATTGACCCCAGTACAGTGAACATGGTATGTCAGAGTCAACTTCTGTCAAATCCTCACAGGACAAAGCATCTCAGCACCATTTAAACTCTGCAGCATAAAAGGGATATAAAATCTCCCAACTAATTTTACAAAGTCCTCTAAATTTAATATTTACTGTGATAAAAATAATACAGTGACAGAAAGTACAATTCAATATCCCTTCTAAAACAGTAACAACAGAACAATAGTGAATTGGAAGGACATATACAATATCCAGATAGGTTTATTTCCAGAGTTGTTTAGTATGGGGAATAAATTATTGTTATCCAGAACACCTCCAAATTAAATTATAAAAATAAGATTATTATTTATGTAAAGCATAATAATGAATACACTGTTATATATTTCCAATTAAATACAAGTAAAGTGGAATAGAGTTAAATTATATAACAGTACAATCAGATAAGAAATTATGTCTTGAACAGTAAAACTATATAAACCATTTTAACTAAAATGAAGAACTAGAGAAAAACACCCATTTTTTTTTACTATTTTACTATCTCAGATATTTTTAAAAATTTGTTTAAATTAAAGACTAGAAAAATCATAATCAAAGAAGAACACAGCAAAAACAGCTCTTAAGTGCCTAACCTCAGGTAGGCTTGCCTCCGCCCACAAGGAAGGGGCCTAATTCCTGCCTGTCTCTGGGCTAAAGGGGACTCTTTAAAAAGCAACATCTGTGACTGATTCCTGATCCCGGGTGACAATCAAAGAAGAACACAGCAAGACTAGAAAAATCAAATAAAACTTGTAAAAGTTACAAAAATAATAAAAAAAACCTCAACAAAGCTAAATTTTAGTTGTGTTACATTAGATGTTTTAGAATATCTAAAATTACAGAAAATTAAAATTTCTGTATAAAGCATTCTCATAACACAAGAAAAATCTAAAATAATCTTCCTTTTATAAGAGGAACAAAGACAGGTTAAAAAAATTCTTTCCTTTATTCCTTATCTCTCTTCCCCTCCCATTATCCTTAGAGGAAAAAAACTACCTTCAAAGCACAATAATCAAAATCACATGTACAAATTAAATGAAATAAATGATCTACATCAGAAAATTATAAAACGCCCTACTAAATAGAAAGAAAACTTGAAGAAAGTCTAGTTTTCTTCTTCTTTTTTTTTTTTTTTTTGGCCACACCCAGTGATGCTCAGAAGCCACTCCTGGCTATGTGCTCAGAAATTGCTCCTAGCTTGGGGGACCATTTGGGAGGACGGGGGATTGAACTGCAGTCTGTCCTGGGTCAGCTGCTTGTAAGGCAAAGGCCCTACTGCTGTGCTGTCGCTCTGACCCCTAGTTTTCTTTTAATGAAGTATAAATTAAGTGATGCCAGTTGGACTCATAGTAATACTTGTTTGCATTGTGAAGTAGATGAATTAATTAAAAAGTACATATAACTAAGAAGTCTTGATTTTTGTAAAAGATCTGGGCTATAGCCTAGGGTAGGGTTTTCCTTAATGGTCTCAAGGTATGTTCTAGTCAGTCACGGTTGTCAAAGTCAGTTTTCTGTAGTTAGTGCTCTTATTTTTCATAGTTCAAAGGACGATACTTCTTCTGATTTCCACTTAGTGTTAGGTGATGTGATACTTAGGTCAAGTTTTCATTTCCTCGCTGTCCTCGTTGTCATATTAACACTGGCACAAGTATCTCTCCCAATGCAGTTTAGTTCCTGGTGTTGTTGCATGGGCTTGTTTTAGTTCTACATCTGGGATCTGGGATTTGAGAGTGAACTAACACTGTCCAATCTCGTGGAGACTGAGTTGTATCCACATGACATATGTCCAAGGTGGGAGGCACCCTTGTATAAAAAGTGAGTTCTTATTCTAGAAGATAAGATCTTGTGTCTGAGTCCATGATTTCCCCCTATTTACTGTGCCTATACAAAAACATATGGTGTCCTTTTGTATTGCTGGTGCTATTCCAGGTAAGGATGACAGACCACACGTACACTATCTGTGGTGTGATCTGTGCTTTTATCCCAGGCAAGACGTTTTCTTGGTTTTTGACCAAGCAGCACCAAAACTGGAAGGATAGAGATAATATGTATATATAAAAATAAATTATATAGATAAAATTGAGATATATAAAAAAAGGGAAATTGAGAAAAAAAGGGAGAAAAGGTATTTGAAAGAAGAAAGTGATGGGGGAGGCTATCTCTATGTTTAGGAATACATATTTTAAGATACATTTTAAAAAAGGTATTAAGCTAAGTTAGGCAATATAGGCCTCCCAATTAGGTCTTCTGACATATTCTTGTGGGGAGTGAAAGCCAAGGTACTTTTTCGTATCACAGACTTTGGTCTAGACTCGAGTTTAATATATGATTTGCGGCATTTCAGAGTCCTATAGTGTCCTTGAGCTGAGGGTTTTGCTGCAGCTGAATCCAGTATCATGCAACCGTCCACGATTTGAAGAGGGTGAGAGGGATCACAAGCTTGAGTCAGAAGGTTTATTGGTTGTGGTTTCTCGCAAAGACACAAGATGAGGGATCAAGAGGGTGTCTTTCATTGAGGAGCTGGATGGTGGTCTGTTGGGAAGGAGGTCAGTCTTGGTGCCTAACGAGTTAAAAACTGAGGGTAAACAGGGTTAAATAAGGGGGAGATAACAAATCCAGGTTGGGATATGGTGGAGGGAGGTAGAAAGGTCTCTGGGTGTGGAAAGGCAATATATTATTAGTACAGAGGCCCAATTCTGACAACAGAGACTGAGCAGAACCATTGGAATCATAATTTCCTAGACTTCAGCTTAGGGAACGAGCAAAAACATGGAGCACATGATACAGAAAACTGAACACACCAACAATGGTGGAACAGTACCTCTAGAACCTTAAAGACTCTATTCTAGGCCCTGTCCTAGGACCTGCGCAAATACCAAGATTGCTTGCTATAGTGGCCTTATTTTCTCATCCACAACAGAGAAGAAAGGTTCCTGACACCACAAAAAAACAAACAAACAAACAAACAAAAACCCTGGGATAAGGCAATAAGAAGATATGGAGCCAGCGGTTGTTCCCATGACAATATGCTTCAAGAGTGGAGAAACCCTGAATCTCTTAGGCCACGGGAATTTTCTTCCTTCCCCAATACTTGCTGTGCCTATACTAAAACAAAAACAAAAACAAAAACAAATTGGGGTAACACAAACCCTGCCACTGCAGCACTTTTGTTTGTTTTTTTGATATTATTTTCCTTCTCCTTTTTCTTCCACTTTTTTCTTCTTTTCCACTTTTGTGGATATTATTCGGTGATTTTATTTTTTTAGTAGTTGATACCAAATTTTTTCTCCTCTTTTCCTTAACCTTTTTACCTTCAACAGAATAGCATAATTTCAATCATTCAGCCTCATAAATTAAGGGGGGAAAAGAATGATATCAGGACCAGTCATATGAACATGTAGTGTAAGTAAAAAAAATGACCAGACTGGAATACCAAACAGAATAGATACCCAATAAGCTGTAAGGCTGCAACTATTTGCAGTAGGAATCTGGGAGGTAAAAGAGGGAGATGTGGGAGACATGCTGGGAAAAAGAGTGGAGGGAGGATAACATTGGTGGTGGGAATGCCCTTTATTCATTGTCACTATGTATTGTAAATAATTCTATGTAAATGAACTTCAGTCACAAAAAAAAAAAGTACATATAAAAAAGAAGTCTATTGTTCATTTATTTCTTAATAACTTGTGGGAAAATAAACATATTATTATGTGATACATAATATGTAGAATATTCATTAAGGTGACTGTGAAAAAGCTAAAGTATTGTAGGAATAGATAAGTACCTCAATGAGGTAAAACAGATTAACCAGATCCAGATCCCAATAGACAAACTTTTATCTAGATCAGAAAAGTCTAAACTGCTCAAAACTGGATAATAACAAAAATGAACCCTACTTTAAGAAAATCATGTGACAAGTGAAACCCATAGCTTGATATTAGCTGGCTAATTCTTTTTTTTAATATAATTTTTATTTTGATCATAGTGGCTTACATATTGTTGACAATAATATTTTAGGTACGTATTTACATAAAAATCAGGGGGGATTTTCATCACCAATTTGTCCTCCCTACACCTCCGTTTTTGTCCTACCTCCCATATGCTCTTCCCTCACCCCCAGGGCTGCCAGAATATGTGGTCCCCTCTGTATCTAGCCTACTACTTAGTAGTCTTGCACCTGTTTGGCCCTCGTGCCTCCCTTATTTCCCCCTCTATCTGGGGGGCAGGACTAGCTAGTTCAAGTTACGTGGTTTTGTTTGAAGAAGAGAAAAGTAATAAACTGGGGTAAAAGTCTATTGTTTTAAAGTATCAAAATCTCTTAAACAGGGACCGGTCCAAAAGCTATTCAAATGCTACAAACTAATCTGTACAAATTTTATTCCTCATAATGAAATGTAACATAATGATGGAAATGAAGTGGAACATTTGTAAAAGAATGGATATATAGAATATATATGGAATATAGGTACCAATTAACTAGTACAAAGTAATACAATTAGTTAATAATTACTTAATTTAATTAATAGAACCTAATTTGTAAATTAGTATAAATAATAATAGAAAAATGACCAATTTTGTAAATTGATAATTAATGTGTGAAAATTGCCAAAAATTAAGGGTAATTTAATATCTACTAACATTTAAGGAATGCAATAAAATAACAATAACTATGAAAATGCGAAAATGACCAAAGAAATAAAATATTCTGTCCATTGCTGGAATGGATGTAGAAAGAGGAAGGCTAAGACATGCCATTACTGTGACACACACAGCTGTTTTAGAAAATAATATGGCAGTGTTAAAAATGTCTTCCTATCAGTTATCTCAAATCTGTAAATCTAAGCTATGGATTCAATTCATGCCACACATGTCAGCAGTAAAACTCATTAAAATCCAGAAAACCCATGGAAGATTCATTATTCTTTTTTTGTTTGTTTGTTTTTGTTTTTTGGGGTCACACCCGGCAGTGCTCAGGGGTTACTCCTGCCTGTCTGCTCAGAAATAGCTCCTGGGACACCGGGATTCGAACCAATCACCTTTGGTCCTGGATCGGTTGCTTGCAAGGCAAATGCCACTGTGCTACCTCTTTGGGCCCAGATTCATTATTCTTGACCAGATATAAAACAAATACTCACATTCACATAAAAATAAAGGTAATCTCATTCAAAATGCCAGTAAGATTTTTATGGAGCTTGAGAAACTAATTCTGAAGTTTATATGGAAAAGCATTTGAAAAAGAGCAGAGGCAATTAGTAAATCAGAAGAAGGGCTGCGGATCATCTTCGCTGATCTAAGGTGCATTAAGTGAATGTGTTCGAACCACAGTCCTTCTGCATGCAAGGCAAACACCCTACCTCCATGCTATCTCTCCAGCACCAGCTGTTTTATTTTTGATGTAATTGTAAATGTGGAACTTTTCCTTTATATTTTAATGAATTGTTCATCCATTTAATTATATATACAAATAGAACAAAGTTATGTGTATCAGTTTTATACTCTGACACTTGCTTGAGGTCCTTCATTATTTTCATTAGTTTTGTTGTTGTTGCTGTTTGTAGAGGCCTTCGTGTTTTTCAGTATATTTTTACATCATCCTCAAAAAGTAACTTTTTTGTTTCGTCTTTTTCAGTTTGAATTTCTTTCCATATTTTTTCCTTGTCTAGTTTCTCTAGGACTTCCCAAGTAAGTTTAAAATGACTGGAGAAACAAAACATTTTTTGTCTAGTTCCAGATCTTTAGGAAAAAACTTAGGATGCAATATTTGAATTGGTATATTATGACCTTTCACATTTTTTTTTCTTACCACTCAGACTGCATCCTCTCCTTCTACCCCTTCCAAAGGAAGGGAAGAACGATCATCAATGGCAAAAGCAGCCGCAGAAGCGACACCTAGAGCCGGCTTCACGCTCAGGAGAGGACGCTCTGGCTCCTCCTCGTGGCTTCGGGTGCTCTACACGATCAGAGAAACTTCTCTAGTCACGTACTATAGAAATGATCCCTGAAAGTATAGTCTTGACCTTTCACATTTTTAAATGATGACAATTGATATATGGGTCTGACTTAATGACATTTTACCATTGATTTTTTGGTGTTTTATATTTGTTTCCCCCCTTCATTTGTTTCTTCTGCCTTTTCATGTGGATGTGATGGTTTCCCTAGTCATTTTTTTCATTTATTCTTTCTTCATTTTATTTTTTTTTATGAATCTCTATTTCAGAATCTGTTTGACACAATATAAAGGTTGTAATAAACTTAATTATCTAGTGATTGCTTCAGGAGCACATATACTAATATTACTCTATCTAAAAAAGTATTATTTGTACTGGTATTGACTTGTAATCTTTTTTTAAATTACTTTATTCAAAAAAAATCTGGTTATAAGATTGAGCAGATGAGTTCCCTGTGATATGTGTTCATTTCCAGTTGTACTTTAGTGCTATGCTTTGCTTGCTATTGTTAATTATCTCATATTTTTATGGACTGTTATACTAATTTTTACTTTTCCTTGCCATCTTTGCAAGAAGATAGTTATATTAATCTGTGTTAATTAAGCAACTAACTAAAAATACAAGTGATGCCAACAAACCAAAGTGTTAATTATAACTAATCCTGGAGATGATATTGGAATTGAGAATAAAAACAGGCCAACTTTTAGTTTAAAATATTTTTTTGTTTATTTTTGGGCCACATCCAGTGACACACAGGGGCTAAGCCTGGATATATGCTCAGAAATCACTCCTGTCTTGGGGGACCATATGGGATGCTGGGGATTGAACCCAGGTCCACCTGCAAGGCAAAGCCCTACCACTGTGCTATTGCTCAGCCCCTAGTTTAAAATATTTTAAACTTTGCAGAATTCCACAGTTGTTATCTATTTTGCAAAATAAAACAATTTTAATATAAAATGAGAAAAAGAGAAATTGACTGAATAGTGATTAATGAGACAGGTACCATTAGTATTAGAGGTCATTACAGATAGGATGGATGGAGAAGTGTTAAGAAGAACAATAAAACCACAATATTATTGAAGAATTCTATCATGCATATAATACAGCTTCTTCTAGACAGAACATAGTATTTACTACCCAGTATAGTTAGAGCAGACAGGAAAAGAACATAAAAACTCTAGGAAAACATTGCTGATGCTAAATTCTACAGGAAAAAATTGTGAATCTCTCTGCAACATGCAAAATGAACTGCAGATACTTAATAGGGAAAAGAGGAAGCAAGGGAGGGGTGGGAAGGGAGAGAACCTGCACAGGAAAATGACACAGATTGGCTGCTAGAGCCTCATGACCAGCTTACAAAAGCACCAGTCAGCAGGAATCAGAGCCAAATTAAGCTCACACCTGAAATGCACAGTCTATAAATAGGTGAAGTCACTAAAATGATGAATGATTTACCATAGAAAGTTTGATTATGTTTATCAATTAAGTTTTTCCTAGGCATACTCTGTTATTTGCCTGCTCTCTATCATTCATTTAAACCAAGAATTTTCTGCAGTTGTCTCCACTCCAGGGCAAAGAGGATACAGAGCCATACATCACAATCCTTCGGTCATGTTAATCAGTGGTCATATGCTGAACCTGTCTTCTATTTATAGTTTCCTTTGGTAGCTAAACAAAATTGGTTTCCTGAGGAATATTAAACAAATGGGTTTTCTTTCCTTTTTAAAAATAAAAAAAATATTATTCTTTTGGCCTTTTAGGCTATACCCAGTGGTGCTCAGGGCTTTCTTTTTGGTAGTTCTCCTGGGGACAATAGGAGGTTTGACCATGTGCAAGGCAAGCACCCTACCTGTTAGACCATAGCTCTAAAAATCTAAAAATTCAAGTTTTAAAGTTTGCAAAACCAAACTCACTAGAAACCACCTTTTGTTCCATCCTTTCTTCAAACACTAGAGTCTTAATTTTATCAAGAGGATGAAAACCATTTTTTTTAAAATAAAGTGCTAGTTGATGTATCATTTTGGGTTTTAGGAAGTTATTCCTTGGATATATTGCCTATTTGCCATCTCACTTGAGTGACTGTTAGCTAAATCATTTAATTATTAAACTCAATCCTTGAGAGAAATGGGATATGACTGATTAACCTAGGCAGTTAACTTAGAGCAGTAAAATGAACTCTTATGGCTCTGGTACCATAGAAGGTTTTTCAAAGAACAAGCCTTGATGTTGCTTTGGTATTCCCATCAACTCATAAAACACATGCTTTACAGCTAGATGTAATCTTAATTTTTTTTAATTTCCAAATTATTTTATTGCTATTTTTTCTCTAAGCACAAAACTCATGTTTGTTCAGTGATGAACATCTGTTGAAGAAAAGCAACCATGAAATTATCATATTAAATTTTAACTAATCAGGGAAACAGCTTGCTATTTAAACAATATTAACTGGTAACATGATTATTGAAAACTGCATTATTTTCTGCATGTTCCATAATTAATTCTGTTCATAGTCTATGATCAACATTTAATTTGTTTCTAATATTCTGATAATATAAATTATTTTGAATTCTGAAAAATAATTTTATAGATATTCTGATATTTTCTCAGTGATGTCATTATTAGGTTTTTACATACTTTTTGTTTTGTTTTGTTTTGGAGCTACACCTGGTGAGACTCAGGAATTACTCCTGGCTATGTGCTCAGAAATCTCTCCTGGCTTGGGGAACCATATGGGACACTGCATATTGAACCGAAGTCTGTCCTAGGCTGCGTGCAAGGCAAACATCCTTCCGCCAAGCTATCATTCCAGCCCAGGTTTTACATACTTTTAATATTTTATGTCATACGACCTTCTGAATGTTCCTACAAATTGAAATTTGTACAAGTCATTTATTAGGTTAAATAATTTCTCTATCCTCAGCAACTTCTGGGGACTCTAAATTCAATTTATTTTTTTAGTTTGGGAGCTACAACCAATGATGCTTGGAGTTTGTTTACCTCTGGCTCTGCACTTAGGACTTACTCCTGATGGGCTTGAGGATGTAGGGGGAATCAAACTTTGGTCAGCAACTTGCAAGACAAATACTTACTATAGCTCCATCCCACTAGTTTCAAAATTTGTATAAACTTAAAAATATTATAATTAAGTTAATTAATATTTCATTTATATATATGCAGTGGCTTTCTTTTTTTAATTCATATGGCAGCAGTTGTCTCTTCTACTGGGATTTTAAATAATTAATTCTTTATAAAAACTCTTCAGCAAGTAGAATTTATTTGTTTTGAATCATCCATTTTAAAAATCTGATCCTCACTAAGTTTTTCTTGCTTCTGCACTGCCATTTCCTACAATATAGCATAAACCCCTCAGTGTTAAAGTGGGTAAAGGGGAAAAGAATCCTCAGGATTATGAATGGACAAGTTACTTTCCAACCTGGGGATCTGCCCTCCTTCCCTTTGCACTACCCCCTTTCACCATAATGATCTACATGTAACTTTCCAGCCTCTCTGCTTTTCTAGCCACTATACTCTGAGATGTTTCAGTTGAGTGACTTGTTTATTTCTGGACCATACTCTGGACCACTCTCTACCATAAGGGGAATTTTCAATCCATGGGAGATAGTCACAGCATGATGACCAAGTACTAAAAAGGAGAATGCGACAGGCAATAAAAACCACTAAAAGGATGAAATAACTTCTTTGACAATAAGAATAGGTGCTACAGAGGAGCAGTGCATGTGCTGCTCAGACCCTCTAGAAGTATCAATACCAAGAGTAAACCTGCCCGTTTCAGATCCTCCCAGACATACCTAAAGCCAACCTGAGCTACTCAGAGTCTATTCCAAGAATATCTAATAAGCAGAGGGATACTGGAGTTGGGGTATATTTTTGCATGGACATTAGTTTATGGGCTAATATGCGTGAATCTAAGTGTATGGGAATGGATTATGTATAGTGCATACACATTCCCATCTGTATTTATGAGGTGTGTGCATATGTCTGGATATATAAATGCACAAGTTTATAGGCACTTACTTATGTATGCACACATACATATATGCATGTTTTCATATGTGTATATGTATGCACTTTTGTACAAATATGTGTACACATGTATGAATGCTTGTGTAGGTGTGCATGTCTGAAGCTTAGCTTATTTTTTATTTTAATCCATTAGATCTTTTGCATTAATCTTTTCCACAGTCACTATATTGGTTCACCTTTTAAATCCCATACCTCAGGTTTTATATAACCATATTTCCAATATTTCCCTGATTTGGAGCTTGAAGGAAATGCCTAAAAACCTAGTGGGTATCTTGTTTCCAAACTCAAATCCTAGGGCTATATGAGTTGCAAATTGTTTGTTTTAAAATCAGAAAGAAAACCTTTTTAACCAAATAAAGTGTTTAATATGTTAGCACACTAATATTTACATTATTATACTAATAACAAATTTCTAATTTCAGGTATAGTGGAAGAAGCCTCTGAGGACAAAAATGCAAAAGTTTCTAAAAGTCATAATGTATCCCCCAGTTCTCTAGAAAGCATGCTCAAACTTCCCCCAATGAACTTGCACAGCTTGTGCCCCATAAAAGATTTTCAAAGGATAAGCCTTGCTGTTGCTCTGGTATTCCTATCAACCCATAAAACACATGTTTTTACTGCTAGATGTAATCTTTTTTAAAAATACTTTTCTAATTATTTTATTGTTATTTTTATCTAAGAACAAAATTCATGTCTGTTCAGTGATGAACATCTGTTGAAGCAAAGCAACCATGAAATTATCATATTAAATTTTCACTAACCAGGGAAACAGCTCTTATGGCTCTGGCCTTTAGAAAGACTGTCTTAGCCATGAACCACAAGAGCCATGTATGGTTCCAATCCTTGTCCTGCTCAGTCTCTTTGTCCTTTCATTGGTAGTCTTGGCTACAGTCCCTAATGAACTATCACATTTACCTTGCTAAATACTATTTACTCTGTCATCAGCACCAAATTGCAAGAACAACTACATTCTCCAAAGAACTCTTTTTGGCCATTATTTTGTACATGAAACTCTAGGTTGCCTCCTCTAATATGAAGAACCCTAGTGGTTCTCCTCTTACAGCTTTCAGAGTGAAGCTCATGATTATTGTGCACAGCCCAATTTCTCCTATAAAGGACTATGTGGAAACTAATAAAAAGGCCACACACTGCCCATTGTTGGTGGAGCTTAGAAAACAGGGCAGCAATTAAAGAGCTGTATAAGATGACCACTTGCTGGTTTCTTCCATTGACCCTAACTTGGTTTGGTAAATGTGATCTCATTTAATTGACATTGCTGCATTATAAGGTGAGAAGCAGCCCAGTTTTAACAGAAAAAAAAAACATGTATACCCACAATTTCAGATTTACAGATTGAACTGGGACCTGATGGATGGTGGAGATGTGGCCTTCCTTTCTGTGATGTGTGTCTCAGCTATTAACAATCACTCTAGTCTGTAGACAGGGACTCCTATCAAGGAACCATGCACTGACTGAGATACTATTACAAGAACTTCTCATTTTCATCTTAGGAGACCTTAGAACACCCAGAGCACCAATCTGAAGGTACAATATGCCAGTGCTTCTTGGTGGTACATAGTAAGCAGGCTTTGCACAACAACCCCTAGAAAAGGAGCTCAGACATATTCTGTGAGAGAAAGCTGCCTGCTCCAAAGATTAAAGGGTAATTAAAAGTAGTGAACTGTGGTTTATGCAGCCATTGCCCTCCATCTTCCTCAAGTTCTTCTTTTCAGTATTGTACTAATGCCAGCAAGGTAGCTCAGTAAGGGCTGTAAAGGCACAGAGGCTAGTGAAGATATCCTCTTAGCTCTTAAATACTAAATGGCCTTTTTGAGTTTTGAAGGTATACATTAAATGGAGATAACTCATATTCTGCCTGTGCCTGTACTGTTTTTATTTCTTGTGAGGAAATATTGCAATGATATTCATGGAGTACAAGCTTGCAATGTTTATCAAAATTTCAGCTGCATCTTGCAATTTTACCTTTAGTGGTTTTTGAGCTGCATATGCAGATACACATGAAGATTTAGACTTCATTTTGACTCATTATGTGTGAAAGCATAAAAAAATAAAACTGAAGATGCTCCACTTGCTCTGAATAAACAAATTGTAATGCATAAGCACAATGGAATCTGAAGCTGTTATCAATAATCAAATTCTCATCCACCTAGCGCTATAAAGAGAGGGAGATTAACAGTGTGAGCAACACATGTGAGAATATATGCAGTGGCTGTAAATAAAGCAGGTACACATATGTACATATGACATATGTATTTGTGTATAGATCATTTCTGGTGGATGTAAAAGATATTTACATGGGTATTATTCCTGGTAGTGGGGCACAAGTGTACTTTATAACTTGTCTTCAGTTTAAGAATGACATTTATTAGTTTTATACTGAAAATAAAAGTAAAATTCTACCTGTATGGGAAAACACGGATTTTGGTTCTCACAGGTCAGCTGACAATCAGCTCCTCCACCGAAGGCAGTTTTACTGATGCTCTGGGGTGTGAAGGCAATGTCATGGTCAATATATTGCCCCCACACCATTAGTAGATCAGAATACTTGTCATCCTCTGTGACAGCCTCATTGGAAACTTGAATGACTTGTCTAGTCACCTCTCGAACCTGGATAGAAAAGAGCAGTTTGTCAGGTCCTACAAGCCAGGTTGAAGGACAAGGTAAAGTAAAGAGAGAAGGGAACATGTTCCCAGGATACTGGTTGCTACAAAGATGGAGTCCCTAGAGTTATGGAAAGAGGGGTATTGGATGTACTTCTTGATGCACTGCTGATCTATGAACATTTGAAACTTTTTACTTATCTGTCTTAAGTTCAGTTTCCTCACTTATTATGAATATCAAAATATTAATCTTTCATGACAGTTATGTGTGTTAAATCAAGTAATTTATAAAACTGTTAGCCATAAATATCATATAATCTATGTGAAAAACAGAGTCACAGGTCCTGATGGTGGAAACTTGCCTTGGAGGCCAGAACTTAAGTGGAATCTCTCGTTTAACAAAATGCTGTATCTGGGCTTAGGAAGCTAGATTTCAAGATTCTGGGCTGACCAGATTTCAAAATTGTTTGTAGTGAACACCTCAATTTTCATTCTTTGCATTGCTTCTATTCTGAACAAGAATGCTTATTAGGGTGATCTTTTGGCCTTCTTACCATGATATTTTGTAAGCAGTAAATGTGTTTTCTAGTTTCACAAGTTCAAAATGGAAAGGAATTCTGACCCAGCAATCTTCAGCTTTATTTAGATTATAAGGACTGAAACCTTATAGTGAAATTTCAACAAGACTTTGAAATTGGAGTTGATAGCATCATAGACAGAGACCTTTGGGAGTTTTATTTTGTAGTACGGATATAGTTTTTTTTTTTGGTTCACAGAGTAGATAGTTGTGGGTATAATAATTCCCTCTTCAACCAGTGATGTACTCTGTATTTCCTGAGTCTGTGAATGGCTTATCTTTTTTTTTTTTTTTTTTTGCTTTTGGGTCACACCCGGCTGTGCTCAGGGGTTACTCCTGGCTGTCTGCTCAGAAATCACTCCTGGCAGGCACGGGCGACCATATGGGACACCGGGATTCGAACCAACCACCTTTGGTCCTGGATTGGCTGCTTGCAAGGCAAACGCTGCTGTGCTATCTCTCCGGGCCCTGAATGGCTTATCTTTAAATTGCCAAATAGGACTTTACATTGTGTTTTTTTTAATGTTTGCAAGAAAGGAAGATTTTCTTTGATTTCTAAGTAGATTCAATATAATCACATGACACCTAAGAAGGTTTCTGACTGCAGTTAAAGGTGAAGTTAGACATAGAGCACTTCAGTGCTGCTGTTTTGAAAGTAAACTCCAGGAGCTATGGAAGGTGGACTTTATAATCCAGAAAGGGCAAGAAAATCGATTCTTCTCTAGGCCATGCAGAGTCAATTAACCTTGCACACACCTTCTTTTTTGCTCAGCAAAACACATGGTTAGTCAATAAAAATAGGAAATAACAATTTTGAATATTTATATACAAATATACAAATTAGTATTTTTACAAATATATAAATCCAAGGATATTTTATGTACTCTAGTCTAAGACTTCAGGAATTTTTTGCAGCAGAAAAAAAGTAATATATTTTTTTTTTCTTTTTAGTTTTTGGATCACATCCTGCAGTGCTCAGGGGTTACTCCTGCCTCTGTGCTCATAAATTGCTCCTGGCAATCACGGGGGACCATATGGGATGCCAGGATTTGAACCAACCTAGATCAGCTGCATGTAAGGCAAATGCCCTACTGCTGTGCTAACTCTCAGATCTAAAAGTAATGCATTCTTAATGATACTTTAACTCTGGCTCTCCTAAATAGTTACACTAAATATATGCTTATGGAATCATAATATGTTTATTATGAGGGATCAAAGAATCTCAACGTTTAACTAGCTTGTGATTAGCACAGAGTTCCCCCAAATTATATAGCCTACTTTCCCTTTTCAGAAAACAAGTTATCCTGAATCCCTTGGAAATGTACCTTCTTTAAGAAAACATCTGAGGCTACCAGCCCTCTGGATTTTTCCATCACCTAGTCCTCCTGAACTTCCATGGGTGTTGTCAATAAACTGGTCTAGTAGGACAGGAAAAGTTATTATTGCCTTGTTTTAGAGACAATAGAGGTTATAAAGGTTTGGTGACTTTAACTTAAGACTAAGAATAAATCTAGGGGCTAGAGTGATGGCACAGCGGTAGGACATTTGCCTTGCACATGGCTGACCCAGGACAGACCACGCACGGTCTGATCCCCGGAGTCCCATATGGTCCCCCAAGACAGGAGTGATTTCTAAACACATAGCCAGGAGTAACCCCTGAGCATCACCAGGTGTGGCCCAAAATAAAAATAAATTAAAAAAAAGATAAATCTAATTGAAATGGAGCCTTAGACACATGAACACTGAACTCTTCTTGTCCCATAGCATTAAGCTCTAGGCCTGCTTACCCCACTTTCGGGCAACATCCTCTCCTCTTACCTCACTATTTTCTGGAAAGATCAATGTAGAGGAATTGACAGATTTAATAAAAACTGATAAGGAGCAGCCATATATAGCACATGATTGTTAGGTCCAGATAATCCCATTGAGGATTCCATTGTCTAACTGAATTGGTTTACTCACTGATTTTATTAGTTAAATTAGTAGAAAAGTGATCTAGTTTTTATAATCAAGTTGATAAATAGGTTGGATATGAGTTTAGCAAACACTTTACCTTTAGAAGTAAAGTAATAATAATCATATTATAGACATGTTACATTAATTAAAAGTGTTTTAAAGCTGCCCGACCTTCTATCTTATGACTGATTTTTTAAATGGACATTATTATAAATCAAAAAGTTCCATGAACCAAAATTAAATCTGCATAGTTGCACCCACTAATTCAACGATTTTTTTCTTTCAGAGACTCCATTCTCAAGCTACAGAGAAGAGAAAGTTCCTTCTCAATTTAGGGATTGTGAGGGTTGCCAGGACAATGTAATGTAGTGTATTACCCCCTCCCACTATCAATCTACTTCCCCATTCTCTATCTGTTTCCCAGGACCTGTACAATGAATAAGATCTCAGAACAAGTTTGACTTCCTCAAGGTCATGGAAGATTTGTGAGCATTAAGGAAATCAGTTTAGGGGCCAGGAAGGTGGCGCTAGAGGTAAGGTGTCTGCCTGGCAAGTGCTAGAGTAGGACAGACCGCAGTTCAATCCCCCGGAGTCCCATATGGTCCCCCCAAGCCAGGGGCGATTTCTGAGTGCATAGCCAGGAGTAGCCCCTAAGTGTCAAATGGGTGTGGCCCCCAAAACCAAAACACCAAAAAACAAACAAAAAAAAAGGAAACCAGTTTAGCAGTGTTCTGGGTACTGACTGGAGGCAGTGGAAACCCATTGTATAAGAAGTGAGGGTTCCAGCCTCTGGGTTCACTGATTCCATCTTCATAGGTAGGAAGAAGCCATCTTGCTAGAGCTGTGTTGGAGGCTCCCCATCTGGGCTGGTCTCTGTGAAAATAAGCATGAAAGTGGAATTGAGATAGAAAAGAAAGAAAAAGAAAGCAAACCCTGAATGTGCCACACTATCCTCAGAGAGAAGAAATGGAATAAATTAGAGCCTCCTGGCCTCAGAGATCCTCTACCAGGAAGAGATCTCCTCTACAGATTTCCACACCTGGAACTGCCAAGAAGGTTTTTTTGGATGCATGGTGACATGGGGAATATTAGAAAACTTGATTTTCAAATCTCAAATTCTGGGACACCTTTTTCCTAAGATGAAAATTGAGATGATCTGTAGATTGTTTTGTTAAAGGTATGTGGAGTGGAGCCCTTACCATGGAGGTCAGAAATTTCTAGAGCCCTACACAGAAAGACAAAGAAATGTTTTTTTTAAGGCAGTCTTTAATCAGGCATCTGAGAATATGTCTCTTCCTGTCGTATTTATCTTTAAGATGAAGTTAAGTTCTTTAGAATTTGTTGAGAAGATCTAAATCCAGAAGTGAGATGGTTGTCAAGGGAGAATGTATTAATATATTTATTTGAATAAAAATAAATCAGTTTTTTTTTATAACTGAGGGAAAGTTAGTTATATTTGGTTGATGGATTTGACAATGAGACTGAACTTAGTCAATTAGGCTGAAAGGAAATGTTTCTCATTGATAGCCTGATTTTTGAGTGATTATGTGGGTCAAAATGTATTTTGATAAAAAGTATGAATAAAACATGAAACAAAGTTATATTTGATAGCATTTTGGTTTTATAAACAACTTCTGAGCAGGAAAAACTATTTCATCATCAAAGGAGCTAAAATGAAGCTTTTGAAGATGTCTGTTTGTTATAGACAAAGCTTTCTTAGTGATTGAGAAATGAAAAGACTAATATTGGTTACTAATTTTTGTACCAATAGGGTGCTTTCCTAATTTTATTTACAAAGAAAATGAAGACTATTATTAACTTGTTGGCTGAAAGATCAATGAAAGTAATTCTAATAATGATTCATCATGTGTTAATTTCCTTATGCATATCAAAAGGGGTTTCTAAAACTAGTTCCACATTTGGAACAGAATTTCGTCTGACCATTCATTGCTAGGAGCAAGGGCTTCTCAACCTGAACATCAGCAAAGGTGAAATAATAGCACAAAACTGCTGCTAATTTCTCCTGTTTTAGAGTTAAATAGGTTAAATATTTTATTTATTATTCAAAATGGGAGAGTTTTATATGTGGAAGGTAGCATTCACATTTTCTCTTACTTTTGATTTTGCTATAGTTTGGGAAGAGAATTACATTAGTGTTAAAATGTAGGCTAATAATGTACAGTTACTCCTTTTTACTACTACCAAAGAACCTATGAACCCTGTTACTACCCCTGTGTCATCTCTAATCTGATCGTCATTTCCCCACTACCACTTCCTCAAGGTCAAGAATTTATTTGTGTATAATACTGATTTTTTTCTCTCTTTCCTTTACAGATGAATGAGGTCATCTGGTATTTTTCCTTCTCCCTGTGGTTTATTTTATTTAGATATTAGTTATATTTTTAACTTTTTGTACAATTTTACTTTGTAATGAATTGCATGATTTTATCTCTCTTCTTTCAGTTGCATAGTATTCCATTGAGTATATATACCACAACTTCTTTCTCCTATCCATTCACTGCCATTGATTCTTTTTATCTGTTCATCTATCCATCCACATATCTTTGCTATTGTGCTAAGCAATGCAATGAGCATAAGTTTAAATTAATACCTTTGCATTTGAAGGGGAGATGCCAAGAAGTGGAACTGTTGGGTCATAAGACAATTTTAATATTATATATATGAGATATCTCCAAGTTGCTATTTATAAAGATTAAGCCAGGAAACACTATCACCAGTAATTGCTTTTCTTTTTTTTTTTTGGTTTTTGGGCCACACCTGTTTGATGCTTAGGGGTTAATCTTGCCTATGCACTCAGAAATCGCCCCTGGCTTGGGGGGACCATATGGGACGCCAGGGAATCGAACCATGGTCCGTCCTACGCTAGTGCTTGCAAGGCAGACACCTTACCTCTAGCGCCACCTTCCAGGCCCCTAATTGCTTTTTTTAAGCCATAATTTTGTTTTCTTAATAACATACCGTTGTGTTAGGATACAACGTCCAATTAGGGACTGTCTCAGGTATAGGTATCATGGTCACTTGTTCAATGGTGTTTCATTAACTTCATCAATAATCTATGTTAAAAATGTCACTTTTATTTTTAATAATTATTAATATTTATAGTATATTTGTTCTGCCCAATTGTATATAAATAGTACTTTGAGAATACCTAGTGCGGCTCATGGCTTACTACTATTTCTTTTTTAAAAAAATATTTAATTTAAACACCTTGATTACAACTCCTATTTCTGTGTTCAGGGGTCATTACTAGAGGTGTTTGGGTAATATGCAGTATCAGGGATTAAAACTAGATCAGATGTATACAAGGCAAGAGCTTTATCTCCTGTACTATCTCTCTGGTCCCAATGGTCACCTTTAAAAAAAAATCTCAATTTTGGAGAAAACACAAACTATTTTAAACCCCATGCTAGCTGCAAAATTTCTAATTGTCAAAAATTCCACTATAAAATGCAAATAGAAAATGAAATATATGAATATGTAAATGTGTCTGTGATAAATTTTTATTAAGTATGTAAGATAAATGAAGCTATAAAACTCTAGCAGCTATCAGTAGTGGTAGTTACTTTTGTCCATCTGTAGGGTCAGTAAATGGGGAATAATTTTGTGATTAATACATCACTAATCTCCAGCATATCTACATTGCTCAATTTGCAAAACTATAAGGGATGGTAATGCATTCAATTAGCTGCAATAAGTTAGTCTGGGAAGATTGGAAGGCACTTTAATAAAGTGCTCAGATTCGTTACAGTTGATTTGTCTTTATTGAAATTTCATAAAGTGCAGCTCAGAGGGAGGTGCTATTTCACTCAATTAAAAATAATGAAAGGTTAATTTAACTGCTTGGGCGATGATCTTTTCTTCTTTTGCTGATTGACTTTTATATTTCAGCCATTCATGAGGATGTCACAATAGCCCAGGAACAGACATATGATTGAATAGTCAGTGAGAGCAGACACTTTATCTTCATGAACAAAACCTCCACCTGGTCAACAGAACCCAGGAAGAGTGTGATAAATTTCTGTGGTTCAATTCAGTGGGTCCGGGGGCGTACTGATCGCCCCTGTGTTTCTTCAAAGCTCTTAGATGTTGTTCAACTATATTTTAGGAGGAGTCTCTCCCATGGGGATCAACTTACAGTACTGAATTATTCATTGATAAGATTTGTATAGTGGGCATTGGAAGAATGGCTTTAATTCTGGGAAAAAAATAAGTTAATTGAAACATTTTGGAAAAGAGCTTGTAAGGAAATGGATGGCTGTGTGTTGTTCCACCTGCTGTGATTGATTTGAAATGTCAGACCCTCTCCTGGGCTTGATCAGGAGAGTGCAGAGCATCCTAAAGAGAAAATAACACTAAACTCCCAGCTGAAAGGTTAATTGTAAAACTCAAAGGGACATTGGAAGACTTCATTCAGTATGTGTCTTTCAAATTACTATTATGGATACATTAGAGACAATCCTTTACTCTCTCTCAAGAAGTACAATATTACCTAATACTATATCCTGGAGAAAATGCATTTTTAATAATTCTATGCTGGTATAGAACTGGAAGTCAGTTCTCTACTTCTGCAATTTGCCATTCAAGAGTTGTATTGATATTTTTACAGTAATGGACAGTATTCAAGTGCCTGGGGATTGACTTTTATTTCCAAGATATGCCTAATGATCTCTCAGATTCTCCTTGAAGTGTAGGGAGTTTCTGTTTATTCAGATTTTCCTTGAAGTGTAGGGAGTTTCTGTTTATTACTTATTGGGTTTCTGGGAAGAGTTGCTGGATTAGGACCTTTAGAACCACTCATTTTGTAGGGTGAGACTTGTCATGCAGGATCAATGAGGGTGGATGTTTAGACTTTTCAGTGGCTCAAGTGCTTAGAAATACATTTATTTGCTTTCCACATTTTCTTCAAGTTTCTTTTTTCTTATCTTTTACTTTCTTTTCCTTTGGCCACACCTGGTGATGCTCAGGGGTTACTCCTGGCTATGTGCTCAGAAATCGCTCCTGGCTTGGGGGACCATATGGGACTTTGGGGGATTGATCCACGCGCAATCCATCCTAGGCAGGAGACTTACCACTTGCGCCATTGCTCCGGCCCCTTCTTCAAGTTTCTAAACTAGACATAAACACAATATATTTGAATGGCTGATCCTACAATTATCTTGTATTTGGCTATTTGGGGAAAATTAATTTATAGATTTATACTAGTTTATTTTTATACAAAACATAACATATCCATATAGATTCTGAGTCTGAATTATAATTTCAATGCCTTCTATTTTAATGTCATATTATAATTTCCTTTATTACTTTATAAATATTGAGGCTGTATAGATTACACTAATGTTATACTGAGAAAGAGGTTTATTAAAAATTCTCATGTAAAGAAAATTGGGATTGAACCTTTGGTACAATCCTTTCCTGCAGCCTACACTGTGTATTTTACTTCTTTTCTGTCACTCTGGGTGTACAATTGGAATTCCTGGCTATTAATGCATCCAATAACAGGAGTGTCTGTCACTTTGTGCTATGTGAATCTCTATTCTGTTAGTATCAAGGAAAATGAGGGCTCAAGTTTGTTCATTCTCTTTGCGGACTTGACATTATGCTAAGCTGTGAACCCTGTTGCTATAATTTTGAGAAGCAATTTATTCGAAGATTAATCAAGGTCTTTTAGGGAAAAGGCACAATGAATTATATATTTGTAACCCTCTGACTCATGCCTTGGGCTCAAAATACAGAGGTCTACACTGTGTATTCATTTAATAATGATTATCACTTACTATATTAGGTATCATTATGAAATGAGTGTACAATATGTTCTAGGCCCAAGGCATGAGTCAGAGGGTCAATTCAGCACAAGCCTGAATTAGCTGGTTTTTGACACCCAGGTATTTAGAAACTAATGAAAAGGCATCACTGCTGTCAAAAAACTAGTACACAACATAACCCAACTGACCTGTTCAAGTCCAACACAGACCTATTACAAGGTAAAAGAAACTATGCCCCTGGTTATCTTTCAGACCAGATTAACACAGTACTAAGGAATCTGAGAACACATAAATTATTCCAGCAAGCAGCAGAAAAACCCACTATGACTTGGTGATACAGGACTATCTAACAGATAGAGCTTGTCTTTATGCCAGATGTGCTGAAATTAATTCTAAAATTTTATCTAGGTAATAGCAAACACAAAGCCTTTATTGGCTCTGAAGATGAGCTTGCTGATCATCTGTGATTGGGTACTTGTTCTTGACTATTCAGTGGCTACTCAGGTTAACTGAACACTGGTTTCATATAAGTGGCCAGACACCAGAAACTTTGAGTGCTAGTTCAGAGAACATATCAGTTATTCAATGCACCTATATGGAAACTGCAACCACAAATTTTCAACAGTCATCCAGGCCTACACATACTGAGAGGATCCTACTTTAATTGCAAGTGTGAGAAAGTGTGAGTTATTAATCAGGTAAACTTCTTTCTTTTTTTGTTTTTGGTATAACATCTGGCTATGCTCAGGGCTGGTGTCAAATCCAGGTCTGTCACGTGCAAGTCCTACCTACTCTATTGTCAATCCAGCCCACAAACTTGTACTAGTATATCAACTTAGCTTGTATATAGCACCAGGAATAATAAAAGAAAATAGATGAGTTAAGCCACATCATTGAATAAGGAAAAAAATCTTTAAATGATACTTAAATATACATTATTCATTTAAAATTCATAAGAAATAATTTCAAAGTAACAAAGCTAATGATGTTAAATAAAATCAGTGGAAGAAAACCTCAATAAATTGAAAATTTGAGAGGAACAATGAGTAATCTCAATCAAAAATAAATTAATGTATTGATGTATTGAAGAGTACAGTAGCTGACCTAAAACACACATTAGCAGAATAAATAGCAAACAGGGTTAATATGTAAGATATAAGGCTTTGGTAGGGTTTAACAAGAAAACAAAACACCTAATTTCACTAAAATTGAGAAGAGAAGAACAGAAACTTTGTTAAAGAAGAAATACATATGACCAAATGTCACATGAAAAAATGCTCCACATTATTAATCATCAGGGAGATATAAATAAAAACAACAATGGGATATCATCTCATACCACAGAGAATGGCACACATCACAAAGAATAAGAATAACTAATGCTGGTGCAGATATAGGATAAAGGAACTCTCATACTGGTGGGAGTGTTAATTGGTCCAGCCATTTTAAAAACAACTGTATATTCATCAAAAAATTAGAGATTAGACTCCCATATGACCCAGCAATACCATACCTTGGAATGTATAGATGAATATACATAGGAGTCCTAGGAGTTCAAAAATATGGTGCAAAAAAGCTATCTTGATTCTTATGTTAATAACAGCACTATTCACAATAGCCAGAATCTGGAAATCACCCAAGTGTCCAGGAATATATGAGTAGATAAAGAAACTATGGTGCATCTACAGAATGTAATACTATTCAGCTATTTAAAAAATTAAGTAATACAATTTGTTCATACATATATGGATATGAAAAGTGTTATGCTGAGTGAAATGAGTCACAGAGAGAGAGAGGGCTAGACATAGAATGATCACATACATTTGTGAAATCTAAAAAAAGATATTCTGGTTATAATAGCCAAATATAGTAGAGATGAGATCTAGAACTAGTCAGTGATAGGGTGGTTATATAAAATGAGTAGAGGGGAAATGCAATTAGGACAGAGATAACTGCTATGACAATGATATTGGAAATGATCACTCTAGACAAGAACTAGGTGCTGAAACGAGTTAAGTGATATGCATGATACCTCTTCAGCAACAATATTGCTGTGCCTAAAAGGGAAAAGAGAAAGAGAACAAAGGAGATAGAGACAGAAGAAAAATGTCTGCTATACAGGCTATACACGCAGTAGATTTGTGTGGGAGGAGAACAGGAGGAAAACTGTGGATATTAGTGATAGGAAATGTGCACTGCTGAAGAGAGAGAAGTTGAAACACTGAATGATTGATAGTCAATTACAAGAAAGTTTGCAACTGTATATCTCACTGTGATGCACTTAAAATCTTATTTATTAAAAAAGAAAATGAACTTGAATCAGAGACCTCTAAAACAAGGAATTGGACATTTCAATAAAGAAGAGAAATAAAAGCCAAGAAAAAAAATTAAAAGACATTGAGAAGAATAACATTCTTGTCATAGAAATTCCAAAATATGTATAGAGCATTTTATAGTTGATCATTTTCCCATCTGAGAGAGTAGACGTGTTACATAATTAAGAAAGTTCGAAGTGTTCAGACAAATAAAACTCACAAAGAATACCAAGAGACACTGGTGTTCATGTGACTAGATGGATCATGTGACAAGAATCAAAGAGAGATAAACTTCTAAAATGCAAGACAAAGACAAACACTCACAGAGGAACTCAAATTTCTTTAGTGAAGTGCTACAGGCCAGAATTTGGTGCAATTTATTTAAAGTCTTAAATAAAAAAGTATCCTTCAAAGCAGTGTAATCCGCCAGACAATTATCACTCAAATTTGAGAAGTGACTTAAACATTTTCAGACAAACAATAACAAAAGGCACTTATTGCCGCCAAGAAACACTATGTATTTTTAATAAAAGACTTAGGGGATTCCTAAGTCTGGAGTCTGCTGGGTGACATCTAGTTATGTTCAAGCACAACTTACAATGGTGATGTAAAATAATGTAAATGAAAAAAATGTAAAGGAAATTCCATAAAAAGCAGAAAAATAAGTCAAAGATAATGAAAAAAAAAAAAGGTAAATGTTAAAGACAATGCAAAGAATGAACCCTAGAAAAATTGACCCCTGAGCATTGAGTCAGAACTAAACCCTGATCAGTGTTGCTAGGTGTGATTGTTCCTTGTACCCGTGAAAAAAAATCAATGAAAAATATTAACTGCAACAAAGCACACAACACCATAAAAATGGGAGAGTGGAAGATGGGGGCAATGGAGCAGGAAGGTTGCACTGGTGAAGAGGGTGTTCTTTTTATGACTGAAACTCAACTACAAACATGTTTGCAATCATGGTACTTAAATATATTATTATCATTTAAAAACAATAATAAAAACCAAAATAAAATTTTTTAAAATGAGGAAAGAAAATGAACCGATACTTTCTAAAAATAGACATAATACAGATAGCTAACAGATTTCTGGAAACAACAATGAGGGGATATCACCTCTCCGCAGTGAGCATTGCCGATATTCAAAGGACTGTGAACAGCCAATGCTGGCAGGGAAGTGCTTGCTGAAAAAGGAACTTTTATTCACTGTCGGTGATGATATGTGGCTTAGTCTTCATGGAAAGTAGTATGGAGTATAGGCACTTAAGAAAAAATTAGAAATATAATTCTGCTATGACTCAGAAAATTTACTATATGATATCTCTCCCTCAAACACAAAAACATTAGTTTAAAAATATATATTCCTATGTGTCATTGCAAGACCATTTACAATAGTCGCACTCTAGAAATAATTCAAATGACAAATGAGTAAATAAATAAATTGAGGTGTATGTAAACAATTGACTGCTACTCTGCAATAAGAAAAGCTACTCTTCTAGTACCATGCTGTTTTTATTACTATGGCTTTATAGTATAGTTTCAAGTTAGGTAAGGAGATACCTCCCAACTTCTCATTTTTCAGAATGTGTTTAGCTATCCTGGGTCTTTTATGGTTCCAAATGAATTTTATAATTGATTGTTCTATTTCTTTAAAGAATTGTGTCTGGATTTGGATAGGGATTGCATTAAATCTATATAGCAGTTTGGGTAAAATAGTCATTTAGACTATGTTAATTCTACCTATCCATGAGGATGGGATGTTCTTCCATTTCTTTAGATCGTCTTCAATTTCTTTCTGAAGTGTTTTGAAATTTCCCTGGTATAGATCTTTCACTTCTCTTGTAAGGTTGATTCCTAGGTATTTGATATTTTTTGATACTATCTTAAATGGAATTGTATTTTTAATCTCTCTCTCCTCAACTTCATTGTTTGTATATAAAAACGCTACTGTCTTTTGTGTATTGACTTTGTATCCAGCCACTTTACTGTATTGGTTGATTGTTTCTAAGAGTTTTTCTGTGGATTCTTTAGGGTTTTTGATGTATATCATCATATCATCAGCAAATAGAGCTAGCTTGTGTTCCTCTTTCCCTACTTGAATTCCTTTGATTCCCTTCTCTTGTCGGATTGCTATTGCTAGGACTTCTAAGGTTATATTAAATAAGAGTGGAGAGAGTGGACAGCCTTGCCTAGTTCCTGACCTTAGTGGGAATGCTTCTAGCTTCTCGCCATTAAGTATAATGTTGGCTGTAGGCTTTTCATAAATAGCTGTAACTATCTTAAGGAAGGTGCCTTCTAACCCTATTTTGCTGAGTGTCTTTAACATGAACGGGTGTTGGATTTTGTCAAACGCCTTCTCTGCATCGATTGATATGATCAATCGATCATATCAGGACCTCAGACTAGTGGATTAGAACAGAATTCCCAGACATAAACCCCCAGATATATAGCCAGCTAATATTTGATAAAAGAGGCAAGAATATGAAATGGAACAAAGAAAGCCTATTCAACAAATGGTGTTGGTACAACTGGAAACTCATATGCACGAAAGTGAAAATCGACCCATATCTCACTCCTTATACAAAAGTCAACTCAAAATGGATCAAAGATCTGGAAATCAGACCTGAATCTATAAAGTTTATCGAGAATAAAATAGGCAGAACACTCGAAGACCTTTATATCAAAAGGGTCTTTGAGAATGGAGCACCAAAGGCAAAAACGTTAGCATCAACTATAAACAAATGGGACTATATCAAACTAAAAAGCTTCTGCATGGCAAAAGAAACCCTACTTAATGCAAGAAGACAGCTAACAGAATGGGAAAAAATCTTTTCACTTGATATATCAGATAAAGGGCTGATATCTAGAACATACAAAGTGCTCAGAAACCTGAGCCCTTCAAAACCAAACGAAGCCATAAAAAAATGGGGAGACGAAATGAATAGACATTTCTCTGAGGAAGAGAGAAGGATGGCCAACAAACACATGAAAACATGCTCACCTTCGCTCATCATCAGGGAGATCCAAATCAAGACAACAATGAGATACCAACTCACACCAGTGAGGATGGCTCACATCAAAAATAATGGGAACAACCTTTGTTGGAGAGGATGTGGTATGAAAGGAACTCTCATTCATTGCTGGTGGGAATGCCCCTTGGTCCAACATCTATGGAGAAAAGTCTGGAGAGTAGTCAAAGAACTTAGAATTGAGCTGCCATTTGACCCAGCAATTGCTCTCCTAGGCATATATCCCCAAGATGGAAGGACATTCATTCCAAAATACATATGCACCCCACTATTTATTGCAGCACTCAGTATAATAGCCAAATCTTGGAACCAACCTCGATGTCCAACAACAGATGAATGGATCATTAAGATGTGGTACATATATACAATGGAATATTACATGGCAGTTAGAAATGATACAATCACAGACTTTGCAGCAACGTGGATGGACCTAGATCATGTTATGTTAAACGAAGTAAGAAGACAAAAGAAAAACACAGAATGGTAGTACTATTCTGAAACACCTAGAACACATAAAAAACAAAAAAATGACATTGAAGAAGCATAACTGCTAGAACCACAAAGAAAGACTTCATAAACTCCATTCCCTGATCTGCACAGCCACCAAGATCTTTAGAAACAGGTCTGATTTTACCATCCAAGATAAAGTAGAAGTCTTCCACATACCACGAAAACAGCAAGAGGAGAATAAATGATCTATTTTTTTTTTTTGACGTCTTTTGGTGTGGAGATTACGGTTGATGTCTCCAATATTATTTTATTTTATTTTGTTTTGTCTTTCTTTTTCTTTTTGCACTTGAGTATGATTTGATTTCAGAACCGAGATTATTGTGTGGTGCCTGTCTTTATTGCTGTGGTGCTTATCGGTTATTTAATTCGATATTTTTTTATTTTTATTTTTTTTTGTATTGTTGTGGTATTTTAATTACTTTTTTCACATCCTCTCTCAAACTGAGGTTGGAAGCCTCTAGACAGGATTTTGCCTATTTTCAGCATATTTGATTTTTGATTGAGAAGAGGACATATTAGGTGATGGGTATTCCCCTGATTCAATGTGAATATGTACCCAAAATACTACAGTGAAAGATATGTAAGCTATTATGAAAAAAAATTGTGTTTTTAATCAGAAATTTTCTTTGACTTACATGTATTATTATTATATCAATTATATTATATGTTATGTTATGTCACTATATTATGTTATATTAGTTTACCTCATTATGTTAATCAATTTTGTCCTTTAAATGAATTCTTACTTTAAAAAAAACAAAAACAAAAAAAACAACTTTAGTTTGCTCTGAAGAAAAAAAAATAAAATAAATAACAGATAAGATAAGGCCTCCCAAATCTTACCACAGGCTGTGTTCTTTACACTGGCTGTATAGAAAGAGGAGGTACAGTAAAGGCACCCCATATACACCTCAACACAGGCCCCTTGCCGGGTATGTATTGTGAATTGGGGGACAAAAAAAAAAAAAAAGAAAAAATAAATTAAAAAAAAAAAAAAAGAAAAGCTACTCTTTTTCACTAAAACCTGGAGGTAAGTAGAGAGTATCTTGTCAAGTGAAATAAATCTGAGAGCAAAGGACAAATGTCAGATGATATTTCTCAGATGTGTCAGACAAAGAAACAAAGTGAGGAAATAGACAGTTTACCACAAACATAAAACATCAGACTCTGGCAACAGAACTGAGTTTACCAAGTTTGATAGAGAGATAGGCTGAGAGAGTGTAGAAGGAAGAAGCTGACTGGAAGATACAGAAGAATGGTGCTGAAATGACTTGGATAATAAGCTGATGGTAAAGGTCAAATAACTTTGTACATAATAAGCATAAGCATTGACACTATTATTACTGCTACATCAATAAGGAAAAAACATTTTTAAGGAAATTTTGTTATAACCATGCTGTGTGTTAGAAGCTCTCCAGAGACACAAGTGGTGGCTCAAAAGTCAGAGCAAGGAGGAATCAGGAGCTGAGGCAGGGGGATTCCTAAGTCTGGAGTCTGCTGGGTGACATCTAGTTATGTTCAAGCACAACTTACAATGGTGATGTAAAATAATGTAAATAAAGTACCTGTTGTTACATGCTCCTGTGATGAGTCTGTATCTGTTTGCAAGACAGGAATTTGGGCATTTGGGGGGCAGCATGTATGGCAGACATCCTGACACATTTGCAATTGTGTTCAGTATATTTTCAGACAAAATATCTGAAACAAAAAAACAATAAACTATAGACATTCTACTTATAAGCCTAGATCTGGCCAATGAAGTTGCTTATCTAATAGAGATGAAGACATGGCTCTTACACTTTGGGAATTGTAAATGACCCATGTCATGCAATATAGGAAGCTTTTCTCCTTTTCACAAAGTCCGTCCATTTACTCCATTTGAACTTTCTTATTGCCAGAAATGTAGGCTTTTGCAATTTATTTTTGCTTTGTGATCTCTCAGAAAAGCAGTTCTAAGAGCTCTTGGCCCTTGAGAGACATATAGTGAGCACTTCCCAAATCTTTACCATCCTCACTTGACACATCTCCAGAACTGTTTGTCACAATTGAATAACTGAGAGAATATATCAGCCGTAGTTTCAAGGCTTCAGAAGACATTTATCCCTTGTCTCCCTCAAACCATCACCCAAACCTTCCTCAGTTAATATTGCTAAGAGCATTCATATACTGATGTACAAAATCCAATTTTCCTTTTAATAATGATTTTGGGTTCCTTTTTTAATATATTTCAATATTAGAGTCCCCTGAACAGTATTTTATTTGCCAGTTCCATCACTATTTATTCAGCCAATTGTAGGGGAAAATGCCTGCTTGTAAGTTATTATAAATGATGTTGATTCCTATGAGATGGTTTACACAAATTTTCAAAGATATATACTTCTAACCAGATGCTAATGAAATTGAGACAATCCCTAATAAAGCAATTTTTTTTAGGCATTTCATTTTCGAATTGGAGAGAAACAAAATCATTCCATTGAATTTTGATTTTGAAAGCATTACATTTTCATATTGAAGAGAAACAGAATAAGTTTCAAAATAAGCAGTGTTTACTAATCAATCTTGATGGAATCCCACCACTTGAAAAGATACATAAACTCCACACTACAATTTTCATTTCGTTAGTGGAAAGTATGCATTTCTTTAAAGATGAATACAAATAGTTACATAAGTGCTAAAGAATAAAAGAGTATCATAAACAAACTATTAAATAGAGTCATATGGTCACAACTATATTCATAAACAATAATGGAAAATGGTAAGAAATAGCCTGGAAAGAGGGATACCAACATTTAACTGTAAACTTTGCTTGGTGATGAAGAGATAGGGGGACTCATTTGATTATTTTCACTTTTCTTATAGGTTGGTTATACAAATAGAAATAATTTTAAAAAGCATAATGAGATTCTTAAATTCTGCCTTATGTACTAAACTCAGACAAATTTCTCTATATACTACCACTTATAGAATTGGTCAAAGTTGTTGTTTCCAAACATCAATCAAAAGTTCTTTTATTTTCGGGGCCGGGTAGGTGGCGCTGGAGGTAAGGTGTCTGCCTTGCAAGCGCTAGCCAAGGAATGACCGCGGTTCGATCCCCCGGCGTCCCATATGGTCCCCCCAAGCCAGGGGCGATTTCTGAGCACATAGCCAGGAGTAACCCCTGAGCGTCAAACGGGTGTGGCCCAAAAACCAAAAAAAAAAAAAAAAAAAAGTTCTTTTATTTTCTAACAGCAGAGGTTCCATCCCTGGTAGTATATTATTTATCCAGGGTGAAGACAGGAGCCAAGTATCTCTAGAAATATTTTTATTTTGAAGGGGGCTGTATTTGGGTCAAATCCAGTGGTAGGTGGGGGCTATTACAAACCTGGCTTTATGATCATGAAGATTTCCTGGTGGTGCTGAGTGGAAAATGTGTTGCTAGAGATTGAACCAGAATTAGTTACAGGCAAGGCAAGTGTTTTAAGCCCAGTATACTTTCTAGCTCCAGAAACACTTTTTCAAGTACAATGTTTGAGATAAATGAAACCCATTTCAAATGAATGTGTCATAAAATCAATTAAACTTAATTGTTTGAAAATTCTGGTTAATCCTAGTTCAGCTGAGTCTTAATTAGTAACCATTAAATCAATCCACAGTCTGATGGGGGAGGGCTCAAAGATCAACTAGCTTAAGGCACTATATTGAAAATATATGGACAAGCTCATTAAAAAGGAAAACCAGGGGCCGGAGCAGTGGTACAGGAGGCAGGATATTTGCCTTGCATGTTCTAACCTAAGACAGACCATGGTTCAATCCCCTAGCATCCCATATGGTCCCCCAAGCCAGGAGCGATTTCTGAGCTCATAGCCAGGAGTAACCTCTAAGTGTCACCGGGTGTGGTCCAAAAACCAAAAATAAAATAAAATAGAATAAAAGGTAAACTGTTTAGTGATTCATTGTTATCAGAGGTACAAAATTTCTTGTGACCACAGTCATCAGAATATTTTATTAAGGTGGCCTTCCATTGACTCCAGTGTATTCCACTTTGTAATCTAATCTGCCAATAGCACCGAAGTATGTCCCCACGCTCACTTCCAGAGAAATGAGCAAATTGTTTCATAGTGGTCTAGAGCAACCTTCCTGAGACTATATTACTGAGTGATACTGTTCTATCATTATGATAAGCTGGCTTTCAGCTACAAAGGTATCCACAAAAAACTCCTAGAAATTAACCTCCAGGTTTTAACCAGATGAATTGGAAGGCACGTAAAATTTCCCATTATAATTATAGCATAAAATAGAATGCTTTGTTTATTGACAAAATAATCCAAATTTGATTTGCATAGCATATAGTTATTTCCTAGGTTAATATAACCAAAGTATGGTCACTATAGTATCAGCATTTAAATGATCAGTTTATCTTTTGAATAAGCAGAGAACTGAGCCCATAATGCATGGAATCAAGTCAGAAATATCCCCTGTTAGAAAAATTCCCCTGTCAGAAAAAGCCAACTGGTGTTTCCTCTGAGCTGCTGCTGCTGCTGCTGAAGTAAGCAAGACACGCCGAGGCACTTGCCTGTTGGAGTCTGTGATTGTTTAAGTTTTAAGTCAGCTCTTCTTTTCATTGCCTGTATTGAAGTTTCCATTATCTCTGCCGCTCGGGAAATGGATCGGCTGGTTGGTTCAGGGAGTTTGGAGAATGACAGGAGCTGAGATGGAGAAATGACTTCCCTTTTGTTCAGGTTTCTATAGCACAAAGAGGAGATATAGAATAAATTATTCTTTTATGACTGGTATTTAATCACTGATTAATTGAATGAGCTTTTATCGAATACCCAGCATGTAACAGACACTAAAAATATGAAAATACAGATCTTTACACAGAATCTTATTCATGAGAATCACACAACTCAATAAAAGGAGAAGATAAAAGTGTATTGAAAGACAGAAAACATGGTCTAGTTTTGACCTTTAAATAATTTTGTATATTAATTCACTTGATTCTCATAGCTGGGTAAGATACATTCACATTTAGGTCCACTTAATTGTTTGGATTCTAGGGCATGATTTGAAGGCTCAGAGAAACACATACATGTGAAATTTCAGTCCACAGCTACTGAATTTGTGATGGGCTTGACTTCTGTTTTTTTCACTCCAATTAAGAATCAACTCTGTTCAATTGAAGAGATCCATTACACTGGTTATAGTAGTTGAAACTACCTGGGGGAAGCCTGTCATGTGGTCTCTCTTCCAATCCCCAAATAAAGTCCTGTCCTCTCAGGGCATCTCTTTTCTATTCTAGCAGTCATGGGGGACTAAATTCAAATATCCACTATCAAGTCAAGTCCTGATATTTGAGGAGCCAAGACCCAAGTGACCTCTGCCATCATTAGACTGGACCTGAAGAGTGCCATCAGTACCCAGGAGAAGTCTGAAAACCCTAACCTTGTATTACCCAGAGAACTCTGGAATTATCAGCAATGTTCCTCCTGCTTAGTAGGTATGTGGGTAAGAGATTTATGATTAGGGTGGGAAATAATCTACTTGTTCTTTTAGTTGATCAGGGTTTTTTTGTTTGTTTGATTTGGTTTTTGGGCCACACCCAGCAGTGCCCAGGGGTTTTCCCTGGCTCTGCTCTCAGAAATTCCTTCTGGTTGACTTGGGGGGGCCATATGGGATGCTGGGGATTGAATTCATCCCGGGTCAGGTGCATGCAAGGCAAATGCCCGACTCCAACCCCAAAGTTGATCAGTTTTTTGAGAGGAATTATCTATTTTTTATTTGATAATAATTCAAACATATAATGCTTACTGAGTAAAAATGATATACTAGGTTAAGCATTTACTAACATGTAGATAGTTTCTCACACCCCAATCCCAAAGGAAAAACAAAAATCCAGGTGTTTCTATGATTGTGTGCTTTGCGAGGCTCTTTTTTTTTTTTTTAACCTTTTTCAGGCTCTAGTAACAACTGTGTTCCAGGTGGTTTATTGCTTCTTTTTCCATCTTCAGGCAATATTACTCATTCTCTCTAACGATTCAAAAGTCATAATCCTCTTTTTCACCTATTCCCTCTTCTCTTCTGTGAACCCTGGTGGCCATACCGATCCATTTAAATAATACAAGATGACATCTCTATTCCTTCATCAACTGATCATCAAACTTGTCTTTAACTTAGTTACCTTTGCTATGTAGACAAACATCTCTTAACCTTTGAGAGTTTGGACCTACACATTTGGCTGATGGGGGGAGGGGGCATACTGTGGGGGGAGCCAATGGAGATGCACTTTCCTACCTAGAGCTTCAAGGACATTAATAACTACACTCTGGCTGCCAATGAATAATGACTTCCCATTTGGCTCTGAGTTGAATCAGACTCTCATGTCTTCTGCCCACATTTCTGAAACTGTAGCAAATGCCCTGTTAACTTACAAGTAAAATTCAGTCCCCTCAAATGTCATGATTTCAGAGTATCTTTGAAAATTTATGCTCAGGTGTCAAACATATTTTTATATTTTATTATGTATACTATATATAGTATATATATTTTATTATATATACTATGAATTTTTATGTACAATATTTTTCATTGGTGTTTTGTAACCTAACTCGCCTTTGTTACGCACTAGTAAGTGGCAAAAGCTACTTCTACTGAGTTAAATTTCTTTTCTGTGAAATGAGCATAACTTCAGTATGCATTTCCTAATGCAGTTGTTAACAAAATAAATTTATGTTAGTGTTGAATTAACCCTTCTTTATCCTAATCAAAGATAGTTTATTCTTCATATATCTAAATCCTACCTGGGCAGAAAGAAGCTCTAGATAGACTGTCTACCTGAATCTGTTCTCCACCCATAAGGATGGTCCTATTCTTCTCAATAAAGAGTGCAGCTCTGGCAAATCTCACTCCCTCCCTCCCTCTCTCTCTAGCTCTCTCTCTCTCTCTCACTCTCTCTGTCTCTCTCTGTCTCTTTCTCTCTCTCTATGTGGTGAAAAAATTTCTAGACCTGTTTTATCTCTGCAGCTTGGTTTGAACTATTTTCTGTGGCATTCCTATTCCAGACCCACAAAACACAGAATCTTAGAAACACCTGGATTTTAGGCCATGAGTTTAAACTAAAGGACTGTTCAATAACACACTTACATTGAATGTAAATCACATATTTCTGACATTTTATAACAATAACCATTGGACTCTTTCTACTGTATCAGGCCTTAGAGACACTGAGGGGGAGAGGGAGGGAGGGAGAGAGAGAGGGAAGAGAGAGAGAGGGGAGAGAGAGAGAGAGAGAGAGAGAGAGAGAGAGAGAGAGAGAGAGAGAGAGAGAGAGAGATGATTATGTGAGGGTGTAGAGTGTTGCAACAAAAGTGTCATGATTATAGGTCCTGGGTTTGTCTGGAAGAATTTCATGCCTAAATGTTGTGAGGAAGAAGTAAGTGACTGCTTGACATTCAACATTGAATAAAATTCTAATTTCAATTTCGGTACATTTTTCTTCCAAATTATACTCTGGGATAAAGACAGTTTCCTCCATAGGAGTGGTTGCATCTAAAACAATTGTATAGGCAAAAATCTGAATCCAACGTTTTTCTACCTACAAGAAACGCAGCTGAATAGTCAGAAAAAATATAAACTGAAAGTCAAAGGTTGGAGAATAATCATACAAACAAATAACTCCCTTATAAAGTATGGCATGACCACACTAATACTAGATGACACAAATTTTAGACAGAAAAAGTTTATAAGGGACAGAGATAAACCTTTCTTAATCATCAAGGGATATGTACATCAGGAAGAAATCATACATCTAAACATATACACCCAATTAGGGACCAAAATATTTTTAAAATTGCTAAAAGTTTTGAAGGAAGATATTAATAACAACTAAATAATAGTGGGAAATTTTTAACACTGCCCTGTAACCCTTTGATAGGTCAACCAGGCTAAAACCTAACAAGAATATACTGGCGCAGAAGGGAGAAATGAAAGAGAGTAACTTAGTAGATATACATAGAGCTCTCCATCCCCAGAAAACTGGATACTCATTTTTGTCTATGCACAGTCATTCTCCAGCATAGACCACATGCTGGCCCATAAAACATACCTCCATAAAAACAAGAAGACAGAATTGTACAAACTACCTTCATATCTCATAATGCACTGAAATTAGAAGAGAATTACAAATAGACACAGAGAAAAACTTTAACATCTGGAAACTAAATAGCTTATCACTGAACAAACAATGGGCCAGAGAGAAATCAAAGATAAAATTTAAAAAATTCCAGCAAATGAACAAGAATGAAGACATAAATTATTAGAATTTTTGGGACACAGCAAAAGCAGTAGTAAGAGGAAAATGTATAGCTTTGTAAAAGCTCATCAGGAAGAAAGACAGGGCCTACATAAATAACTTAATGGCATGCTTATAAATTGGAAAGTGGTCAACAAAATTAACTAAAAACAGGCAAGTGGAAAAAATAATAAACCTTAGAGCTAAAATGAATAAATTTAAAATCCAAAATAACACAAAAGATTTATGAAAGCAAGAGTTAGTTCTTTGAAAAAAATAAACAAGAGCAATAAACCACTAGCAAATATCACAAAGAAAAGGAAAAAGAAACTTAATAAACCTAATTAAAAATGAAAAGGGGGAGATTATTACAGAAATGCATAGGGTAATCAGAGAATATTTTCAGAAACTCTATGGCACAAAACAAGAGAATCTGGAAGAAATGAATAAATTCTTGGACTCTTAAAACCTCCCAAGTTTATAAGATGATTAAATTAAGATGATTTTGCATATATATGTATATATATGTTTATATATATATGTATATATATGTTTTTGGGTCACACCTGTTGACACTCAGGCTATGACCTCAGAAATCACTCCTGGCTTTGGGGGACCATAAGGGATGCCGGGGCTTAAACCCAGGTCAATTCTGGGTCAGCTGCATGCAAGGCAAATGCCTTACTGATGTGCTAGTGCTCTGGCTCTGATCTTGCATATTTTAGCATACCTATTGCTATTGAGGAAATTAAAATGATAAACAAGAGTCTTCCCCAAAACAAAATGCCAGGCTCAGATGATTCACTAATGAATTCTTTTAAATCATTCAAGAGGACCTACTGCCAATCCTTTTTAGGCTTTTCCAGGAAACTGAAGAAACAGAAACAGTCTCAAATAGTTTTTTATAAAGTTAATATAACACTGATATTAAAAGCATACAGAAATGCCACACCAAAAGAGAACTGCAGACCAATATCTCTGATGAACATAGAGGCAAAGATCCTCAACAAAATCCTAGCATATAGGATCCAATTACTCATAAAGAATGTCATACACCATGAGCAAGTAGGATTCATTTCAGAGACGTAATGTTTATTTATCATATGCAGGTCAAAGTAATACACCATACCAATGGAAGGTTAAAATAAAATCAAATGGTCATATCAATAGATGCAGAAAAAACATTTTAGAAGTTCAAACACCTTTTTATGATAAAAACCCTCAACAAATGGGAATAGAAGGAATTTTTCTCAAAATAGTTAAGGCCATTATCACAAACCGATGGTAAATATTATACCCAATAAAGAAAAACTGAAAGTTTTGCCTTTAAAAATATGGCACAAGACAAGACTGCCCTCCTCACCACTCCTATTAAACATGGTACTGGAGTAATTGCCATAGTAATAAGGCAAGAAACATTATCAAGGAAATTTAGATAAAAAAGAAAGAAGTAACGATCTCACTGTTTAAATATGACATGATACTATATTTAGAAAACCATAACGACTCTACGTTATTGTTATTTCTAATAACAATAGATTGGTATAGCAAACCATAACGACTCTACGTTATTGTTATTTCTAATAACAATAGATTGGTATAGCAAAGTGGCAGGCTACAAAATTAACACGCAATAATCAATGGTCTTCTTTTACACAAATAATGATAAAGAAGAAATAGACATTAGAAAAATAATCCCATTCACAATAGTACCACAGAAAATCAAATACCTTGGAGTCAACTTAACCAAAGAGATGAAAGACCTATACAAAAAAACTATAGAACATTGCTTCAAGAAACAAAATTGGACATAATTAAATGGAGACATATAGCCTCTTCGTGGATTAGAAGGATTAATATCATTAAAATGGCAATGCTTCACAAACCATTGTAAAGATTTAATACTCAAAGAATTAAATACCCATGACATTCTTCAAAGAAGTGAATCAAGCACTCCTGAAATTCATTTGGAATGAATGTCCATGAATAGCTAAAGAAACCAATATAAAATATAAAGATGGGAGGCATCACTTTCCCCAACTTTAAATTGTACTACAAAGCAATAGTCATTAAAACAGCATGTAATAAAGACATTGGAATAAAGACAGTCCTTCATATCAATGAAATACACTTGAATTTTTACAGAATAACCCTTATACACATAATCAATTAATCTGTGATGAAGGAAATGCAAAATAGAGCAAGGAAAGCCTCGACAACTGGTCAGCCAACCTCAAACCTCTATCTAACACCATGCAAAGAGGTGAAAACAAAATGGATTAAAGACCTTGATATCAGATCTGAAATTATAAGGTACATAAAAGAAAACATAGACAATACACTCCATGACATTGAGACTAAAGGCATTTTCAAGGAGGAAACACCACTGTCAAACAAGTGAAAGCAAACAAAAATGGATTACATTAAAGCTTCTGCACTTCAAAGAAAACAGTGACTAACATAGACAAAGGCCACCCCCTAAAATGGGAGAAACTTTTCACCCAATACCCATCATAAGCATGCTAATATCTAAGATATATAAGGTAATAACAGAACTTAACAAGAAAAATAACATATTACCCTACCAAAAAATGAGAAGAAATAAACAAATATTTCCTCAAAGATCAATTGCAGATGGCCAAAAGGGCACATTAAAAATGTTCCACATTGGGGCCGAAGCATTAGCATAGTGGTAGGGCATTTGCCTTGCACTCAGCTGATCCAGGAAGAATCTGAGTTCAATCCTCAGTGTCCCATATGGTCCCCCAAGCCAGGAACAATTTCTGAGCACATAGCCCATAGGAGTAACCCCTGAGTGTCACAGGGTGTGGCACAAAAAACAAACAAACAAAAATGCTTCACATTACTAATCATCAGGAAGATGCAAATAAACAATAAAATATCATCTCATGCCACAGAGACTGGCACACATCACAAAGAACAACAACCAGTCCTGGAGTGGACTCAAGAGAGGAAGGAACTCTTAATCTCTGATAGTGGAAATGCTCTCTAGTCAAATCTTTCTAGAAAACAATATGGATATTACTCAAAAACAATACAAATATGCCCTCTATACTGCACTCCTATACTCATTATGGAACTATTATAATACCAAAATCTGGAAACAACCCAGGTGCCTGACAACAGATAAATGGCTAAAGAAACAATGGTACATCTATGCATTGGAATACTATTCAGCTGTTAGGAAAACTTAAATCATGAGATTTGCCTAAACATGACTGGACATGGAGGCTATTAGGCTGAGTTTAATAAGTTAGATGGAGAGACAGACACAGAATAGTTTCACTCATCTGTGGGATATAAGAAAAAAAAAAGACAATGTGGTAATAATTCCCAGAAACTATAGAGATGAGGGCCCCAGAAGGACTAGTCCATGATATGAAGCTTACCACAAGGAGTGGTGAGCACAATTAAAGAAATAAATTCACCATCAACTACCATGATAATGATAGTGAGAGAAACAGAATGCTTGTCCCAAAGGCAGCCAGGGGTGAGGGAGGATGAAAATGGGGGACATCAGTGGTGGGAAGGTTGCACTCATGAGGGGGTGGTGTACATTCTATGACTGAAACCTAACTACAAACATTTTTGTAACTACAGTGCTTAAGTTAAGAAATGTACGGGGGCCGGGAGTCTAGCAGGAGGAGGTTTGGCAGGCCCCCGCCATGCCGGAGGCCTGCTTGACCAGGCCTAGTGGGGGTGCGGGACTTGGGTAACCCCAGCAGCCCTCTACCGCCTTGCTCCAGATCTCCAGGGCTTCCCCGGGCCACACGCCTGGGCAAGCCGGTGAGTTGGGTCCCTTGGTGGAGCTTGAAGGTACCCTAGGCCTTCGCCCACTATCCATGCAGCTCCTTAGGGAGGGTCTGGGTGGGGCTCTGAACTTCTGGACTCCCAGCTTCTTGAAGGATCTCTCCTTCCTAGGAGCCGGGAGTCTAGCAGGAGGAGGTTTGGCTGGCACTGGTAATCTCTGTCCAGTCTACATTTTCAAAATCGCATGGGGGCTATCGCCCCCGTGCGCACAAGAAACATTAATAGTACTCTCACAAGAAACATTAATAGTACTCTCACAAGAAACATTAATAGTACTCACTATCATTGAATTATATTTTTATGTATGCAGAATGTCCATTTTGTACTCTGCCCTTTTGCATACCCCTTTATAAGTTCATATTTCTCTTTAACTTCTTTAACTCCTATCATCATTACTCCTTTTTTACCCTTTCTAACTTAAGTACTGTGATTCCTAAGTCACAAACCAAAGTGGTGCCCTAGAGTTAACACCCACCCAACTATTTTAAAAGGCATAAAAAGGACACATATCTTTTCAACATTTTATGGGTGTTTTCTTTGATGGCTATAACTTTTGCTACTTTCTTATACAGTGATGATCCCCCCCCCCCATGTTTTTTATCTTCTCTTTGTGAACTGCTCAATATGGAATTTGGTGTGTAAGAATTCCTCAGTTTAATACTTATGTTTGAACCAAGTCATGGGTCTTGTTGGAAATGTTCTTACGCCCCCATATATCTGATAGCACCACGTGGCTTTATATCTTGTTTGCGTAGGCACACTAACATGGGAAAATACTATACATACCAATAAGTTCTTATCTAATAGAAATAGGAACACACAAATCTTGTAGTGCAATGAGACCTTACACCCTGAACATTGACATAAAGACCTGGCACAGGCCTCAGAAGAATGGGCATTCTCCATTTACCCCTTGATCTACAGAAGACATTTACAAAACATCCAAGGTTGTATATAACATCACCAGGAGGCATTCCTGTACCAGGGACGACCCTACAGCTGCTCTGACATCGATCTACTCAAAAGAGACACCCCTTAACACTGAGAAGACAACAAGAACAATGACCTGCTTACTGGACAGGGCTTGCTGTATTGCCCCTTAATGGTGAGGTTTGTCTATAACATCACCTGGAAGCAATCCTCTACCACAGAAGACCCTACCACTGCTCAGACATCGTCTTGCTCAAAAGAGACTTCCCTTAACACTGAGAAGACTTAACAACAACAACCTGCTTACAGGACAGGGCTTCCTGCATTGCCCTTTCATGGTGAGGTGAAACGAGAAGGCACTCCACATCATGACTTCAATGTAGGACATGCAGATTCCAGAATCTTTAATACAGAAACATGAGACCAACAACAGAGACTGTGTGATAAGTGTGTTGGTGCTACGGACAATGTCTTGGATCGAACGATAACTTGCCTGAGGCCTAGAGCTGGTCTTATGCCAGGAAACTTCAGGGGTAGGATCTCTTTGTATTTAGGCAAAGGTTATTCCTTTCCATGCCTCTCATATTTTGGTGGGCCTATGCAAACAACAATTGCCACTCTAACACCGTTTTTACTGTGCTCCTTTGACTCTAATCCTTAAAACGCACCCACTTAAAATTTGAGGTTAACTTAAGCTAATATGCATGTACATGGAAATGTAAAAAATACTATGCCTCTAATGTATAAGGAGTTACTTAAGTTTGATGGCTTTAGATTGCCTTGTGTGCTGTTAAGAAATATTATAATGTGCTACAATCTGGGAACTTGAGGGACAAAGTAATTGCACATGGATTCTGTTTTATTTATCTTGACTTTCTTTGGTGAAAGTTCAAAGTTAAGATATCAGCAAGGGGACTTCTGAGAATTATGTTATGGGTGATTGTCCTTCCACTGTAACTTTACCTTATCCTTCTTCTTTGCATCTTTTGTTCTCATAATCCAAAATAAAAAAATTATAAAAAAAAAGAAATGTACGAGGTAAATAGATAGCCTGTCTAGAGTACAGGCGGGGGTTGGGTGGGGAGGAGGGAGATTTGGGACATTGGTGATGGGAATGTTGCACTGGTGATGGGTGGTGTTCTTTACATGACTGAAACCCAAACACAATCATGTATGTAATAAAGTTGGTTAAATAAAAAAAAGAAATTATTTTTAAAAAAATTATACATCAGAAAACATACAAATGATTCCTTTTGACAGAAATGTGCCTAATTCTGCCAATAAAGAATTATGAAAATGCAATAAATAAATAAATACTTTGGTTATAAAGAAACATAGCAGAAGAATAGCAAGTGCCTCAAAGCAAAAGAAACAGAACTAGATTTCAAAAGGAAGCTTACTGCTGCAGGGAATAAGGATATAGGATACATGGGGTCACACCTGGAATAATGGCAGAGAAAATCACCAATGATTCTTGGATTGAGGGTGTGGTGCTGGAATGTTTTATTCATGAATCTTTACAGTAGCCATTTGTTAAACCATAAGAAAAACCACTACTGCCATTAAAACCTGTTTCTCTACCATAGTGAAATGCTGTGAAACAGAAAGCCTGTTCCTCATTATCTATCTTCAGTTTGCTTCTGAGGTGTTTGCCTACTGGAGGCAGCATGATTTTCCAGGTTCCACGTGTTTTTCCTCTTTGTGTTACTAAAATAAAATTTTCACCACTCAGCAGATTCCTTTGTTTCAACAATAAGAACTAAGAAAATCCCAAGCCATAAAAGCAGCATAAACCTGATGGGGGTGAGAAGTTAAGTCCTCCATGGAGAGAAAACTGGATCTAAGGTGATATTGTGAAGATCAGTTTAAGAAATTTTCTTTGCCAGGACTTACTTGCAAAGAGATTTTAGAAAGTTTTGTGCTGTAATTCTCATTCTATTTTCTGAAAATGTCTATGTCCATATCTCACTTTTTTGTTTTTGTTTTTGTTTCTTTTTTTGTTTTAGTTTTTGGGTCACACCCGGTGGCGCTCAGGGGTTACTCCTGGCTCTATGCTCAGAAATCTCTTCTGCCAGGCTTGGGGGACCATATGGGATGCTGGGATTCAAACCACCGTCCTTCTGCATGCAAGGCAAATGCGTAGCCTCCATGTTATCTCTTCCACCCATAGCTCACTTTTTTAACTGTAGTTTTAAATATCTGCTTCTCAAACCTGTATGCTTGTATACATGTGTGTATGTATGAACATATATGTATATGTATGTGATCTCTCAGCTTCCCAAGTGTACTTCAGTCTTGTTCTATGTCAACATTTTATCTTCTAAGTTATATTTTATTTGAACAAGTGGAGTCTGTATAAAAAGCTGAAGGAGAATATTAGAGTGAAGGTCACTATTAGCAGGGTGACTGTATAATCAATAATTAAGGGTTTATATATTAATCATCATTAGTATTATTCCTTGTCTATCTATAAAATGTAGATTTAATTTACCTCAAAAATTTATTGAAAGAACTAGTGAAATAATGTTAGTCAATTACTTCAAACATTCTAGAAACCATCTGGGCTGCTAATAAACTATAGTTAATGTGATATTGTTGTCAGTAATTCCATAGAACCTCGGTAGTCTCATTAAATTAAGGGTAAAAGCATTTAAATAGCTTTATGAATCTTTCATTTTATGGGTGAATATCTCTTTCTTGAATGCAGAAACACCAAAATCTGAGCCAATTAAAATTACTACTTAAATTTTGATGAGAAGGAAACAAAGATCCAAAGATTTGGAGTTGAGAATTTTGGACTAGCCATAAATTTTTTTGAATTGCAAATTAATTGTCTTTACTAAAAACCTGTATACTTCTAAATCATGTATAGAAAGACCACCTGGAGTTTTCAAGCTTTTAACCCCTGTGCATCATCACAGATTTATGGACTTGTAGTTAAAATCCTTCATTCTTAATCACTTGCTGTGAATAATATGACATTACCAAAGGTAGAAAGAACATGGAGAATGACATTAAACAAATAATGGATATCTTAGTACCAGACATAGGAAAGGTATTAAGGAACATTCTCACCTCCCTTGTTGGGAAGAAGGAAGAATATGGAAGGCTAAGCAGTTGTGAGATAATGCACTATCCAGGCTAGTCCTCCATCTGGTAACAAAGTTGAGTCACTTTTTCATCAGAGACAATTACTTAGAATTTTCATGTCTGCCTGAAAACTGAGTTTGTTAAGAAAAAAAGCCAAACAGTAAATAGATGTAAAAATAACATGACTTCCATACAAAGTGACATCATGGAAAAAGCACAAATGCCTAGAGTGTGACTTCTACCAAGATGTTAAGAATATACACACATACTCAAAACTAATTCACACCAAAGTAAAAACGTATGTTTTGCTTATAGCTTAAATTACTCTCCTTTTGAAAAATGATGTGACATCAAAGGTTTATGTTCCTAAAGCTAGCTGTTTTATTCATTAAACAATTGGACTATTTGTGAGAATTTGATAATAGCATAATCCAAGAGGACTTGATATCCACGTAACATGATTATCTGGAAACTTGTCTCCGTTTTGCTCCTCAATGAGAATGGCTGTTGGTGTCCTTCCATCTATCTGTCTGCCAAGTGGATAAAGCTGTCAGATAACTGGACTTACAGAGTTTGTTTTTTCTTGTTTATGTATTTTTTGTTTCATTATGGAGGATTTTTTTTTGATGCTCAGTGATAAAAAGGATACAACCTCAACCTCAGACCTTCACGTTTCATTTATGTATTTTTGTATTTTATTTATTTGGGTCACAACGGGTGGCTCTCAAGGTTCACTCCTGGCTCTGCACTTAGAATTTGCTTCTGGTAGGCTTGGGATTATATAAATGCTGAGAATAGAACCCAGGTCCTTCCTGGATAGGCCTGGTGCAAGGCAAACGCCCTACCTCTGTGCTATCTCTCTGGCACCTACCTTCACATTTTAAACATAATTTTTGGAAATGTTTGGACATGCAACTCCCAACTTCCAGTCTTTAGTTATAGTGCTCTTGGAACTCAGAACATGCACTCGATACACACTAACACATTTATCTAAGGTCATCATACTCAGACACAATTATTGTGTGGCTTTATCTGTAGAATATTAGAAGGACATGGTGCTTCTCTCATTTATTTGTAGCAAAACTATCCTATTTTGACTCAGATTTGGGGAGTTGTTATTGGCTGGTCACTATTCCAGTGTAATAATAGGAAAGGAGAGCTATGCATCAAATATAGGTTTCCATTTGTCCTGAATTCTGTATTTACTCAAGTATAAACCTACCCGAGTATAAGCCGACTTCCCCTAAATTTACCCTAAAAACTGGGAAAACTTAGTGACTCAAGTATAAGCTAGGGTGGAAAGTGCAATAGCCACTGGTAAATAAAATAAAAATATATACTCAAAGGAATTACAACAATTGAGGAATCAGTAAATTAAATGTTTTTCAATATTTATTGCTAAAGAAAAACTGTAAACTAGCAGCAATAACTTTAAAACTTTAACTAAAGTGCAGAAAACACAAGCTAAATCACAAAGGTTAAAATCCTTCAAAACTGGATTTCTCCTCCTCATTCTTTGTATGTCCAAACAGAGCTTCAGCTTTATCTGATGTGAGGGTATTAGCATGAGCATTGTCATCATCACTGAGTTTGCAGATACCATCATCACTTCTGTCAGTGTCATACAAAGCACAGAATATTGTGAGTTAAATGGTTCAGTGGCATAGAGTTCAGTTCAGCCTCCTTCCTCTTCAGCTCAGCCTCGACTTGTGGACTGAGCTGAAGCACCATCCCCTCCAGCAGTTGGCAGAAGAGGACTGGAGACTACGTGCATTTGATTCGGTTTGGGCACAGAATCAAATAATCTGTATGACTCGAGTATAAACTGAGTTTGGGTTTTGGGCACAAATTTTGTGCCAGAAAAACTCTGCTTATAATCGAGTATATACTGTGATGGAAACAGAGCAGCAGTGCTATAGTTTTGCTGATTCATGAACAGTAAACTTCCTTTCACTTTTATTATGCTACCTGGAAATGTAGTAGTATTGTAGATTAATAATTATTAATTGTTGGGTTAACCAGTCTTCACCCCCCCAAAAAAAAAGATGGCTTCCTCTTTACATGTCAAAGACCCACTTAGGCAGGAATTATTTCTAGATAGGTATTTTGCCTTGGCTCCTTCAGCCTGTGTGTGTGGTCCTAATTTTCCAAAAGATATTTCAGTCTCGTGCTCGCTTCGGCAGCACATATACTAAAATTGGAACGATACAGAGAAGATTAGCATGGCCCCTGCGCAAGGATGACACGCAAATTCGTGAAGCGTTCCATATTTAAAAAAAAAAAAAGATATTTCAGTCTCAGCAGGCCTCTTCCTCTTGTCTCACGAAGTGAAAGGTTCTTGGATTACATGGGTTTCACTCTTATTAGCTTGATTTAGATTATTTCCTGAGGCTACCCCTGCCCAGATCCATTCTCCCCTGGGTGGGGTTTGGTGTGTGGAGCCTTTACAGTTAACAAGCCAAGTAATTTTCATCTATGCATAGAACTCAACATCGGATATTTTCTGAAACTTTTAGCCAATTGTGAATATTGAAAACCACTGATGAACGCTAAAAAGAAACTATCCATTGCTAAAAGGGGAATGGATCTCAAAGGCTGAAACACCTCACAACTCTATAGAGGAATATACATAGGTATTTGAGGAATACACATTGCTAATTTCCCTAGATCTGATGCTTCCCTAATGCCAAGCAATTGTTAAAATGGGTGCAGAAATGACAGAAAGAAAATTGCTGCAGTGATACTGGACTGGACTGTATTTGAATATAAAAACTGTGTAAATTTACCCTGTGGAAGCAATTAAATTACAATGATCCAATGAGTCTTCAGTTTTCAATTTTGTTTGAAAAGCTCAGCAAGTGTTTGAGGCATCCAGGATGTTCACTTCATTTCCTACAACAGCATTGGTTTGAGGCATGAAATATTTTATTAATAAGGTGATTACTCAAAGTAATCCTTTGTTGGTGATTAGCCCTCTTACGATTTCATTATCTCCTGTACATCTTACTAAATTAATGGCATATTTTATATCTGTCTTTAGAGGAAGAAAGCACCTTCTTGGAAATGGTGGCAATTTTTGTAGCTCATCTTTGTAGTTCCAAAATCTGGCAGAGACCCTATTCTATAATAGAAACAGTATCTTTTGAAGGAATGCATAGGATACTACTTGGAATTTTCCTATAAACAAATATTTCTAGTAAAATTGTTTATGACTTCTATAAGTTTCTAACACCACTGTCATTGTTTAGAATTCAGTGATCCTCAAAGTTTTTAAACAGGGGGACAGTTCATTGTCCCTTAGACCATTGGAGTAAAAACAAAAACTATGAACAGATTTTTATGTATACTACATGTATCTTATTTTGAAGTGAAGAAACCAAATGGGAACAAATACAATATGTGGCCCATGGGCCGTAGTTTGAGGACCACTGGTAGATCATGCATTATCTTTGAAAGAGCTATGCTAACTTACAAATATTACTAAGAATTTGAATTAAAATCTTGTTTCTAGATACTGATATTCATTCCCATATCTTGATAAATAATGGATGTCACAAGTTCATACTGAAACAGAGATGCTTTTATGAGAGTTACTTTAAAATTCTTTCTTTATCTTTTATTTGAACTTTTAAAAACTAGTAAAGATTACTTTTCAGTCAATGTTGATAATAGGGTATTATTCTCTCTGGAATAATATAAATTTTGCTTAAATCCTCTCATCCATAACATTTAGAATCTTGAAGCTTTTGAAATTACTCATCAATTTCCAACAGAATGTAAGTTTTGGAAGATAAAACCAGCTTCTTAGTTTTGTGTTTTTGATTTTTAATGATTTAAAACTATACTATTCTTTCTTTTTAGGAAGAAATCTATATCATGAAGCACCTTAATATGTCTGAAGCCTTAGACGCTTGATAATCCTGAATTTTCCTACAAACTGGCTTTGACAATTGTTTAGAAGCTCTGGCAGGGCAGTACAGCTAACTGCACATCTTTGATCAAAGAACAGAATGATCCATCTTTTACAGAGAAAGATACTCACTTGGATTGAGCATGCAACTTTGAGAAGGAAGCATATGAAGGAGGGAGAAGAAGGAGCACCTACCTATTAGCCAGTCAAAATAATCATACAATAAAACTTGTTGATTAATGGATGATAGATGTCAAGACCAAATCACCTTCACCTCTAAGATCACAATATTGTTAATATTGATGTCAATTATATATTTAAAGTCAAGCATTTCGGAGAAAGAACAGAAAGCTCAGTAATGTTATATCTCCACCACAAAGCCACAGACTGAGGGTCTGGATTTGAACTTTATTCTTGAAGAGCAAGTATCCTCATCTGTTAGGACTTCAGTCTCCATCATCTTTTAAAGCAAGAGACTATGAATCTTCATAAATCACTGTTTTGCTCTGCTTGGGGAATAAAATTTAGAACTCAAGAACTTTACGTTACTTGCATAGAATCCTGGAAAGTGATAATATGTCCCTGACCTTCAGCTTTTATGTGTAAAATGGAGATATCAGGGACAATAAGAAAAGTTGTTAAAAGTAAAATAGGCTAAGAGTTAAAAGAATCTTACATGGGATTAAACATGTAGAGTAGATAGAGGGCAGGTAGGGGAAGAGTACTGCAGCTGCTCAATTACAGTTATTCCATAAGTAGTCACAGGAAAATTTTGGCTTTCCCATACCTAAAAGAGTTATTGAGTGTGAAATGTCTTTTATCAAGATAAAAATGTCCATAAGTTAAATGTAAAATACTTTATTGCTGTAAAAGTTCTAATGCAAGCCTTTAGTGAGTTGTTATTTTTTGCTCTAATGGAGGGTCTTGCCTTAATGTTATTGGATAATGATTGATCCTGGTGGTACTTGCTAAAGGCTAGGATGGATGCTGCAATTCTTAACATATAATAATAATGAAATTTGTGAGATGTAATGGTGGTACAGTAAGAATTAATATGCTTCCCCTGCACAAATCTTACTCAAGTTCAATCCCCAGCACTTTATATTATCCTCCAAGCACCTAAAAGAGTGATTCTTGAATAGTGATCACTGTAGCCAAATCCCAACCAACAAACCAGCCATGAAATTTGTCACACATATTCGTCTTTCCTTTCATAGAATATTTCTTTGTTGGCTGTAATGCTGTAATAGCATTTTACCCCCAAGTAGTACTTATTTTACAATTAAAGTCAACCTTCTGAAGCACTGCCACTACCTAAAAATACTTTGTTTATGTTATAGTCTAAATATTTTACTGTCTTTTCAATTATGTTCACAATATTTTCACTAAATGTATTATAATTTCAAGAAACACTTAATTTTCTCATTAACAGAAAACAAAACAACCAATGTTAAATATTTATCATTGGATTGCAACAAACCTATCCATTACTGTACTTCAAGTTTTAGTTCTCTTATTATTTCTACCACATTTGAGATTAGTCCCAAAAATTAAATAAAATGTAAAATATTATGGATCATAAATTATCTAATAGATAGAATTATAATAAGTCTGAAATATTTTGAAAATGATGAAAAAGTGTGATTGTAATCCAGAAACTATGAGTGCATGTACTGACTGTCCCTGTACTATGTGCCACTTCTCCTAGGCTCCCTTAAGAAAGAAGCTTTGGTATTATGTCTGTCTCTTTAACTCAAAAAGACCCTGATACTCTTCCAATTTACCAACTTCAAGTATTTCTGATTTTCATGTCTTGCTTCAAATACTTCCACAACTGCCCTCTGTGCAAATAGAATCACAAGTTATTTTCCTGTATGAACACTGACATAGTCTATTAAGGCATTGACATTGTTAAATTAGCATAGTATAGTGTATAACAGTGTGCCAAAATATAAAAAAAACAATTAAGATCTCAAACAATTTGGAATCTCAAAGCATAGTGCACACAATCTTTAAAAAATAAAGAAACAAAGAGATTCAAATATTCTGGTAGACAAGGCCAATAGTTTTGTCAAATCACTGAGCTCAATAAAAAGTCAAAGTTCATCAATAAGGAATTTAAATAAATGCTCCATGAAATGGTCATGAGAATAAGGTAATCACTGGATGAACAATTCAACAACTAAAAGATGAAATGATCTAATGAAATTCATTCACACAAGTGGAACTGATGGAAATAAAAAATAAAATAGCTAAAATAACAGGTAGAAGGACTGTATCAGTGATATTGAAGACAAATCCTGGCCATCACCAAGAATGAAGTGACAGAAAAAAATGAAATAAATGAATGGAAGAGAATATAAGATTTGTAATAGCAATAAAAGAATAATATTTGAATCATAGGAATACTGGGAGAGAGGAAAAAGGAAAAGGGGAAGGAAAAAAGAAAAATGGAAGAATGATGACAGAAGAAATAATCATTAAGAACTCCATTGATTTCAGGAGAGAAGCTCCTGCACAGAGAGAGTCAAGAGGCCCAAAGAGTACCAAACTAAATAAACTAAAAAAAAGCAATACCAAAACTACAGAAATAAGATGGTAATCAAATAGTAAATCAAAAGACAAAGCCTACAGAAGCAGCAAGAGAGAAAAAAGAATCCTCAAGTATAATAGAATCAATATAAGAATAGCAAAAGACCTTCCACACAATATCTTACAAATCAAGAAAGAGTAGAATAACATTCAAGTTATTGAATAAAAATATTTTTAGCCTAGGGCCCATTATCCTGTGAAATTATCATTTAGACTTGAGGAAGGAATAAGAACCCTTTCAGACAAACAAGATGTGGTTGCATTTGCAACAACTAAACCAGTCTTCCAAGAATTATTGAAATGCCACTGATAAAAAACAGACTTTTACAAAAACAGCTAGATCTTATACACACTACACAAAAATGGCAATACAGTTTAAGTATCATTAATTTCTCTCAGTTCAATGAACTGACTCCCCTTTAAAAAGGCACAGAGTATCTGGATGGACCAGGAAAGAAAATCTATTGATCTGCTCTTTACAGGGAACATACCTAAACTTAGAGGATAAATACAGACTCAAAGTGAATTGATGTAAAACAATCATACAAGGCAACAGAAGAAAGAAAAACGGTGGTAAAGTTATACTTATTTCAGACCAAATAGTATTAAATATAAAGAAGGTGATTGGAGAGTAATGGACATTACCTATTAAAGGAAAATAGATCAAGAGATACTATCATCATAATTTACACACTGGATGAAGGCCAGTAAAGTTCATAAAACTTCTGCTCGCAAAACTAAAGAAACATATAAACAGAAACACAATAGCAGGGAAGACTTCAATATTACACTTTACCACTAGACAAACTAACACAATGGAGTATCAGTAGACACAAGAGCCCTATAGAGGAACTAAAGGAATTGGTATTATTGAACATTATACAGGGCTCTTTCTACCTTAAAACAAGAATAAAAATTCTTCTCTAGTGCATATGGAATGTTCTCAAAGATAAGCCACATACTAGGGCCCAACTCCAAACAGATACAAATTTACAAATATAAAAACTGTACAAAGTAACATCTCATAAAATAATGCCATGAACGCAGAAATTGAGCTCAAAAAGTAGATGGAAAAAACTTCCAATGTATGAAAGCTAAAAAAAAAAATCACTATTAAGCAACAACTGGATCAAAGAGATAGTGCAACAGTAAGGCATTTGCCTTGCACGTATTTGACCTAGGATGAACCACGGTTTGATCCCCCAGCTTCCCCAAGCCAAGAACGATTTCTGAGCACATAGCCAGGAATAACCCCTGAGAGTCACCAGGTGACTCTTTCACAAGAAAGAAGGAAAGGAAAGGAAAGGAAAGGAAAGAAAAGGAAAGAAAGGAAAGGAAAGGAAAGGAAAGAAAGGAAAGGAAAGGAAAGGAAAGGAAAGGAAAGGAAAGGAAAGGAAAGGAAAGGAAAGGAAAGGAAAGGAAAGGAAAGGAAAGGAAAGGAAAGGAAAGGAAAGGAAAGGAAAGGAAAGGAAAGGAAAGGAAAGGAAAGGAAAGGAAAGGAAAGGAAAGGAAAGGAAAGGAAAGGAAAGGAAAGGAAAGGAAAGGAAAGGAAAGGAAAGGAAGGGAAGGGAAAGGGAAAGGGAAAGGAAAGGGAAAGGGAAAGGGAAAGGGAAAGGGAAAGGGAAAGGAAGGGAAAGGAAAGGAAAGGAAAGGGGAAAGGGAAAGGGAAAGGGAAAGGAAAAAGGAAAGGGAAAGGGAAAGGAAAAAGGAAAGGAAAGGAAAGGGAAAGGAAAGGAAAAGGAAAGGAAAGGAAAGAAGGAAGGAAGGAAGGAAGGAAGGAAGAAAGGGAAGGAAGGAAGGAAGAAAGAAAGAAAGAAAGAAAGAGAGAGAGAGAAAGAAAGAAAGAAAGAAAGAAAGAAAGAAAGAAAGAAAGAAAGAAAGAAAGAAAGAAAGAAAGAAAGAAGGGAGAGAAGGAGGGAGGGAGGGAGGGAGAGAGGGAGGGAGAAAGAAAGAGAAAGAAAGAAAGAAAGAAAGAAAGAAAGAAAGAAAGAAAGAAAGAAAGAAAGAAAGGAAGGAAGGAAGGTAGGAAGGAAGGAAGAAAGAAAGAAAGAAAAAAGAAAGAAGGAAAGAAAGAAAGAAAGAAAGAAAGAAAGAAAGAAAGAAAGAAAAAAGAAAGAACGAAGAAAGAAAGAAAGGAAGGAAGAAAGTAAGAAAGAAGAGAAAGAAAGAAGTAAGAAAGAAAGATAGAAAAGGAAGAAAGAAAGAGAAGAAAGAAGGAAAGAAAGAAAAAAGAAAGAACGAAGAAAGAAAGAAAGGAAGGAAGAAAGAAAGAAAGGAGGGGAGGAAAAAGATGAGAAAGAGAAGTAATGGAAAAACAGAATTGTCCAGTTATAGTGGGGGCGCAGATGAGTGATATTGCTAAAACCCAAAGCACAGATTTCACAACACTGAAAACTTGGATCTAAGCTTAAATCACTGAACATTAATGTGCCTGTCAAGGTTTCTGGTAGTGGATGGGGAGGTTGGTTGTGGGGTGGAGGTTGATGAAGTATGGCAGCACTGATATGAAAATTGACACTGGTGGAGTGGTTAAATATTGTATGCCTAAAATTCAATTATCAATAACTTTTTAAACCGTAGTTCTTTAGTTAAATTCTAAAATTTTAAATTAAAAAAATAAAACACATTATGTACAATGATACAAAATAAACATATGTTATGGGATGAATGGTATAGAGAGAGCTTCTTGAGAAAGGGTTGTCCCAAATAATCAGATTTTCATCCTCCAGATAATCAAAAATGCCCTCTCTACAAGTAAAATAAGCAAAGCACACAAAACACACAACAGCATGTCAGGTGTGTGGTTCCTAGGAGTGCATGTTCCACCTCCCACTTCTTTCTTCCCTTGGTTCTGCTGGCACACCAACCTTTGCATAGTCTTGTAGAAAGCATTGTCTACCAGATGTTTGCTCTCCTCCAAAATGCTGAAGACATGAGATTCTTCTGTCTCTCCTATAAAATAAGACACCACACACAAATCAAAACATAAAATCCTACAATACTTTACCATTTCAAGTTTTATCCATCAGGTCCAGAGAGCTTTGGTGATCTATGAGTCATCACAGACCTCTGGCCCAGTAGATCTATGAATCTGAACCTATTAACCCACACTCCTCCATCCACAGCTTTCCAAGTGATGTTCTACCTCTGACAGCTGCTTGCAATGTGCACTGAGGAATAGCCAGCTATATCATTTAGTGAATCACAATGTGTATTGATTTATTTTTCTCTCTTTCACCACCTTTTATTCTGAATCAACATTTTTCCTCTAAACATTTTTACTACCTAAATAAATTAATAAAGTCCATAATAGTGTTTACCTATTTTAACAATTGTATGAAACAAAAGACAAATTACTTAATTACTCCAACAGCTTTCAGTTAAAAGCATAATTACTTTACTTCAATTTTTATTATTAGAATGTTTAGACAATACTAAGTTCTGAGTTTTTTATTCCCTTAAATCTACACGAAAAATCCTAGTGTTCACTTGATATAAGAATAGTTTTGTAGGTGTTAGTTTTTTATTTCTTCCTTTTTAAATAATATATTTATTTAAACACCATGATTAAAAGCATGATTGTAGGGGCCGGAGAGATAGCATGGAGGCAGAGCATTTGCCTTGCATGCAGAAGATCAGTGGGTCAAATCCTGGCATACCATATGGTCCCCGAGCCTGCCAGGAGTGATTTCTGAGCATAGAGCCAGGAGGAACCCCATGAGCACTGCCGGGTGTGAACCAAAAACCAAAAAAAAAAAAAAAAAAGAGAGAGAGAGAGATTGTAGTTGGGTTTCAGTGATAAAACGAATGCCCCCTCTTCACCAGTGCAACATTCCCATTGCTAATGCCCCTATCCGCCTTCCCCCTACCTGGTGTTAGTTTTTTAGATTTAGAGTGTTTAAGGTGCTTAGGACACTGAGAGATAGGCCAGTGGTTCATGTTGCCTGTCTTGCATGCATAAGATCTGAATTTGAAACCTGATTCCATATTAGTTCTACCTAAGTACTGTTGGGGTAATTTTGGTGGACCTCATCAACACAGGCTTGAGAAGAATCACATCAACCTGTCTGAAGACCTACTTGTCTTGCTCAGTTGCCTGAGTATCACCAAAACTAGTTCCTAGGTCCCTGAAAATGTTTTGGGTTTTCTCTTACACCACAAGGTGATTAGGTGATAAAGGACCTCATGAATGGGCTTGATAAAAAAAAAAAGTATCCTTGGTAAAAACAAAAGAACCCAGAAAGCTCCCTGCTCTTTCCGTGATACCTTTTTAGGAGAAGTTCTGGCTACATGACAAATCTGCTCTCATCTTGAATTAGACTTTCAGAATCTAGAGTGTGAAGAAGGCCTTTTGTTGCATTTGCCCAGTCTATGTCATGTTGGTAGAGAGACCCATTATGGTTTCATTGGATTAAAATTTGATATTTCAAGTGTATAATGCATGCCAGGCAAATTTTTCTGGCAAAGGACACAAGTAACTTCCTTTGATTAATTAGACTTCAGTCTTAGGTATAATCAATACTTTATCAAAGGCAGTGCATGGCCTTACTTCTAAAAATAATTAAAATATATGACAAATCATATCTACACAGAAACAAAACATTCTTTAAAAGTAAATTTTAATATCTTTTAAACTAGTCACAGTACATTATGAAAAATAAATTATGGGTAAGTTTAGAAGGATTGTGTTATATATAGTCTGTGTCCTAAACCTTAACAAACATTCTGGATGCAAGATAAAATAAAGTATGATGAATTTAAAATGTTATAAATGCTAACAGGTACTCCTATAAGGTTGCAAGTTCTCAGAAGGTGGTGATCCAATAAGGTTTCCTTCAATACTCCAGCCCCTAGCCTGGTGTCCCTCTCTGCTGGATAGACTTCAAAGGAAGCTTGTTGAGCATTGCTGAGCACTAGCCTCAAGTATCCTTGACTTTCCTTCCCAGTCACAAAATAAATAAACAGTCCCTAACCAACCCTCTCTTTTTAAACTCTTGGGCACCATGGTTTAGAATTGTAATTAATAGAACTTTAAATATAATTTATACATATACAGAGCCACACCCTGCACCCAGCTGTCCTCTTTACTCCATCATTGTCCCAGAGTCCATCACCCTTCCTCTTTGATACATTTCCTACTGAATACAAGTTCTCAGTTTCTGTTGGATTTGGGCATTTTTTTTAAATCCCCTTATCCTTTTTTTCTATTCCTATTTATCTGGGCCCAATCCACTCTTCTGATACATTGAGTACATTTTCCCTAGAGATATAGTAACTATGAAATAAGTCACTTCATACTAGGACACGTTTATGTTATGCTATACTATGCTAGGCCAAGGTCATCAAAGCTGTTGTGGGAAGAAGTGAGAGCTGGTAGCTGGTGGAGAGACTTAATTCTCCTAGAAACAGAACAGCAAAGCCAGAAACTTCTGTGGATTCTGAGCATGGAGGCCCTAACAAAACTTAAGGGAAAATGTGCTGTGTTCTCTGCAATTATCTCCCACTTCTTCCCAACTTAATACAGTTACTAACTCAAATTTTTAAACTCAAAATTTTCATTTTTGGAATCTGTTATGACCCTTTGTTTTTCCACTTGACTTTGAATATGGTCAGAGCTTGCTATATGTCTTGCATGAAAGAGCTTCAGGCTGAACTACTTTTGAAGTGTCCTCTGACTTCTAATCTAGAGTGACTTGGCAGGTCTCCTTGGGCTTTAAAAACTTTCTTTTTTTATTGAATCACCTTGAGAAACAGAGTTAAAATATTGTTGATGTTGAGTTTCAGCTGTACAATGTTTTTAACACTCATCTCTTCATCAGTGTTTAGTTCCTTGGCTTTTCTCCTGTCTTACCTATTCCTAGTTATCTCTAGGACTGTTTGTGAGTGGAAGAAGTACATGACACTCTGGTGGAAAATGTGTTGTTTAAAAATGGTATGCCTGTAACTTTATAATTAATAGTGGTCACTTAAAAGAAAAAGAATTAATGTGCAAAACTCCAGTCAATATATTAGGTGTGTCTGTAGGATCTTGGATGATCTCATTTTGACTGATGACATGGTTTCTTTTTTCTTCCACTGCTCAAGTAGAAGTTGACTGTCTTCTGAACTCTGACTCTGGTCTGTCTCTTTCTAAGCGGTAGTGGCAGGATTATCTTGAACTCACCTGGTATTTTTAATCTGTACACACTTTACAAAAGCAAACAAAATCCAAATCTAATAGCTGAGAACTTTTTCTCTGAAACATGAACTATGTTGTCCCTGAGATTTGTCCTTGTCCAACCAACTCTGAACACCTGGTTCTGCTCAATGCAATGTTCTGGTCCTTACTTCACTAATTCCTGTTTGTTGAAATCAAATGAACTGGAATAAAGTTTGCCAATTTCCCTTTTTAAACAAATTCACTCATTAGGCTTGTTTCCCAAATTTCCCAATCTGCAGTCAAAGCTTTTGCTTTCCCTTGTTCATTTGCATCTTATTTTCTTAACAGCTATAACTTGTTGGAACATTTGCCATAAAGATAATTGCACATAAATCTTGACTTTGCACAAACATAAGAAGTACATCCCAATCTGTGTTGTGATGAATGCACATGATGTTCATGATGAAACTTTACTCAGGGCCTGGGAGATAGGACTTAAATGGACTTTTTCCTTAGACCCAAAATGGTCATTCACATACTTCTTGAATAAAATCAAAATGTTTTCCACTGTCAAGTTATTTTATGATGAATTTTAATTGTTGATTTTACTTCTTTTTGAATCGTACTTCTCTTGTACTCCTAGACTGGAACCTTTGCAAGATCATGATTGCTCTTGTGCTATGCAGAATATTGTAGTGTTTTTATGCCTCAATTTCCTACACAAAAAATTGCTATAACCATAAGTAAATTGTGAAACCCAATTTTTTTCCCCATAATTGACTTCTTTTCTTTTGTTTGAGTTGGGGCTTCCCCACAGGATCTTAGGGACTGAAGGCCATTTTCTGTAGTACTTGGCCTAGTGCTGTGGGCAGATAGATGGTTTTGGAGTTTGGACGCTGATAATGTGGTGATGCTGGAAACCACCAAAGCTATACAAGGTTGTTCTCAGGAAGACAGTTATGGAGATTATGCTTGCCTTTATTTCATGCAAAGAATTAAATACTTCCCTAGTCCTAATCATGTTCAGTGAGTGCTCATAAGTCATATTCAAATACAAGCATGTGTCCTTTCTTTGTGAAAGCTTAGGCAATGAGACTGAGGTTGCTCTTACTTTACCACACCTGACTGAGACTGCAGTGAATCTATTTTCTCATCTGTGAAGTGGGTGATAAGCCAGGATGGAACAAGCAGTCAAAACCAAAACTAGAGATTAGCAGGATTGTCTCTGCTGACAGACGGTCTCTAAGGTACAGCAAAGGCCTGATTCTCAGACCCAGGACCACTCTCTGGGTTTTTGACTTCTTTGGAACAACAGAGTGGATTGTTCTCAATCCACTTGAAATCACGGTAAGTCCTAACACACACAGACACCCAGCATCATCATTTTAGTTTTGGCTGTAATGAAATATGGCTGATAAAAATTGTGTTTCTAAAAAAAAAATTGTGTTTCTAAGAAAGTTTACCGGTGAGTTATTAATCTGTTTCAAAGCAACTGTTGTCTTGTTGTCAACTAGAAAAACTATCTCTTATATTAAGGACTATAAAATTGAAATACTGTAAGACAAATTATATTTCTGAAATAAGCAATTTACAAAGTAAACAAGTAATAAGGCAACTTCAAAATAGCCTCATGAGCAATAAAATAAGTTCCAAAGTAGATCATTTTTAATCAGATGCTCTATTGTGCATTATTTATATAGTTAGAGAAAGTTAAAAAAATCAAATCTCTCAGAGTTAGGGAAATAATTAAAAAGTTGCTGTAGAAAACTTAAAGATGCCACATATCCTGATTTTATTTTATTTTAATTACTTATTGATTTTGTTTTAGGGTCCATATCTGACTCTGCTATGATTTTCTCCTAGCTCTGAGATTAGGTATTACTCTTTGCTATGGATGACCATATATGATACAGGGATCAAACTTGGGTCAGCCACACGGTACCTTATTCATTGGTATGATCTCTTACACCCCATTTCCTGAATTATTTTTAAAAGTAGGATTTAAATAAAGTTTGTCTATAGACATTTTTAATCTCTGTTGAACTGCTTGCATGAAAAATTAACTACATGTCTTTCAACTGTAGTGAGTATAATTTTTGTTAAACTAAAACTTGAATAAGTATATAATATTGAGGGGCTAATTGATATATTCACATTTGTTGAATTGTTACTTTGGGGAAGATGCAAAAATAGTGCATACTAACAGAAAAATTAAATAGGCCATTCTTGAATCCCCTTAAAAGTGTGCATCAGTCTATATCTATGGGTTATAATTTTTCTCTGAGGTCACAATGCAACTGCAGGAGTATTAACTTCATCACACAGATAAAAATTGTGGTGGATAATCTTCCAGGTTTCTCCACATCATCTTTGTGATAGGTCAATAACACCAAAGTGCTCAGAAAACTAGGGTGTACCTCGTAAAGGTACATCCCTAATTCTTCCCACTGAAGAGCTGCTGATGACTGAAGGGTCAGTATTGGATGGTAATTCACCTCAAAAATGGTCTCAAAAATGTACCTCAAAGGTGGTTAAAAAGTGGGGTAAATATGGTTTCTTGTGCCTACCAGTTTTAGCATACCAGCAGAGTCAGAATCTCAGGCCAGGCCAGGTGGACATGAAGTCCAGCAAGACTGTGGAGATGGCCCACTCCCATCTAGTGGGGTCTCCTTGTCCCAGAGGCCAGCAGCTAGAGTGCCACAATAGAGATTACAGCCCAATCTTCTCTTCTAGTAAAACCCCTTTCTTTGTGTACCAGACCTTTTTTTTCCACATGGGGATAAAAACAAAGCAGAGTTTGAGCTGCAATTATTTGAATACCATTTCGAAACTTTCTTAGCTGAATTTGGCAGTATAGCACCCTAAATCCAAAATACACCATGGAAGTTACTTTCTGAAAATAATTCTGTAGTGGAGGTAACCACAAATAATCCTCAAGGAAAGATAATTTTTTTCAAATATAAGACCAGCTAAAAGGGCAAGTTTTTGATCATGCAATCACAGGAATGGTCTTTTTGTTCAGAAAGAATGGTAATCCAGTCCTTCTAACTCAAGATTTGTGATATTTTCTTGGGAAATGTGTAACAAAACACATTGGAGAGGGGGTAGTGGTGAGCTCACTGAAGAGCTTCTGGTAAAAACTGATGCATAATGATGCCACAAGACCACCTTCTTTTGTTACTCACCCCACAGGAGTTCAGAGCCTCTTCTGAGGAAAAAGCAGAAAACATGGAGGAGGCAGACCACAGTCAGCATGAGAGGCAGAACCACAAGCATCCGCATTCTAAAACCAGAACAAACACCATCAAGGCAAGGTGAACATGAGGTGCCTTTTCAGCAATTTGTGAGTTAGAATCTTATACCAGGTGCTTCTTCATCAAATCTTCTCTGCAATGAGGGATAAAATCCCAGAAGTTTGCATCTGGAGCTAAGCAAGATTCTGAATTGCCTCAATAATGAATTGAGAATTATTCAAACTGCCACGTCAAGGCAGCTGCCCGGGTCCCAATTATTTAAATACAAAGCTTTCCTTTTTGGCAGTTACAATACTGAAACAGTTCAGCTAACAGCCTATTTTAGTTCAGGGTGAATCAAAGAGTATAAAACTACTGGGAATAAGATATAGTTATTTATCATAATTTCCAGTTCAATATAGAAAGAAATGAATCACATGCATCACATTAGGAGCTTAAACCAATAAAAGGGGTAAAGAAAACTCCTTATATGGGTGTTAAAGTCCTTACAACATTCTCTTTTTTTAGGGACTTCTATCACAACTTCAGAATTACAAAGTTGTAAAGGCAAAACAAAAAATTCAACATTAGTTATTCCTACTTTCCAAATCTTTTTGTTTTTGTTTTGTTTTGTTTTGTTTTGGGCAAAACCTGATAGTGCTCAGGGGTTACACCAGACTTTGGGCTCAGAAATCTCTCCTGGCAGGCTCGAGGGACCATATGGGATGCCAGGTCAGCAGTGTGCAAGGCAAATGCCCTATTGCTGTGCTATCACTCCGAATTTTATTTTTCTAACCCTGAGTTTTGAGCATCTAATTCGATACAACAGGGTGATGCTGATGGGTGTAGATGGAGGAAATCTGTCTCTGTTATTGATGAGCAGGGCTTGGCCTGACACTGAGCAGAGATCCCCTAACCTAACTATCATCCATCAACCATTCATTTAGGACACCGCGCAGAATTCCCACACAACCTCTGATCTTCTGAGCCCCGTGTAAGTTTCAATGTCTGATTTATCTTGGAAATGAACAGATCAGAAGTTTGACTCTGACCTTCTTACCTCCGCTCAAGCAAGAGAGATGGGCAGGGCTGGGAGTCAATCTGTGGTCACGCTCATCTGCAGCTTGAGTTTCAGCTACTTCTGTGCCTTGGGCAACCCCCATATAAACTGACTTCATGCTCTGATGTTCGCTCAAGTGGGCAAGAACGGGCAGCTCTTTTCTTGGTGAGAGGAGATGCTGGAAGTCTGGTGCTCCCACCACTATTCTGCTAATGACACTAAAATAGCAAGTCCTTTATAGAGTGTCATGGTGTGGGGATGGGAGGATAGAGAAGTGACTTTTGCCTGAGTCTTAAAGAAATTATGCATTCTCTCACAGAGAGAAAAAGATGAGTAAAATTAACCTCTGAAGCAGATGTAATTTCCATCCTTACTACTCCTGTTAAATTTCTCATCCCAGATTGAATTGGGAGATTCTCTCTGTCTCTGCTGTCTCACTCTAAAGTTTTGGGTTTGTTTTTGTTTGGGGGCTACATCTGGTGGTGCTCGAGGCTCATGTGTTACTCCTGACCCTGCATACAGGTATCACTTTTGGTAGGGTTGGGGGACCATATGAGGTCTGGGGATCAGACCTTGTTAAGCTGCACGCAAGGCAAGATACTTGCCTATTGTACTAAAAATCTGGCCTTGGCCCTGCAACTTCTTATTAGTTATTTAATGTTGGACTCCCAACCCTCCCTGTGACTAAAAAAATGAATAAAAGGCATTTCAGCCTGTTGGTACAAATGAATATATATTCTATTTTATTGTTGTTGTTTTGGGGCCACAACCAGTGACACTCGGGTGTTATGCCTGATTATGAGCTCAGAAATTGCTCCTGGTTGGGGTACCACATGGGAGCCCCGAGATCGAACTACAGTCCATCCTAAGTTAGTGCAGCAAGGCAAGCGCCCTACTGCCACCGCTCTGGCCCCAGTATATTCTCAGTATGCCATACAGCCGCTACCCCAGTTTCATTAATCAAAAGAATGCTACCAAGCTGAGAGATAGCAAAAAGTGGAAGATAAAATGTATTCATGGTTAGTTTACATTTAGGATAATATATCAACAAAAATATGTTCAAACCAATTATAGTTTTTAGTGATTGTTACTAATAAGAATATTATCATAAGGCTTTGACTCCTGGTGTGCTTTAATCTCACTCTCAAAGACTGTCCTATTCCCATCTCAGTTTTTTGAGTTTCTTCTTTGTAAAAAAAAAAAAAAGCACCTTCCTCCTTTCCTTTTAGTTTTTTCTTCATCTTTTAAGAACTACTTATTTATTGATTGAAACTCCCTCCAGAGAAGTAGAAGCTGACGTCTAATATTATGCTAGAGCATTCTAATGGTTCAGAGCGTTTTTTGCAGAACACCAGGACTGTATTCTAATGAGTGTCCCTCTGATCTTTCAGGAGCTAGAAAGCTAAAAAGCAGTTAGGAAATCACTTCAGAGTTACAATATCCATGAGCAAATTAGGAGAAGAAATGCTAGAACCATGCAATTTGGGCTAAGGAAGAACAGAATTTGGTTTATCTTTTAAAAGTAAACTTCAGGATTTAATGACTAGCTTTTGTGGTAGCAGAATCTTTAGGGTCAGCCCTGTTTAAGTCACTGTTCACAGAAATCCCATTACAGACTCCAGAAATCTTGAACAAAAAAGGTAATGAGATACATAAAAGAAGGAATGACCAATTCAATTTGAGCTATTGAATGGACTATGTCAGTGATTCATTCTAGAAGCGAGCTGTTAGGAATAACAAGCACATCTTTTGAGCAGTATGTAACCTGAAGAGACATGGGGGAGTGAAGATCATGAATGGCAAATAGATGGGATGAATGGGGTTTCAAGTGAGATCATAGGTTGAAAAGACCTATCTTGACAAGGGACTCAGAACCCCAATATCTAAGGACATGATATTCCACTCATAAATGTCATCCTATATTCTGAGACTGCAATTTAGTATCTCACTTGGCAATGGGACTCCAAGGTGTGTTTAAATGAAGGACCTTGAGACACAGAGGTTGTCCTGTCCTCCATAAAATCCCTAGAATCCTTTTTAGAGAAACAGGGAGACTAGAGGATGGTTGGCAGTTAAGAACTTGAGGGGATATGTCAGGGGCCAAGAGTGCAAGTTCCTCACACAGATGGAAATGCAAGGGACTTCAGGACCTTAGAAATAACAGTGCTTAGCAAATCCTACCAAATTTATCTGGCCTACTACCTCCTTTAAAAAAAGAAGAAAGAAAATCACGTAGTATTATCACTTTATAGAACTCACTCCAGATATCTACTTTCTCTAGAGAATAAGCAGAAATTATCCCCCATATTTCACCTAAAGCCACTGTCATCTGTCATGTATGACTACAATAAATACTACTGTTACTACCACTGCTGCTGCTGCTGCTACTTCTACTACTACCACTACTTCTCCTGGATAATCCCCTGCCCTTCCAAACACTAACCTAAAATTCTCCTCTAAACTGAATTCCCTCCAGAATTTTAAAAAACTAATATGTACTGCTTATTTTTTTTAATTTTTTTAATTTTTGGGGTCACAGTTGGCTGCACTTAGGAGTTACTCCTGGCTCTGCTCTCAGAAATCGCTCCTGGCAGGCACGGGGGACTATATGGAATGCTAGGATTTGAACCACTGTCTTTCCTGGGTCAGCTGTGTGCAAGGCAAACACCCTACTACTGTGCTATCTCTCCAGTTCCTAATGTATATGTTTAAAGATATTCAGTGTGCCTGACTTATTACATGGCAGGAGTAAATGTGTACAAGTGTAAAGATGTAGAGAGGCAGATAGAAAGAAAGAGCCATCAAATACACAGTTCCCCAAATAAAGAAGTGAAAGTTTGAAGAAACAGCCTAAGAAATATATTAGTAGAATATTTATTTTTCTTTTTTTTCTATTTTCCTTCTCTTTTTTTTCCTTTGGTCAATATTGCAGTGATGGGGGTAACAGGGTAGTTAGGGTAGATCAGGGTAGTTGTTGTGCTCTCTGGGGATCACACACTTGGTTTCAGTGTGCCAGAAATCAATCACATTTTACTATGACAACAGGGATCATAAACAGTAGTGCCACCTAAATGGCACTCAGCATATGAGGAAGTCCTGGGGATTGAATCCAAGTCTTTATGCTTGCTAGACAAAGGTTGTGGGACTAAACTATCCTCTGAGCCATCAGAATTTTTTTATGTTGGAATAACAGCAAACAACACGCTGTGTTGATGGCTGCATAAGGAAAGGTACATGTCATTGGGAGAGACTAAGCAGCAAATTCATTAAGATGTGAATCTAAGGAGCAATTTTACAGCATTTCTTAGAAGATGCATTTGTATTTTGCCCTTGCTTAACTAGCACCCATTTTAGGAATAAACTGCCTTTTATAAACAGACTTTTTTTATTTTTTTAGTTAGATCTGGCTTGTGCATTGCTTTTAGGATGAGCTGAATAAAACAAAGAATACAAGAAAAAAGTAGACATGTCACATAGAAAGGATATGGAGGTAAATGGTGAAAAGACCCAGCATGGTCACTTTAAATAGACTTATAGCTCAGCACAGCCTTCCAGAGAAGGGCAGAGTTTAGTCAGAAGATTTCTGGCATAAAGAGCAATCTTTATGGAAAAAATCATTGAAGAGACAATGGAGCACCTTGGCGATATAGCACAACACAGAAGAAAAGAAAGAGGATGCAGTTCCAGCCCCAGGTAAAAGTAACATTCTATAAGCAAGAATCATCCAAATGTGAAGATCTTTGTGCTGAGAACAAAAGGATTGGAACAGAATCCAGGCAACAAAACTAAGTAAGGAAGAGACTAATATTAGGGGCATGATAAAGAATGTTTTCTCTTCTCTTAGACATATAAAAAGATACAAAGAAAAAAAACTATAAGAAATTCATAATATAATATGAAACAAACAAGCAGAACAAGCACAGTGGGGAGGAGGAGGGTGTTCGAAGATATTTCAAGAGGTGAGATTGTCTTGTGCTCCAGATCCATAGAAGAAAACAAAACAACACAGCAAGTTGTAATAGGACACATATGAATATGGATTCTAGAAGCTTATTTATTACTGGAGAGTCAAAATAGTATTATTTAAAATGTATTGTCCTCTTTGTTGCTATGATGCCTGTGAATCATGTATGCTTACACATTTTTGTTGGGGTGTCCCCACATATTTGGTTATGGCACACTGAACATCACATACTTTGTTGTGGTCCCAGGGATTTTAAACTACAGAGCATCTGGGAGTGTATTTGAGCATGTTAAAAAAGATTTTGTCACACACTTTTATTATTAGGCCCATAAAATATTCTACCTCTCATACATGATAAGCTGATTTCTTCTTTATGAATAAGATTTGGTAATATTCACATATAGCATGATTTAGGGCTGGACTGGGAAGTTGGTAACCAACACTCATGTTCTTCATGCATCTCAGATGAAGATACTAAGATGAGAGGAGCTACGTCCAACCAGAGAGCCCTGAATCCCACATCCAGAATGCAGCCTTGAACCATTTAAACTCATTAAAACTGACATTTCTGATGGAGAATATTGATATTAAGAAGATAGGGGCAGGGCAGAGAAAGAGGGTAGGCAACTTGCCAAAGTCTACACATAGAGCAGGTCTCTTATATGATGCAGGTGCTCATATTAATTTGAGTGTTAGATGAAGAGAAAATTGCATTTGTATGCACCAGGTAGATCTGGAATAGATTTGAACTCAAAATTCAACTCTTACTTTTCAGAAGTTTAATTTTACAAGAATCTCATTTTTTGGCTGTTTCCCATAAACTTGCTCTCTTATTGCTTGCCTGTGCTTCCCTGTCCTCCTCTACAGTCAACAGCAGACCAGACCCTGTCTGACCCTATAGTGAACTGCAGAGAGGATTGAGGTTGGTGCCTCTGCACCTGACTTATATTTCTCATAGCTGAATGCAGGAACATGTCTCAAGGACCTGGGCTTCAGTCCTGCCTGCTACATGGGCTAAATCAATAGACTTCAATATTTCCTGATCACAACCTCTGCTTTCAGATCCCACAGACCACTGTCCATGTCCTTGGTAGGCTTGCAAAGGCAGAGGCAGCCACACCCACATTTTCTTGTAGTACCCACTCTGGGTCTAGGATTTGTAAATCTGGATGGACTCTAAAGAAGATGCATCATCCCCTCAGATCAGAGCACTCAGAGCTACCTCTGCTTGCCACCATCTTTACCACTAGGGGCTCCTGTTTCCTTCTGAGACCTTAAAGACTAGGTTTTATTAAGGTGATAGGTGAAAATGTGGTCTTAACTGCTTTCTTCTACCAGGCAACCTCAGCAATTCTATTTATAATATGTCATCTGGGGTGACATCTGCCTCTACATCAGGGATCTCACACCCTGATTCTATCCATCAGGGCTCCTGCACCCTGACCTCATGAAAACAAGGCTCTCATCCTGATCCCTAAGGAAATGGGACTTTGAATGTGGCTAATAATCAAGAATGGCCTCCCCAAAAGCTACTCTGAACAATGAAATGAGTATCTAGAATCAGTATAAGGCTCACATAATTTTCAGTGCCTCCTATTAGATTTCTAACCAGTAGAGTGAGGCACTCAGCACTAGAATGAATTTGTAGAATTGATGAAAGTATAAGATTCAGCCAGCACTCACTTAGATTATTTCCTTGCAATCAGGCCTTTAAAATGACTCTGTTCTTGTCATCAATCTGTTTAGTCCAGTGATGACTCTGAGTAGGTCCTTAAATCACCCTTTCCATTGGGAAGTGCTATGATTGGAAAAAAATTCCACCCTGGGCAGACTTTCCTTTCAGTCCTATGTCATTGAGGGTACTATGACAGGCACAGAAATCATGTAATACTAAATCATGCTCAGGACTTGCTCTTGTGGAAAAGGAAGGATTTAGAAGTGGGAGAAAAATCTGAGATTTGCTAAGTGAAGAAGAAGCCAGTAGCGGCTGAAGTTGTCATTTAGACATTAGGACTGGGAGAAAAGCTGAACAGAGCTTTGGGGTTAAAGACTTTTAAGATGCCCCCCCCACCATCCGTAGAGGGCTAGAGGAATGACAGAATCACCTTACCCCATCCTGGGATATAAATGATGCAGAATATCTAGCTACAGGTTATATAGGGAGGGGAAGAGGACCAAACATTTCTGGTTTAGGTTGAAATGCTGAAAATATTACCCAAATATTTATATCAAAACGGAATATGTTTTTCTCTATAAATGAAGCTACATATACAGAAGTAAGTGGCCTTGAAGAAAATAGAATATGTACATGCATCATCACAACACAGTGAGTGAATGAAAAATGAAGAATGAAAAATGTCAGGGGACAGTAACAGACAGGGGGGTCTGGACAGGGTATGGCTTACAGTGGAATGCAGCCTGCACCTCTGTATTAAGGTAAACTGAATTTTACAGGAGCCTGGAGATGTTAATGGGGTCACACTGAGGAGGAGAATGGTCATTGCTGGAGGATGCTTAGGCAATGAGTCCATAGCCACAGGCCCTCCAGATCTGTCTTGAAGAAGTAAGAAGGCATGAATAAGGTGCTTCACTATTGCTATTTCATGGAAACAGGCCTGAGATGATGAGAGATAAGGTGGCATGGGTAGAGAGTAAATGGAAGTGGTCTGTAGGCTCTGTGTTTCTCAGTCTGGAAGAAGGTATTTAGGGATGGGTGTGGCTGGTAATAAAAATGGATTTGGGCCAAGCAAAAAAATGTTAGTGAGGACTTTCAGGAGGGACGAGAAGTGATCTTTGAGAATCAGAATGAGAACTGGCACAACAGGCAAGAAAGATGAGCTTGGAATATTGCTTTGAGAACTAAAGTTTTGAAATGCAGGCATAGAGACAGCAGACCTGGGGATGGACTGATATTGGTATTGGGTATGGTACCTGCTACTGGTATCAGATAATAAGAGACCAGTGGGAAAACAACTCCAAATCCCAAATAGCACTATGGTGTCATTGGTTTCTGCTGTATTTTGCAGCCTGGACTTTAGGTTCTCCTTTAGTCCCCTTGACAGAGGCCCTGGCAACACAACCAACCCCCACCTTAAAAGGCTGGAGTCAAGAAGTAGTGTGCTGTGGAGAAAATAAGAGGACCCAATGATTTACTATTTTATGTTTGTTACATAAAGCTAGATAAATATAAATTTAGTAAATACTCATGGTTCTCTTTATTTTGCAAAATTCCTAGATAACCATGGATACTTCTGAAGAGTTTCTAATTTTGAATTTTGAATTTTGAATTGGGCCACTGGACTCTAGTAATCTCCCATTTGGAGTTCACAAGCCTCTCTTCTTGAAGGTGATGTGCTCTGCCATTAGAGGATATCCTGTTTAGGGATCCAGGCTTTTCATTCAATGTAGACCTAACCATACTCCCACATCAGCTGCTCACTTTGCCATGTGCTGGCACTTCAAAGAAAGTTGGGGTCCCTGGTCATTCTCCAAGGTACTTTTAACAGTGGTCGAATCTCATTTTACAAAGAATCAGAGATTTTCCAGCAAGATACTGACATCTTCAGTGCTTGGGTAATTATTGAGCCTGTGCTGCTTGTACAGTGTCACAATGTGACACCTTAGAACTGCAAGGTCAGCCCCCCAGTTTTTTCATTGCATGTGTCTCCTGACTGATTCAGGCCTTTGATTATGGCTTAGCTCTGTTTTATCTCTTATGCCCACTAAGAGAATTTAATTTCTTTTTTCAATAATATCTTTATTTAAGCACCTTGGCTACAAATATGTTTGTAATTGGGTTTCAGTCATAAAACGTTACACCCCTCCCATAACCAGAGCGACCTTCCCACAGCCAATGCCCCCAACCTCCCTTGTCTCCACCCCCTGGCTGTCATCAAGACAGGAATTCTATTTCTCTCACTCATACCATTGTTATGATAGTTGTTGGTGTAATTATTTCTCAAACTGCACTCACCAATCTTTGTGATAAGCTTCATATCATGGACTGGTCTTTCTAGCCCTCATCTCTATTGTTTCTAGGTATTATTACTATACTGTCTTTTATTTTCCTTTAATCCCACAGATGACGGTAGGTAATTTGGAGTCTATCTCTTTCTCTCTGTCTTTCTCTCTGTTATTCAGCATAATAGTTTACATGTCCATCCATGTATAGGAAAATTTCATGACTCCTGATGGCTACATAATATTCCATTGTGTATATAAACCACAGTTTCTGTGGCCATTCATCTGTTGAAGAGCATCTGGGTTGTTTCCAGATTCTGTCTATTGTAAATAGCACTGCAATAAATATACATTGTGCCAGAGGGCATTTTTGTATTGTTTCTGTGTTCCTAGGGTATTCTATAAGAGTGGTATTGCTGGATCATATGGGAGTTCATTTTCTAGTTTTTTTTGAGATAATATCCATATTGCTTTCCAGAAAGGCTCGGACAAAATGGCATTACCATCAGCAGTGAATAAAAGATTTCTGGAATTTTATTTCTATAGAGATTATCTTCTTAGCCATTTCAGCACTTCAATCACTTATTTCCCCCCATTAATATGGACATTAGATAGTTTCCTTACATAAAAAAATGAGAAAGCACAGAAATTTAGTCATATACCTATGCATCACTGAAAGGATTTCTTTTCCTAGATGCATTTTCTTGTGCCCCATTACGCTCTGTAAAGACTGTAGGAAGAGAATGATGAAACCCTAAAAGTATTTTATGTTCTAAAAATAAATGCTCTGCTTTAAACTTATATGACTTCAGCTTCCCCAGCCCCCTATATCTACTCACCTGCCACTGTATTTTGAGTTCAGGGTATGGGAAAAGGGTCATCTCCAGAGTTCTGGTCCACTACCATGAAAACAATGTGAATTGGGCACATTCCTACCAGATTGTGGGAATAGGACTAAAACAATAGTTATTTCTCCTCTAGTTTACTCATGAAATTCCTGGTGCTTTTTCCTCTGAAATTTTAAGATCCTAATTACTGACCCAAATAATTACTGAATTTGTTGATCAGACATTAGTCAAGAGCTCACAAATTGTTCCTTTCTTGTCTATTCTGACTCAACTTGCTGCTTCCTGAAGTAGAACAAGTGTACATTTCAATGGATAGAGAGATTCCAGGTGAATTCACAGATTGTTAGGTTGAAGAGAGTCCAGGCATAGGTTCTTCCACTCAACTGGCCAGTTCACTAGAAGTGACGTAAGTACAATAGAGGAATGCCTACTTAGATTCAAGTATATTTGTTACTTTAGTGAAGTCTCTCACAGGTCAAATGCCTACCAATGTGATTTTCAAACGTCAATCCACTGACCTGTGTTTTCCATACCAACTGTGCACAAGAACAATAGGTTTGTGGACATCTGTGTGTGGACATTTGCTAGGAGATCATTCTATGTTTTGCCTCTAGGGCTCTGTGGAGTGTGACAAATTCTCATTCTATTGAACCTTCTAATGATGTTCAAATCACATCATTTCATGTCATAACTACAGAAAAATGACCAGATTAAACAAAAAATTAAAAAATTGAAGATAAAATGAAACTTTAAACCTTATTGCCCCTAAGACATTTTTTTCAGTCTGAGTCCAAGGGTTGCTCCTGGTGGTGCTTGGGGATTGAACCTGGATTTATATATGTAAATAATATGTAATAATATTTGTAATAATAATATATAATAATAATAAATAATATATAATAATGTAATATTTGTAATAATATGTAATAATATGAAAATAAATAATATTTAAACAATGTAAATAAATAATTTGTAAATCATATATAAAAATGCAAATAGCTCATTAAGCTATCTCTATAGCCCCAACCCTGTTCTTCATCATAGATCTGCCCTGAAGATGAAGGTTCCAAAAAAGAATTCTTTATTCAAGATAAAACACAAAAGAGACAGCCTAATTATTTTTATTTTTTGAGAGAATTAAAATAGCTACAAAGAATAGTGGAAATACTAATAACAGTTAAGAGGATAGTGCATTCTTTCAACAAATTAAGTGTCCTGATGACCCCAATTTTACATCAACAGGAATAATTTGATGTAACTCTACGACTTTGTAGAAGTACCTCTCTGTATTAAACTAATCTAAAAGAAAATGTAGAAAAGGAAATTGGGAGCTTTTAAAGAAATAAATGTGCCCTTTAAAAAAAATAAAGGCGTAGGAAAAATATGTTGAGTTTGTTAAAGTAACGAACAGTCAAGAAGTCTCTCTGCTTTTTCAGCGTGTAAAAGCCATTCAAGTGTGACACTTGCTAAAAGCATCCAATTCATTTTCCATTGCTTTTGAAGGCCCCATAACATGCAACTTTTTCAATCATATTTTATGTGTTGATAAAATATTCAGTAACTTCAAATGATAAGACCTGGTGCCCCTCCTTTTATCCTTGTACAGATTTTAGCCAGCCTGGACAGATTGTGAGAACCACTGTAATTTAGAAATGCACTGGACTGGCATGAACATATTTCTAAAGGTATTTTGAAAATAATAATGTTTTATATGATTTGCTAATGTTGGACTAACATAAATTTAAAGCCTTGAAATATGTCTTGTGAAAATATGTAATATAGGTTATGAGATTGTCTATATACACTCCTCTATTTTTATTGTTCTCTTGAGAATTAAGTTTTCTTTATTCAAAAAATTGTTTGTCTTTTGGAACACACCCAGCAATGCTCAGGCATTACTCTGAACTCTGCACTATACCTGATGGGGCTATGGAACCATAATGGATGTTAGAGATCAAAACCAGATTGGGTATGTGCAAAGTAAGCTCCCTATCTGCTCTACTTTTGAACCAACCTAAATATAGTATTAATCATTAATGTTTTTCCCTTGAGTATTAATGATTATCTTTCAATCTAAATACCCATATAGAGTGATTTTAAAAATTGTTAAACATTTATCCATTCTATTTTAAAAATGCTTACACAGTTTTAAAATATTTTATTTACTATGGCTACCCTTTATCTATTATGAGTAGAATTTCACAACTTTCTGTAATATGTCACCACACTATAATTATCACCAAAATCCCAATCTTCCTCCATCTTAGTTTCTTGGAGTTCTTCCTTTTTTGATTGCCCCTTCCCTCTGATACTCATAATTTTGCTTTATGAAGCCCTGAGTTTGTTTTCATTCATTTTTGTCTTTATCTTTCTGAGTTGTTTCATTTCAATGACCCTCACCAGTTTTATTCACATGCCACAACAAAAAATATTGCATTTTTTCTTAAAGCTGAGTGGTTTTCCATTGTGTATGTTTATGTGTTTTTATACCATGTCTTCTTTTATTGTTGTTGTTTTATTTTTGGGGGGTGGGGCACATCTAGCAGTGTTTATGGTTTATACTTGGCTTTGAACTTAGTATCCCTACTGGCATGCGTGGGGGACCATATGAGGAGTTGGGGATCAAACCTAGATTGGCAAGGTGGGAGGCAAATTTCCTATTCTGCTTGTACTGTTTCTCCTACTACTTTATCACATTTTCTTTATATGCATGTTTCTCATTGGGCACTTGGGCTATTTTTTGTCTGCTGTAAAGAGTTGTACAACAAAAATAGGTATGTATATATATTAATATATTTGTATTTTATGCTTTTGGATAGATAACTATGAGTAGAAGTGATAATAATGTGGTAATTCTATTTTTTCTATTTTTAATTTTAAAAGAAATATCTATACTGTTTTCCATAGATGCAGAGCCAATTTATATTACCATCGACTGTGTGTAAAAGATTTCCCATTTATCCATATTTCTGCTGACACATTTTTCTGGTCTTTTTTATGTAGACTACTCTCACAGGTATAGGGTAATATTTAATTGATATTTTTCTTTCTATTTCCTTAATCATAAATGGCAATGATCACTTTATGTTCCAAGTAGCCATATGTACATATTCATAGATTTTTATTGTCAAAAATATAATGCACTTATGAAATGGAACTTGTGACATGAAATGCTTCTGACTCTATTTTATTCTTAGTAATTGTATAATCAAAGGTTATTTCTTTCTTTTGAATATATCTGGTATAGAGTGAATATTCCCTAAGGACATCTACAGACTCCAGATTTTTGTGATAAAACTTTCCTTCTACTTGCTGTTAACAGGAAGGTGGCTTAGTTCTATTTTTAAAACAAAATGAGATGAAGTTACAAAGAGGGTGCTGTACAATTGACATCAGTCCATTATTTCACAGTGGGTCATACCCTCATGCTGATAAACTTAATAAAATATAGGCAGTGCTAAGACAAGAAGAACAATTCTAAGTTTTTGTTCTGGGATGCCATTGATGGATGATGGTAGAGAATGTGCTTGGTGGATGAAAGAAATAATAGATAGGATTAGCAAATTAATGGCAAATTCATGTCAACTCATATCTAAGAAAGAACGTTGCTGGTTGAGCCCTGAGTGTTGAGTTCTCTTGTTAAACTTGTTTTTAGAAATATCCAAATTAACAGTCATTTAAAACACAAGATTCAATTCTTTAACAAAGTTTAGATGTACATATCTGGGGACTGGAGCAGTGGTGCTAGTGGTAGCACATTTGCCTTGCATGAGCCAATCTAGGACTGACCAAGGTTCTATCTCCTGGAGTCCCATATGGTTCCCCCAAGCCAAAAGCTATTTCTGAGTGATAGCCAAAAGTAACCCCTAAGCATCACTAGGTGTGTCCCCCCCAAAAAAAAGAAATAAAAAAGTACATAGCTGATTAGAAGACTTGTACATCTGTGCTTGTTGGATACACAACTTCTCTTACCAAATGACTTTATTGAATTTGAGAGATGAAGGTAAATAAGTATCCTCACTAGTTTATAGTAGAGGATGTAATTAACAACAAATAGCCCTTGTTTTATAAGCTTAGACTTTTCTCAAAAAAATTGATGTTTATTTTTTCTATTCAATTAAAGAAATAACTAGCATGGGTGAAAAAATAATTCAATCTAGAGAAACAATAACAAACCAGAAATTGCAGGTTCAATGTTGTTTTAACCATTGTCAATCTAAGAATACACATTCCCTTTCTAATTTTTTCTGGGTTGCAGTATGACAAGAAATAAAACAAAAGGTCTAAAAAGCCTGGTTTAGATCACAATCCAGTTAAACATTTTATATATTTATTCAGTAAAATAAATGAAAGTTAATTCTTAATCTAACACTGAATTATAGGATGTCTCTTTTAGGGGGATTTGGGGTCATATCTGGAAGTGCCCAGGGGTTACTCTTGGTTCTATGCTCAAAAATTTCCCCTGGGGCCTGGAGAGATAGCTCAGCGGCGTTTGCCTTGCAAGCAGCCTATCCAGGACCAAAGGTGGTTTGGTTCGGAATTACCCACGTGTCCCATATGGTCCCCTGTGCCTGGCCAGGAGCTATTTCCTTTTCCCCTGTAGGCTTTGGGGACCAATGTGGAAATGCTATGGTTTGGCCACATACAAGACAAATGCCCTTTTCCACCAAGGTTTATTGCTCTGGTCCTTTTTAAGATGTTTTCTTTTGGGGCTAACTTCTATGCTTAAAGCATACAAATATACATAGAATGTACTCTCCTGCATGCTTAAAAATATAGACATTTTAGAAAAGACCGAACATTTATGTGGGTATGGAAAATACTTCCAATTAGAACCTTAGATATGAACTTTTGAGAATACATAGAGGGTCCATGGTCACCTTGGCATGGTTAATAAAACTATAATGAGATCATATAGTGGTAGGAAGCTGTCTAGGGAGAAGCGATTTTTTTTTGACTTAAGGAGATAGTGAGTGAATGATCTGAGATTAGTAGGTATTGGTACTTTATGTTCTATTCATTGTGCCTAGAAAAGTCTAACAGATATTGATATCAATAAAGACTTGGTGAGTGGTGTGAATGGAAGGATATGGATAAATGGGATGATAAATTTATGGAGAGAGAGTGACTTGGAGTAGATGATATATAGATAAATGATTAATGAATAGGTTGATAGGTGGGGGTTATTGCTGTGTGGCTAGATGAATGGAGGTGGTGAAGTAGATGGGTTTTTCTATTGTGTAGATAGATAGAGGAGGGGAATGGATAGGTAAGTTGGTGAATGGAGGGGTACATAGATAAATAGTGAGTGGATTAATAAATATATGTGAATATAGTAAGTATGCATTTATGGGCATTATTTATGCGTGAAAAATTGAATGGAAATATAGGGGGGTGTGAAGGGTTAAGTTGATGGATGAATGAGAAAGAGTAGATGGGAAATTTGGGCAGATATATGGTTGAATAGGTGGTTAGATGAAAGAATGGAGTAAGAGTTAATTATTAATATGTGGAATTAAAAATGAATAAAAATAATATTTTAAAAGAACCAATTGTACCATTGTGAGTGTTGGATTAAGACTACTTATAAAATTTTTTTATCTTTATTTAAACACCGTGATTACAAACATGATTATAGTTGTATGATTACAGTCATGTAAAGAGCACCCCCCTTCACTGGTGCAACATTCCCACCACCAATTTCCCAGATCTCCCTCCTCCCTACCCCCCTACACCTGTACTCGAGACAGGCTTTCTACTTCCCTCATTCATTCACATTTTATGATAGTTTTCAGTGTAGTCATCTCTGCAACTGCACTCATCACTCTATGTGATGAGCTGCATGTCCTGAGCTGCACCTACCAGCCCTCATCTCTCTTGTCTCTGAGATACTGTTAAAAATGTCCTTCATTTTTCTTAAAGCCCATAGATGAGTGAAACCATTCTGTGTCTTTCTCTCTCCCTCTGACTTACTTCACTCAGCATAATAGATTCCATGTACATCCATGTATTGGAAAATTTCATGACTTCATCTCTCCTGATGGCTGCATAGTATTCCATTGTGTATATGTACCACAGTTTCTTCAGCCACTCATCTGTTGAAGGGCATCTTGGTTATTTCCAGAGTCTGGCTATTGTAAATAGCGCTGCAATGAATATAGGAGTAAGGAAGGGATTTTTGTATTGTATTTTTGTGTTTCTTGGGTATATTCCTAGGAGTGGTATAGCTGGATCGTATGGAAGCTCAATTTCCAGTTTGTGAAGGAATCTCCATATCGCTTTCCATAAAGGTTGTACTAGACGGCATTCCCACCAGCAGTGAAAAAAAGTTCCTTTCTCTCCACATCCCCGCCAGCACTGCTTGTTTTCCTTTTTTGTGATGTGTGCCAATCTCAGTGGCGTGAGGTGGTACCTCATAGTAGTTTTGATTTGCATCTCCCTGACGATTAGTGATGTTGAACATCTTTTCATGTGCCTTTTGGCCATTTGCCTTTCTTCTTTTTCAAAGTGTCTGTTCATTTCTTCTCCCCATTTTTTGATGGGGTTAGTTGTTTTTTTCTTGTATAGTTCTGTCAGTACCTTGTAAATTTTGGATATTAGCCCTTTATCTGATGTGTATTGGGTGAATAATTTCTCCCACTCAGTGGGTGGCCTTTGTATTCTGGGCACTATTTCCTTTGAGATGCAGAAGCTTTTCAGCTTAATATAGTCCCATCTGTTTATCTCTGCTTCCACTTGCTTGGAAAGTGCCGTCTCCTCCTTAAAGATGCCTTTAGTCTCAATGTCCTGGAGTGTTTCACCTACATGTTGTTCTATATACCTTATAGTTTCAGTTCTGATATCAAGGTCTTTAATCCATTTGGATTTTACCTTTGTACATGGTGTTAGCTGTGGGTCTGAGTTCGCTTTTTTGCAAGTGGCTAACCAGTTGTGCCAACACCACTTGTTGAATAGGCTTTCCCTGCTCCATTTAGGATTTCTTGCTCCTTTATCAAAAACAAGGTGGTTATATGTCTGAGGAACCTTCTCTGAGTACTCAAGAGCCTATTCCACTGATCTGAGGGTCTGTTTTTATTCCAATACCATGCTGTTGTTTATAACTGTTGCTCTTTGTAATACAACTTAAAATTGGGGAAAGTAATGCCTCCCATATTCCTTTTCTCCCAAGGAGTGCTTTAGCTATTCGAGGTTGTTTGTTGTTCCAGATGAATTTCAGAAGTATTTGATCCACTTCTTTGAAAAATGTCATGGGTATCTTTAGAGGAATCGCGTTAAATCTGTACAATGCTTTTGGAAGTATTGCCATTTTAATGATGTTGATCCTGCCAATCCATGAGCATGGTATGTGTTTCCATTTCCGCGTGTCCTCTCTTATTTCTTGGAGCAGTGTTTTGTAGTTTTCTTTGTATAGATCCTTCACATCTTTAGTCAGGTTGACTGCAAGATATTTGAGTTTGTGTGGAACTAATGTGAATGGGATTGTTCTCTTAATGTCCATTTCTTCCCTATCATTATTAGTGTATAAAAAGGCCATTGATTTTTGTGTGTTAATTTTGTATCCTGCCACTTTGCTATACAAATCTATTATTTCTAGAAGCTTTTTGGTAGAGTCTTTAGGGTTTTCTAAGTAGAGTATCATGTCATCTGCAAACAGTGAGAGCTTGACTTCTTCCTTTCCTATCTGGATTCCCTTGATATCTTTTTTTTTGCCTAATCGCTATAGCAAGTACTTCCAGTGCTATGTTGAATAGGAGTGGTGAGAGAGGACAGCCTTGTCTTCTACCAGAATTTAGAGGAAAGGATTTTAGTTTTTCTCCATTGAGGATAATATTTGCCACTGGCTTCTGGTAGATGGCTTTGACTATATTGAGAAAGGTTCCTTTTATTCCTATCTTGCTGAGAGTTTTCATCAAGAATGGGTGTTGAACCTTATCAAATGCTTTTTCTGCACCTATTGATATGACCATGTGATTTTTATTTTTGTTGTTGTTTATGTTGTGTATTATATTGATAGATTTACGGATGTTAAACCATCCTTGCATTCCTGGGATGAAACCTACTTGATCAAAGTGAATGATCTTCTTGATGAGGCACTGGATCCTATTCGCCAGGATTTTGTTGAGGATCTTTGCATCTGTGTTCATCAGGGATATTGGTCTGTAATTTTCTTTTTTGGCAGCATCTCTATCAGGTTTTGGTATTAAGGTGATGTTGGCTTCATAAAAGCTATTTGGAAGTATTCCTGTTTTTTTGATTTCATAAAAGAGCCTGGCCAGAATTGGTAGTAGTTCCTCTTGAAAGGTCTGAAAGAATTCATTCGTGAATCCATCAGGGCCTGGGCTTTTGTTTTTGGGTAAATTTTTGATTACAGTTTTAATTTCCTCAATAGTGATGGGGGTGTTTAGATATGCTACCTCTTCTTTATTCAACCGTGGAAGGTTATATGAGTTCAGAAATTTATCCATTTCTTCCAGGTTCTCATATTTAGTGGCATAGAGTTTCTCAAAGTATTCTCTGAATACCCTTTGAATCTCTGCAGTATCTGTAGTGATCTCCCCCTTTTCATTTCTAATACGCGTTATCAAGTTTCTCTCTTTCTTTTGCTTTGTGAGTTTTGCCAATGGTCTATCAATCTTGTTTATTTTTTCAAAGAACCAACTTCTGCTTTCGTTGATCTTTCGGATTGTTTTTTGGGTTTCCACTTCGTTGATTTCTGCTCTCAGCTTTGTTATTTCCTTCTGTCTCCCTATTTTTGGGTCCTTTTGTTGAGCACTTTCTAGTTCTATTAGCTGTGTCATTAAGCTACTCAGGTAAGCTCCTTCTCCTTCCTGATGTGTGCTTGCAAAGCTATAAATTTTCCTCTCAGTACTGATTTTGCTATGTCCCATAAGTTCTGATAGTTTGTGTCTTTATTGTCATTTGTTTCCAGGAACCTTTTGATTTCCTCCTTGATTTCATCTCGGACCCACTGGTTATTGAGTATGAGGCTGTTTAACTTCCAGGTGTTAAATTTTTTCTTCTGTGTCCCTTTGCAGTTCACATCTAACTTCAGAGCCTTGTGGTCAGCAAAGGCAGCCTGCAAAATGTCTATCTTTTTTATTTTATGGAGGTATGTTTTATGTGCCAGCACGTGATCTATCCTGGAGAATGATCCATGTACATTGGAAAAGAATGTGTATCCAGGTTTCTGAGGATAGAGTGCCCTATATATATCTACTAGGCCTCTTTCATCCATTTCTCTTTGCAGGTCTAGTATATTTTTGTTGGGTTTCCATTTGGTTGACCTATCAAGTGTTGACAAGCCTGTGTTGAGGTCTCCCACAATTATTGTGTTATTATTGATATCCTTCTTCAGATTTGTCAACAATTGTATTAAATACTTTGCTGGACCCTCATTCGGTGCGTATATGTTTAGGAGAGTGATTTCTTCTTGCTGTACAAATCCCTTGATTAGTACATAATATCCATCTTTGTCCCTTACAACTTTTCTGAGTATAAAGTTTGTGTCATCTTATATTAGTATGGCCACCCCTGCTTTTTTAAGGGTGTTGTTTGCTTGAATGATTTTCCTCCAGCCTTTGATTTTGAGTCTGTTTATTCTGACTATTCAGGTGGGTTTCTTGTAGACAGCAGAAGGTTGGCTTCAGTTTTTTGATCCATTTTGCCACTCTGTGCCTCTTAACTCGTGCATTTAGTCCATTGACATTGAGAGAAATAATTGTCATGGGATTTATTGCCATCTTTGTGTAGAAGTTTGGTGTGTTTTTTGTTCTGTCTTGTTTTTAGAGTAGATCTTTCAGTTTTTCTTTTAAGGCTGGTTTTGAGTCTGCAAAAATTTTGAGCTGTTGTTTATCTGTGAAGCCGTGTATACATCCGTCAAAACTGAAACTTAGTTTTGCTGGGTGCAATATTCTTGGCGAAGCATTTATTTCATTGAGTTTTGCCACTACGTCCCACCACTGCCTTCAGGCCTTGAGTGTTTCTGGTGACAGGTCCGCTGTAAATTTCAAGGATGCTCCCTGGAATGTAATTTCCCTTTTCGATCTTGCTGCTTGCAGTATTCTATCTCTATCAGTGGGTTTCATCATGGTGACTATGATGTGTCTTGGGGTGTTTCTACTGGGGTCTTTTTTAGCTGGTACTCTTCGGGTATGCAGGATTTGGTCACATGTTTTCTTTAACTCTGGTAGTTTCTCTGTGATGATGTTCTTAACCATTGATTCTTCCTGAAGATTTTCTTCTTGGGTCTCTGGAACTCCAATGATTCTAAAGTTGTTTCTGTTGAGCTTATCAAAGACTTCTATTTTCATCTTCTCATATTCTCAGGAGACACGCCTTGAAGAGATTAATGCTGAAGGAGGTCAAAGTTCCCAGGTTGATGCAGGCTGGGGGAGGTCCCAAAATGTCTGCCGGGCCTAGGGGTCCAGCAGTCAGCCTGATCCGCAACTCCGGCCCCCAAACACTCACCTCAGCCGAGGCGAGCCGTCAGGGGATGCCAGGAGAAGTCCCCAAATGTCCACAATCCAAAACTCCAACAGAAAACACACGCCTCAGGAGACACGCCTTGAAGAGATTAATGCTGAAGGAGGTCAAGTTCCCAGGTTGATGCAGGCTGGGGGAGGTCCCAAAATGTCTGCCGGGCCTAGGGGTCCAGCAGTCAGCCTGATCCGCAACTCCGGCCCCCAAACACTCACCTCAGCCGAGGCGAGCCGTCAGGGGATGCCAGGAGAAGTCCCCAAATGTCCACAATCCACAACTCCAACAGAAAACACACGCCTCAGGAGACACGCCTTGAAGAGATTAATGCTGAAGGAGGTCAAAGTTCCCAGGTTGATGCAGGCTGGGGGAGGTCCCAAAATGTCTGCCGGGCCTAGGGGTCCAGCAGTCAGCCTGATCCGCAACTCCGGCCCCCAAACACTCACCTCAGCCGAGGCGAGCCGTCAGGGGATGCCAGGAGAAGTCCCCAAATGTCCACAATCCACAACTCCAACAGAAAACACACGCCTCAGGAGACACGCCTTGAAGAGATTAATGCTGAAGGAGGTCAAAGTTCCCAGGTTGATGCAGGCTGGGGGAGGTCCCAAAATGTCTGCCGGGCCTAGGGGTCCAGCAGTCAGCCTGATCCGCAACTCCGGCCCCCAAACACTCACCTCAGCCAAGGCGAGCCGTCAGGGGATGCCAGGAGAAGTCCCCAAATGTCCACAATCCACAACTCCAACAGAAAACACACGCCTCAGGAGACACGCCTTGAAGAGATTAATGCTGAAGGAGGTCAAAGTTCCCAGGTTGATGCAGGCTGGGGGAGATCCCAAAATGTCTGCCGGGCCTAGGGGTCCAGCAGTCAGCCTGATCCGCAACTCCGGCCCCCAAACACTCACCTCAGCCGAGGCGAGCCGTCAGGGGATGCCAGGAGAAGTCCCCAAATGTCCACAATCCACAACTCCAACAGAAAACACACGCCTCAGGAGACACGCCTTGAAGAGATTAATGCTGAAGGAGGTCAAAGTTCCCAGGTTGATGCAGGCTGGGGGAGGTCCCAAAATGTCTGCCGGGCCTAGGGGTCCAGCAGTCAGCCTGATCCGCAACTCCGGCCCCCAAACACTCACCTCAGCCGAGGCAAGCCGTCAGGGGATGCCAGGAGAAGTCCCCAAATGTCCACAATCCACAACTCCAACAAAAAACACACGCCTCAGGAGACACGCCTTGAAGAGATTAATGCTGAAGGACGTCAAAGTTCCCAGGTTGATGCAGGCTGGGGGAGGTCCCAAAATGTCTGCCGGGCCTAGGGGTCCAGCAGTCAGCCTGATCCGCAACTCCGGCCCCCAAACACTCACCTCAGCCGAGGCGAGCCGTCAGGGGATGCCAGGAGAAGTCCCCAAATGTCCACAATCCACAACTCCAACAGAAAACACACGCCTCAGGAGACACGCCTTGAAGAGATTAATGCTGAAGGAGGTCAAAGTTCCCAGGTTGATGCAGGCTGGGGGAGGTCCCAAAATGTCTGCCGGGCCTAGGGGTCCAGCAGTCAGCCTGATCCGCAACTCCGGCCCCCAAACACTCACCTCAGCCGAGGCGAGCCGTCAGGGGATGCCAGGAGAAGTCCCCAAATGTCCACAATCCACAATTCCAACAGAAAACACACGCCTCAGGAGACCCGCCTTGAAGAGATTAATGCTCAGCCCAGGCAAGCCATCAGGGGATGCCAGGAGAAGTCCCCAAATGTCCACAATCGACTACTTATAAATTTTATCTTGAATGTTGAACAATAGTCAGATTATAAAAGATACATTATAGGGTCGGTGAGGTGGCGCTAGAGACAAGGTGTCTGCCTTGCAAGCACTAGCTAAGGAAGGACCACAGTTCCATTCCCTGGTGTCCCATATGGTCCTCCTAAGCCAGGGGCAATTTCTGAGTGCTTAGCCAGGAGTAACCCCTGAGCATCATATGGGTGTGGCCCAAACAAAACAAAACAAAAAAAAAGATACATTATAAAAGATTACATTTTTATTCATAATTTTTGATATAGGGATTTTAAGCAAAATCAACTCTGAGCCCTACTACAAAAAGAAAAAGGCTTAGTATTTTTTAAAGTTTTGACTTAATGATCACATACTGGGTGATTTAAACAAAAGGAATCTATTTCACAGTTATGAAAGCTAAAAGTTCAAGATTAAGGTGTCAGCAGGCTTTGGTTTCTCCTGAAACCCATAGATAGATTAGATTTTACTCTCCAGGAAATACTTGCATGCATTAAAAAACCTTAAAGTTGCCAAGAATACTGATTAGGATAAACTAGGTTATACTACCATAAAAAAAAAAACCTCACAGTTCAACAGCTTTAAATATGTTCTCTGAAGGCATTAAAAGCATTGTTTATCATTTTATCTTTGGAATAGAGATATTGGATCAGGTGTGTTCTTTCTAGAAGTGACATATTCACTCCCTGTAGAGCACATCACTTGACATTCTAAGTTGGGAGTGATACATATGCTGGAAGGTGATGTGTTTGTGCAGGCCTTTTGTCAAGGGGTTGACATCTTCAAGGTCACAGGCCAAATGCAGAGACCCAAAAGTAAGTACACACAGGGGAAACTCAAATGCAGAATTCTACCCTCTTCCTCAGGATCTATCATTATACAAAGGGAATGATGCAGAGTGACTATGAATTCACTTTTCATCTTAGACCACAATGGTGCAAAAGTGTAGATAGTCTCATTAGAGTCACCTGCCAAAAACATCAGGGTGAACCCAGGGTCCAGTAGAGACCCATCCTGCCTGCTAGAACGTGGCATACTTTTCCATCTATCCAGGTACTTTTCAGCAGTCTTCCCCCAAGTCATGAAAATGAGTGACGTTGTACAGTACTTCTGTGGGTTAGGGAGAAACAGAAAGTAAAGGCAGACATTTAAAAAAGTGAATATCAGAAGAGGGTAGGTGGGTTCGGCAGGGGTGAAAAAACAATAAATATCAGTTTCTAAAGAATCAGAAAGTGAAATACCAATCTGATAGGTAATCATTCAGAAAGGAGATCCCCAAAGAGTGACTACTACTTGTGACTGTATTTAAGTGGTAGCCCTTAAAAGAGGGAGAGGAGAATGGTTCTATAGCCTCAGTTGGAGAGGATGGGCTCTCACTCTATGAGTGGACTTTCAGGGTGGCCCAGGGCTCTTTACTCACAGTGGCTGGCTGCCCTAGGCTGAAGTTGGCCTGGGAGATGGAGTGCTAGAAGCTATTGCTGACCTCAACTCCTACAAGGGCACCTGGACTTGATGTTCAGTCTGTCCAAGGAGGCTGAGGGCAACTACTTAAACATATAGGGATCATCTCTAGCTCTTAAAGTCACATGAGTGACAAGACACAACTATCCTAAGAAATAAGAAGGTATAGTAAAAAAAAGATTTTTATGCATAAGAATTTTGCCACAAGGATACCTGATTAGCAAGCAGTTTATTTATATTATAATAAATTAAATAAATGGTTATATTTATTTATTTATGTTTTTGCTAAGGATGAAAGGAATTTCTCTAAAAGGAAATTTACGTTAGACATAGTCATTAAGAATTGACTTGACAAGACATGAAGAAGACTCCATATAGACTTAATAAACTCACACCTACAAGCAAATGTGTCAGTTTCACCAAGTTTATATTTTCACTTAAGCTGCTTGGGGGATATATCACACATTATAATAGAAAGGTCCTTTTGCTAAGACACAGACAAAATAAACAGAACATGTGCATTTTTGTAGACAAAGTAGCCATAAATTAACAAGTATTATCAATAGCAAAAATTACAAAAAATTATGAAACAAACACAAAAATCACTATATATTCCTATTGCATCTTTTTTGGGGGGGTTTCTTTTTTGGGGTGATGCTCAGGGGTATTACTGATTCTGAGCTCAGAAGTCACTCCTGGCTCGAAGGACAATATGGGAAGCTGAGGATCTAACCCAGGACTCTTCTACGTCAGCCCCATGCAAGGCACACGCCCTACCACTGTGCTATCCCTCCTATTGCATCTTTATGAAAACCAATATCACCTGTTTTCCAGAAGGAAAAACTGAAGCTTAAGAATGAGACTGAAATAGCTGCCTCTGAGACCCTATTCTTATATATACAGCAAGTTGTATTGATAAATACGTTTATTTGAAAGCTTCACTAACACATTTGAGATATTTAAAATACCATGGAAGCATTTAGTTGGGTTCTGTGATTTACACCTAAATTAAACGTTAGTTTTTTTTTTTAATGACCTCACTTTTGATCTATGGCTACATCAGCAGTGCTCAAAGTCACTGTTGGGTCATTCCTGTTGGTGCTTGGAAAACCATATGCAATGTTAGAAATTAAACCTGGCTTGGCTGCACACCATACAAATGCCATACCTGCTGTGCTAACTCTCTAGTCCCACACTTCATCTAATTTAAAATTTCATGTTTAGCTTATTATAATTATTAAATGTATGGACTTATTTTTATTCACAAGTATGTTTAGAAGACAGAGCTAGGTTATAGATGAGTCAATCTGACACTTACTGATTAGAGTTCACTCTATATTTGATAGCAAAGATAACATGTAGAATGACATTTTCTGTGCCTTTCTTACAGACCTGCAGGGAAAAAAATGGGTCATTCTACAGTTTCTCTACTTATGAGATGCTGATGCTGAACATAATTACCCCATCCTTACCAACTTACAGAATCAGCGGGTTTCCTTATACATAAAGCTATTATAATACTGCATTAACATGTATTCTTGTGCAGCAGAATTCATACCTGGCAAACAAGTTTAGACCCCATGGCTTCCTTCTTGCTTTGCTGTGATGATTATTGCCAAAAAAACCTCTGAAAAGAAGGAGTTTCCACATAGAAACCCATTCCATCACCCAGATTGTCATCCCCAGACATGCTCATTATCCTGATAGTCATAGGCTTTGATCTCCTGTTCTTCAGGCTCTGTCCCTGATTTTTTAGGAAATATATTAATCTTAACATCATCAAGAACCTAATGGATTGGAGTCAGCCCAATTCTGTGTCACTAGATTCTGGCTTCCTAATGAGGTCCAGGTTGACTCCATTTTCCTAATAGAGGTCTGTACTTGTGAAGATGATATACAGAAACCTTGAAGCTGAATTTTTAGTGATGACTGTTATTTTAATATTTTATTTAGAAATATTCTTTAATGAGAGATGGATCTGAAAGTAGTTAACACAAAGTACTTGGATTACATAGGAATTCTTCTTCCAAACAACGCATATTTAATACTTCTCAAACATGTTTTTCACAAAGAGCTTCTCTATTATATTTTGTGCTTAATGATAATAAAATTATTTTTCTTAAGATACTTTAAAAGTACACAAAATATGTAACGTTATCTATTAAAGAATTTCTTATATATATAAGAAATTTTATCAATGACTCATTTTATTTTATTTTGGGCTCTTAAGTTCCTCTCACAAACTTTAAATACAACTCTTTCACAATTCAAAAGTAAACTCAGTTCTTTCAATAACATTGACTCTCTGGTGTATTCTTATTGCCATCACATTAATAGTAATGATTTTAACCAAGAACTTATTTCACAGACATACATTCAAGTTTCCCTAGAAGGTGGAGAAGAAATTGAAATCGAGAAGGTCTACTGAGAAATGGAAAAGCAGAACCAGCAACCATGACTGTTAATAATTTAAAATTGGTTGGGTGAGCATACTAAAGAATCGACCCTCTAAACCTATTTCAAGTGTGCAGTCTTAGAATAAAAAGTACACTCATCCATTTGGATTTAATCTTTGTGCATGGTGTTAGATAGAGGTCTGAGTTGACTTTTTTTGTAAATGGCTGACCAGTTGTGCCAACACTACTTGTTGAAGAGGCTTTCCTTAATCCATTTTGCATTCTTTGCCTCTCTATCAAAAATTATTTGATTGTATATCTGGAGCACATTCTCTGAATACTCAAGTCTATTTCGCTGATCTGAGGGTCTGTCTTTATTCCAGTACCATGCTGTTTTAATGACTATAGCTTTGTAATACAATTTAAAGTTGGGGAAAGTGATGCCTCCCATATTCTTTTTTCTAAGGATTGCTCAGGAGTGTTTGATCCACTTCTTTGAATAATGTCATGGGTATCCTTAGAGGGATTGCATTAAATCTGTACTATGCTTTGGGGAGTATTGCTATTTTAATGATGTTAATTCTACCAATTCATGAGCAGGGTATGTGTCTCCATTTTATGTGTCCTCTTTTATTTTTTGAAACAGGGTTTTGTAGTTTTTTTTGTATAGGTCATTCACTTTTTTAGTCAAGTTGACTCAAAGATATTTGAGTTTGTGTGACATTAATGTAAATGGGATTGTTTTTCTTTTAAAGTCCACTTCTTTGATATCATTATTGGTGTACAAAAATGCCATTGATTTTTGGGTGTTAATTTTGTAGCCTGCCACATTGCTATATAAAACTATTGTTTCTAGAAGCTTTTTGGTAGTCTTTAAGCTTTTATAAATATAGTATCAGGCCCCAAACCATAAGGTTGATAGAACAATATGTAGGTAAAACACTTCATGACATTGAGACTAGAGGCATTTTCAAGAAGGAAACAACACTCTCCAAGCAAGTGGAAGCAGAATTAAATCGATGGGACTATATTAAGCCAAGAAGCTTCTGCACCTCAAAGAAAATAGTGCCTAGGATACTAATGCCACCTATAGAAGGGGAGAAACTATTTACCCAATAGCCATTAGATAAGGGACTAATATCAAAAATATACAAGGTACAGACAGAACTTAACAAGAAAAATATATCTAACCCCATCAAAATATGGGAGAAGAAAGGACCAGACAATTCTTCAAAGAAAAAATACAAATGGCCAAAAGGCACATGAAAAAATGCTCCACATTATTATCAGTGAGATGCAAATCAAAACAATAATGAGGTACCATCTCATACCACAGAGACTGGCACACATCACAAATAGCAAGAACAATAAGTGCTGGCGGGGATGTGGAGAGAAAGAAACTCTTGTTCACTGAGGGTGGGAATGACATCTAGTCCAGCCTTTATGAAAACAATATGGAGATTTCTTGAAAGACAGGAAATTGAGCTCCCATATAATCCAGCTATATCACTCCTAGGAATATACCCTAGGAACACAAAAACACAATACAAAAATGCCTTCCTCACACCTATATTCATTGCAACACTATTTACAATAGTCAGTCTGGAAATAACCAAGATACCCTTCAACAGATGAATGGCTAGAAACTGTAGTACATATACACAATGGAATATTATGCAGCTGTCAGGAGAGATGAAGTCATGAAATTTTCTTATACATGGATGTACATGGAATTTATTATGCTGAGTGAAATAAGTCAGAGGAAGATAAATAGACACAGAATAGTTTCTCTCATCTATGTGTTTTAAGAAAAATAAAAGATATTATTGCAATAATGCCCAGAGACAACAGAGATGAGGGCTGGAAGGACTGGATTTTGATCTGAAGCTCACCAGAGAGAGTGGTGAGTGCAGTTAGAGAGATGACTACAATCACTATCATGACAATATTAATGAGTAAGAGAAGTACAATGACTGTATCAAATACAAGCAGGGGATGGGAAAGGAGGGAGATGGGGGCATTGGTGGTGGGAAGGATGCACTGCTGAAGGGGGGGGTGTTCTTTATTGACTGAACCTAACTACATTCAAGTATATGATCATGGTGCTTAAATAAAGAAAAAAGAAATAAAATTATAAAAAAGTACACTCATATTTTTAGGAAACTCTCAACACCATCTATTTCCAGAACCCTTTACTGAACCCATTTAACCATACCTCCAGCCTTTGGCCCTCAATTCCACTGTTTGCCTTCATAAATATTTTGTGGGTTCTCACCAGACAATTCTAATGCTAATTGCCCAACTCTGTGAAGTTACTGCATTTTGTCCACAAAATAGTGTGTCCAAATGAGTGTCCAAAAAGGCACCCATCGTAAGGAGAGAGTCCTTAGATTACTACTCAAAATTTTTGTAATAATATGGCTACAGTAAACTGGAGTTTCCCATGACCCTTCAATAAGTTCGATGATTTGCTTAATAGACTCATAGAACCTAAGACAACTTTTTTTACTATTTCTGGTTTTTAATTAAGGTTATCTATCAAAGGTGATGAGTAAATAACTAGATGCATCAAGTCTCAGAGATTAATGAGCATAGGGACTTCTATTCTGTGCAGTTGAGGTGTACCCATTTTTACAACATATGGAGTCATTTCAACAAATGCTATCATTTAGAGTTCAGAGTCAATGACTAAATATTAGCAGAAATTTGGTTTGGTGGAACAATATTATTTTACTCTACTTCATGTAACTAAAATTTCTGCATTATTTTTACCATGACTGGCTTTTTTTTTAACTTAGAATAACCTTTTCAAAGTTCATTCATCAAGTTGATTATGCCATAACTTTCTTCCTGAATAAGGCTGTATAATATTCAATTGTGTGTTTATAAAGCATTTGTTTATCTATTAATCTATGAAATGAATATACAGCTATCTAAATAGCTTTTGCATTTTAGTTGTGAATAGTGGTACTATGAATGTGCAAATACCCCCTTCAACACCCTGCCATAATTCTTCTGGATTGATATAAAGACAATACCAGATATTTGCATATGTAATATATGCAATAATATTAGCATATGTAACTTTCCCAGAAGGCTCCTCTACATACACACATTCAAAAGAACATCCAGTTGTTGCCATGTGTCAGGTTCTTGCATAGATGCACCGCAGCACACAGGTGAAACTGTGTTCTGGATGATAGAGATTCTTCCTGAAGGCCATCCATTCAGTGTTCTCCACATATGAAACCCTCATGGATAAGTAAAACTAAAACTATAGGAACTTAGCTGAACAGATTTATAGGCATTTAGTAAAGAATTACAAATTTGAAACATTGATACACACACAAGAAAATGCCTATGTTAGAAGTATAATTAATTACATTTCAAACAAAAGATTGTATTGATAAAACATTAAATTATGATATTTTTGAAATTTTGCTAATGTTTATTTAGTCATTGTGAATAATAAGTGAGTATTTTAAAATTGCAGCTACTCTTTATTTCAGTGGAATTAAGCAAATTGTGATAGAGACAATGTAATGGAAAACATGCCAGAGAACATTTAGACAAAGTTTAATGTGTCAAGGATGCTTAGAAAGCATTCACGTTTCACCTTCAATTAAGCGTATTTCCCTCTTTCAGGCATTGACTTTCAAAATAGCCATAGTGTGGGGTTTTCCCAGTAAACATTGACAAAATGTGCCTAATGAGCCTCAAAGTACTGTAGCAGAACCAGCAGTCTACATTAATAACAATATGCTTTCATCTCAAGTTTTAAACCCTATTATGGTTGATTGGTAAAGCTAAAGTCAACATATCAACTCTAACTTAATAAAACGTACATTTTCAGTCTTATATATTAAATTTTTCTTGCAACACCATGTAATGGGAAATACAATCTGGAAACTAAACTTTCACATGATTACTTCTTGCTGAGTATGGCATATTTGTAATATGGCTATGCTGTTTTTTAACATGCCCTGGTGTCCAGACCTTGCAATCTGTATTGCATCAATATCTTCATATGCTGTGTGTGAAAGGAAATCTGTTTTCTGAATATGGGTCTCCACAAATAACTTTTACTTTTTCAGTCACCCATATAGACAACATTCTTACCCATATCTTAGATGCTCTTATATTTCCCTGTTTCCTCCTGTTTATTGGTCTCACATTTTTTAAGTCACTGCTAACATTCCTAGTTTTAAACATCTAAGATTCTCAAAGCATGCCATGATATAATTTATATCTACAATTTCATTTCCTGGATCAGGGTCCCACCTGTTTTCACTTATCAACACTGTTGCTAATCCAAGAAAGTCCATATTGTCATCTGCACCCTGGACTTTCAGATTTATGCATTCAATATGCCAGTCATCTCCCTATGTGAGCTATATTCCTGGCCTCTTTCTGAAAGAAATTTATGAAGTTGTCCACAGTACTATTTAAATCTTTGGGGCAACGATAACCCATTGGTCCTCTTATCTTACATCATATTATCACTTGGGTTTTCTCCTCCTTTCCAAGAAATTTCCTCTCTTTTAATGTCACAAACCAGAGAACACTTTGGCATCTGTGAATGGTTGCCTCACCACTGTCATTGTGTCCTTAGAGCATCACACTTTTCTTGCTCTTTTCCACTTGACACTTTCTATTTCTCCTTCACTCAAGTTAGACATGAGTTTTTTTCTTATGTTCATGAGACCCTAAACTCACCCAGTTCCAAGTTCAGTTCATTCTGGTGGTCACAAGGTCTGCTGGTCCAGTGAAACATGGTTATTATGTGCTTGTCTGACCTCCCCCCATACACCTTATTTGAAGAACTTAATTCTTGCTACATTTCTACAGGGGTCCTCAAACTTTTTAAACAGAGGGCCAGTTCACTGTCCTTCAGACAATTGGAGGACCAGATTATAGTAAAAACAAAACTTATGAACAAATTTCTATGCACACTGCATATATCTTATTTAGAAGTGAAGAAACAAAATGGGAATAAATACAATATGTGGCCCGCGGGCCGTAGTTTGAGGACCATTGCGTCTAGGATAATCATTGGAAGTAGTGTTTCTTTTTTCTGTCTTGATTATTTCTCACTAAGACCTTAAAGTGGTAAGAAAAGCTTCATCACATCTCTAACAGACTATTTGGAGTTTGAATGCTATCTTTATTTACCTCTTAACCTTAACCCATGACTAAAAGTATGCACCACTAATAATGAATTAAATAATGAATCAAAATGTGCACCTCCTTTTATTCTATTTAATGAAAATGTACTGGATCCTTACTGTGTGCTAAAAAAAATGGGGATATAAAACAAATTCAGTTTTTAATGAACAGGAGAAGTGTTTCTCCTAGTACTGTATATGCATAAAGTGGTGCCTTACATTGTGAATATAGTTGAGATAATACAGATGGTAAAGAGTTCTGTGGTGAACTAAATAGAGTTACTTTATTGACTCCAATTTTAAATAGATTTAAACTGGCACACTTAACAGTCTTGTTGGCTGGGGGGCCTGGTCCCTTTCAGTAGATGCAATTTTCCCAGCTGGAATATGTAAATTTTCTATTTTCTGCCAGAGGAGTTAGTACTCTAAAAGTTTTATTGTTTAACTAAAGCATATAGGAAATTTCTTTAAAGCATTATTTGCCACATACTGTTTTAGAGTAAGTTTCTCTAGACAATTCACCCAAGGCATGCTGGGTGTCACAGCATTCTGGGGGAGTGAAGGTAGCCTGCGGGCCAGGCAGAAGTACCTCCAGGAGGTAAGACTTGCAGCAGTAAAGTTAAGAGTCCCACAGAACCAGTCTCCAAAATTCATACAATATTGAATAGATGGATTCAGAAGCTTCCAGAAATTTCCAGTTAGATGCATTCACAGATGAACTGTAGACAAGTACTTACTACAGATGCTTATTTGCACATGATAGTCAAAGAAAAGCACAACATAGCCAGAGAGAGAGTGCATAGGGTTCTTGACTTGCACATATTTGACCCTAGTTGAATCCTTGAAACCACATATAATCTCACCACTAGGAGTAAACTCTGAGCACAGAGTCAGAAGTAAGCCCTACCACATAGAAATTGCTGGGTATGGTTAAAAAACAAACAAACAGGGGTAAAAGTCTAATACTCCGAAAATAAGCAGAATTCTTCTAGAGGCTCTCCTCATCGGTTTGAGAGACGAAGGAGAAAAAGAAGGTGAAACACTCCACCACTAGGAAAAGAAGTGTCAAATATCTATTAAGGATTCCAACAATAACGCTAAGCACCACAAAAAACAAAACAAAACAAACAAACAACCAAAAGAACGCTGTGGTCTTGAGATAGGCTCCATGGCAGAGCACATAAAGAGGGAAAAGAAGGGGCCGGAGAGATAACATGGAGGCAAGGCGTCTGCCTTTCATGCAGGAGGTCATTGGCTAGAATCTCGGCGCCCCATATGGTCCCTCGTGCCTGCCAGGGGCAATCTCTGAGCCTGGAGCCAGGCATAACTCCTGAGCACTGCCGGGTGCTACCCAAAAACCTGAAGAAAAAAAAAAAAGAGGAGAAAAAAAGATAAGTATAAGTGGGGGCAACAACTTCAATAACCACACCAAAAGAAGAATTCTGCTTATTTTCGGCGTATTAGACTTTTACCCCAGTTTATTACTTTTCTCCTCTTCAAACAAAACCACATAACTTGAACTACCTACTCCTGCCTCCCAATTAGAGGGGGAAATAAGGGAGGCATCAGGACCAAACAGGTGTAAGACTACGAAGTAATAGGATAGGTACAGAGGGGACCACATATTCTAGCAGCCCTGGGGGTGAGGGAAGAGGATATGGGAGGTAGGACAAAAACGGAGGAGTAGGGAAGACCTACCGGTGATGGGAATCCCCCCTGATTTTATGTAAATATGTACCTAAAATATTATTGTCAACAATATGTAAGCCACTATGATCAAAATAAAAATTATGTTAAAACAAACAAGCAAACAACAACAGCAACAACAACCACAAAAAGCAAAATCCTTCTAATCTTTACATTCTCATTGTGTGTGGAACAATGTTTGTTGGGGGAGGGAAGGGATTTGAGCCATCCTTAGAAGTTCTCAAAGCTTTCTTTTGGCTCTGTGCTAAATACTTAATCTTGGAGGTATTAGGGATTAAACAAAATTTGGCTACATACAAGGCAAGAATTGCAATCCCTGTACTATTTCTCTAGGTTCTCTCATTTTTTTCTTGTTTATTCTTTTATTTATTTATTTTTAAGAAAACTTTGATGAGGCCATTTACCTCTCTGCTGACCTGTTGCTTAGTTTGAAAAAGGAAAACAAAAACAACTCTAAGGGTCCCTACAAGATACTCCTTGCAATGGACACAAGAGACACAGATTTCATTGGTTTGCTACACCCTCCGTGATTGGGAAAGACACAGAATGAATTAATGAGCAGAAATTTATCAAAATTTAGGCAGTTTCTCAGACACTGTTCCTTTTTGAACATTGGGTTATATTTGATAGAACCCTTTGGTTTGTTCACTCAGAGTGCTAATCAGCTGTAAATGTGAACATATTCATGGTAACTTTTGGGTAATTCTAGATGCAGGGGTCCTTAAACTTTTTAAACAGGGGGCCAGTTCACTGTCCCTCAGACCATTGGAGGGTCTGACTATAGTAAAAACAAAACTTATGAACGAATTCTTATGCACACTGCATATATCTTATTTTGCAATGAAGAAACAAAACATACAAATACAATATGTGGCCCGCGAGCCATAGTTTAAGGACCACTGTTAGAGGATAGCAATTTTCCACATTCATGCCCTGACATGCATAATTCATGTTTCTAACATTTTTATTGAAGTTTGTATCTTAGTCTATGGCCATACCACCCTGAATGCGCCCTATCTCATCTGAAATTTGTATCTTTATACTTTTTATATTGGCAAGAATTTAGAAAAATTGTCATCATCTATTTGAATTTATAAAAAAATTATATCTAGTATTTTAACCTAATTCATACCAGAGGTATTTGCAAATTTAGATGGGTAAAGACTTTGTTTCTAGAAAGTTCTAAGTTTAATTTCTTATCCTGCCTCTTATTTGCTGGTCACACATGGTGAATTATTTAACCAGCCTATACCCTGGCTTTCTTACTATCAGAATGAGTATTATAAAAAAAAATTCTGCTTTAATCCACACCATTGAGTTGGGGAAGATGAGAGGAAGAGGTGTTGGAGTCCTTGGGGAAAAGAGATTGATACACTAGTAATGGATATAGTGATGGAATTATTTGCATAAGAAGCCTTTATTAAATGTAGTGGGGCCAAAGAAATAGCACTGCAGTGAGGGGGGGTGTTTGCCTTGCATGCAGCCGATTCAGGCCAGACCCAAGTTTAATTCTCGGCATGCATTTGGTTCCCAGAGCCTACCAGGAACGATTTTTGAGTGAAGAGCCAGAAGTAACTTCTGAGTGCCACCAGATGTGACCCCCCAAAAAACACCCCAAAATAAAATAAAAGTACTGTAAACCACAGAATCTCAGTTAATTTTGTTTTAATTCCTCTTTTTATATTAATAATTTTTATTTTCACCAAAGTGGATTACAAATCATTCATAGTAGTATTCCTCTTTAGGAGACAGAGAGATAGCATAGTGGTTAAAGAACTTGCTTGCATGCTACACTGTAAAGCCCCCTGAGCATCTCTGAATACAAATGTGAGGCTGGGGTAGCCCAAGTAATTCCTGACATTGATCATGTGATGCTGTGATTGATTGAGACTAGTTGGATGAGGCTAAAAGGTCATCTGTGCACATCCTAGGAAGCCTCTTTCCAAAATAGAATCTCTGCTTTATGGAAGTGCTGCAATTACAGTGGAAAAAGTAGAATATAAGATGGCATATAAGGCACACTTTCTATAGGAAGGACTGAACTTCATTTTTCATTTCAAGCACTTACTTTGCCCTAATATGATGCCCAATGAATGAGTGGGTGACATACAAAAGAGTTCAATATGAAAGCATACAAATTAAATGAATAAGAAAAAAATTTTTTAAAAGAAAAAATAAAGTCCTGTTTGGATTTTAATGACAGAATGAGAACTCTGTCCCTAGGGACATCTAACTCTATGTTAACATCAAATTCTTTTTCCAGGAAAGGCTTTTTAAGAAGATTAAGCTAAAAACACACTTGTTTGCTTTAAGAATGCTGTAACGGGGCTGGAGAGATAGCATGGAGGTAAGGCATTTGCCTTTCATGCAGAAGGTCATCAGTTTGAATCCCGGCATCCCATATGGTTCCTCATGCCTGCCAGGAGCAATTTCTGAGCATGGAGCCAGGAGTAACCCCTGAGCACTGCCAGGTGTGACCCAAAAACCACACACACACAAAAAAAAAGAATGCTGTAACACAGATGTACAGAACTGTACAAATCAGATCTTGGGGATTAAATAATCCATTGCTCATTAAATATTCCTTGGATGATAAGAAATACACCTAAAATGTACCTGCTGTATCTTCCAAATACCAACTAATCTGTGAGAGATCCCCAAGAAAAGCTGCCTTCAACATGAATATCAAAGGCCACAGATATCCTGTCTTGGGTGCTTCCTCAGACTTTGGTTGATAGAGACTCACAGCTTTGTTCTGTTTTATCAATAGGTTATTTTTGGTGTTTTTGTCCTCAGGGAATTAGCTGTCAGAAATATAAGATAAATAGATTCATTTGCTTATTTAGGGGAAAATATATTCCAAATTGATTTTTCCCCAAATCAATTATGTTTACTTTTCTGGGCAGCAATTTACTTTTTTTGTGTGTGTGGAGGGGCAAATCTAGACTTACTCATGTCTCTGAACTCAGGGATTACTACTGGTAAGCTTAGGGAATCATATTGGATGATAAGAATCTAAAGATCTATAGCATTCAAGGCATACTCACTACCTACTCTACAAACATTCTGCATCCTCCCTCCTAATTGTGGGGGTTCTTGGGGGAGGTCCGTCAATGAAGACACAGGTTAAAATATTTTATGTGGATGACAAGAAATTTTCAAGTCTAGACTGAGAGATGGACACAGTGATACACAGTGATATCATTTCCATCACAGGAAGTGTTCTAAAGACAAGCTGGAATTGCTAGGATGGTGAACCAAAATTTTTCTCAATAATCATTCATCATTGATAGAGTGAGGCAATTATATAATGAACTACTATTTTCCTTAGCAAACTGAGTTACATATCAAAATGAATAGAAATTAACATAAGATTGTCCAATAAACTAAGAAATGTCCGAATATTTGCATTTTTGAAATCTATGTGTTTACTCCATAGAAGATAGAAGAAATGGTGACTGTAACTTAGATCTCCATTCTCTCTTATTTCAACATATTTGTTGGGCGGGGGGGCTGATAGAGAGTTTTAAATATGTGCCAGTCATTTGGTCTGCGTGCTTCTCATATCTGGAAGACACCCAGCTCTCTTGGGCAGGGACAGATGGAAGTTTTCCCTTCTCAACACTACCTCTTTAATTCACTTTATTTGATTTGAATTTTAGCCTGGTTCTGAAATTTTTTCAGGTGTATTGGTGTAAGTCACTATAGACAGCAGTGATGAAGAACTAACTAGACAATAATACTGAAAACAAACCTTCTTTAGGTCCAACAAACCATTCCACAAAGGCAGTAAAGGAAGAAAATGTGTCTTTCTTGAATCAGCACTAAACAAGGATGTGACATATTTCCCACACATTGCCAAGAGAGAGAGAAAAAATGTATTGCAGATGGCCAGGAGACAGCTGTGCTGCACGTGCCTTAGGATGAACAATGACTGTCCACTTGTTACACACAGTTCCTGGCAATCAGAGCGATAGTCTCTTACAAAGGAAAGTAAACTATCTTCACAGCAGGAGTCATTTTGTAACTTGGAACTGGATGTCTCTGAAGATAGCTTCCCAACTGTCTCTGGAGACTGTGGATGCACTGTACGCCTGCCTTGATGGGCACATTTCAATGAGTGTTTCAACTTGTGAGAAATGCATTTTGGTTGTAAAACTGGCAAGAGGCTTATTTTTCTTGAAAAATCAAAAACAAAACCACAATTATGTTGTTTAAGGAGAAGGTGAAGCACGGTTATAAATCTTCTGATGTCAGTTTTTGAAACAGAAGTTGGAAGTAGCAATATTCTTCCCTTATGCAAACAGGGATAAGCAAGCACATATTTCAATTTATATTTGGCCTCATAAAACACAAATGTTAGACAAGCAAAAATATCACTTTAGTTAAAGGAAAAGATTGGAAAGGGCATTTCTGTGTCTTACAGCACAGTTCCATTTCCTGGTTTTGTACCAGAGTTGGTTCGTCTTCCATTCCAGTTTGTTGCCCAGATGGACTCATTCATATTAGAATTTCCCATGAGGTCACAGTCTACAGTTGGATTGGAAGCTGTTGCCTTATGTTTCTGCAAGGTCTTTTTATTTTTATTTATTTTTTTTTTTGAGCAACCTAGGTTTGCCTCACCAATCCCTGTATAGATCCAGGTCCACAGGTCCACTCTTCTGTATTCACAGATTAAGTCCCTGGTAGAGGGTCCTCTGATGTAGATCAACAAAGAGAAAAGTATTCCTTGACTTTCACCAGACATTCCTGTATTTGTATCTGTCAACTAGGGTTTCAGTCTGTTAAACTTCCCCTCTGCCTTCTGATGGTACTGACACAGGCAGGATGAAGCCCAAGGAGAAGCGAGTCTATGTCAAGAAGACACTCTGAAACTATCAACCTGTGCTAGAAACACAAGAGCTCACACATGAGAAGGAATAACATCCATGGAAGCTTCCCAAAGTATTAAGGGGGAAAGGTCTGATTTGCACTTGGATCCTGGGATGGACAAATTTATTAGCTCTCAATTTCATTTGGGCTAGTAATTGCATTTCTCATTATAGGATCTAATTCCCAAAAGTAAAACCTATCTTGTTAGCTCAGATGACCATTTAATCTCCCCAATTTGTGTGGGATTGAAGCATAGCTTGAAATCCCAGAATATTCTATTCACTAGGATAGAGCCATAAATCAGTGGGAACAGTTAAAACCAAGGGCTGTCCTCAGTCTGCAGATGAAGAACAGATAAGACGGACATAAATGGGGAACTGAGTAGTCCAGGGAATGTGCTTCTTACTTGACTTTCCTCTCCATTAGCTGTCAGCTCTGACTCTGTCACTGTCTATGCTTAGCCTGATTACTGTCATTAAGATCCAGGTCACTGTCAATGCTGACTGGTTTTTCCTGTTCTAAAGGAAGCTGGAATGCATGGAGGTTTCTGAATAAAAATACTAATGAAACAGTGGAGATCCTACACTTAAAGGCGTGGCATCATTATCATCAATTGCACTGCTAGAATTTAAGGCTAACCTCATAGAAGACAGAGACCTCATTCTAACTGCCAGAGACAACACAACATAGAGCACTCAGCATAGTGGTCCAAGACCAGATGGGGATCTGCCTTGCTTTCACTTTGGTACTATCCCCAATTTTATAGCTGTCTTGCACCTCTTATCTCCATGCATCATCTTTATGAATCTGTGTCGAACCATTTATCAGTTCCTGTGTCAGTTTTTATCTCTTTGTAGCCATAAATCCCTTCTTAGTATTGAGTTGTGAACAAAAAACATGATGGGCAGCAGGCACTCCTGCTAGCACAGAGGTAGGTCATTTGCCTAGCGTGCACCCAATCAGGGATGGACCCAGGTTTGATACCTAACATTCCACTTGTTCCCTGAGCCTGTCAGGAGCAATTTCTGAGTGCAGAGCCAGGAGTAACCCGTGAGCTCGGTCGAGTGTGGCCCAAAAACAAACAAAAGAAACATGATGGGAAGATGTGTTTGAGTTAATTTTCAATGAGAAAAGTATCAGATCAATAGACAATATCAATAGATATATCAGATCAATAGAAAATATTTTCTATGTAATATCATTTTTTCCTCTGTATTCTGGAAAGGAATGCCATATTTATGAAAGGCATCACCGTATTTCTCCATATCCACATAGGTAGGCACCCACATTTCTGGGACATATATAGGCATCCATGTAGACATTCAAGCTTGTCTGAGTTCCTCCTGTTCTCACTTAGCTAACCTAGATGTTATTGCTTGGAATTTTGTGAACATTTAATAAATATTTTTAAAGTCTAATTAGCCTTTTTTGCTGAATGAGCAAAATTATTCATAAAGAGAACTGTTTCCCCTAGGGCTGCAAAAAAGCCAAGCTTCCTGCTTGTGGCAGAGAAAATTCCACATGTGTAACAACTATTGGGTTTCTTTCACAAATATTAAAGTGCAATTACCAATTACCGTCACAATTGTCCTCATTAAACCCAGGAAACTCCATAAAAGATGAAGAACAGGAACAAAACAGTTGAAGGAGAAAAGGTTGTAGCAGGTGCAAGGATTCTGGATTCTTGAAAATGTTCCTTGGGAAAATCCATAATCTTCAAAACCTCTAGGTATCTAGGAGACATTTGGGTCCCTGGGAAAACTATTAAGTCTTAGGGAAGGTTCTGTGTACCCAGAAGATTTCAGATCTCTGAGAATATTCTGATTTGTTGGGAGAAATCAGAGCCATCCAATCTCCATTTTTCTACTATATCTTCTGTGTTCAACCTTGCCTATAAGATCTGTCTTTCATTGTTTCATTTTATTTTGTCAAGATGGTAGGTAGCCCCTCTCCAGACAGATTATGTCAACTGAACTTCCTCCAAGGGTGGTGAAAGGCAGGCAGAACCTCTCTGATTGTTCAAACACACCATCTTCAACTGAACTGAATGGTTCAGTTCAGAAACAACAGATGTTTTAAAGTGAGTCCAAGAGATGGAACTCCCAGGGCACTCTGCTCTCCTGTCTCAAATCTCTCTGTTCCTGATGGTTGTGTGAAGAAGTCTTCATCATGCACTAGTTCCATGTCATCTCCCAGGTTCCCTTGTTTGCTAGACTATTCTCATAGGGTCATCATAATTTACTCAATGATATTCCCAGTTCTGGCCCGGCTCTGACCCTCATCTACATTGACCTTCCACTAGCAAAATTAGAGAATATCACTTACTCCAGAGTGCACAGTGGTTCCTTACACACTCCACTTTGCTGAATTGGGGAAACTTTCTCAAGGCATTTTCTTAGCCTTAGCAACTTCATTGCACATGATGATCATGTTAGCTTTAAAGCTTCTTTTCTCTACCCCGGAGGCTGTGTTAATCTTGTGCAGGTTTCCTTTTCTTCCCTTTGATGCTTCTCTTCTGGGTGAATCTCTAGGAAAGTTCCCTGCCACTTGGATTTGGTATACCCTTGAATGAGAAGCTTTGCCCATCAAGGTGCGCTCTGAGCTCTTTGGAAGAAAGCACCTCTTAACTAGTAGATGTAAGTCTAGGAGTGGATTTTTCTCTTCCCTTTGTTACTAAAGGTCTTTACCATTGAGTCCAAAGCAGTGTGTTGACTCTGGAGACCACTTTCTTCTATTGAAAAACAAAATATAATCATAGGTTATACAAAATGTTTTAGTTTTCGTATGAAGACTCATTTCATCATTTGGGTAAGATGGATGACATCACAGTTATCTGAGGGTTTAGCTCACGTCCCATAGAATGACTCCTTCCATCTGGCTGTGGCTTCTGGTTCTGGAAAAGACTACAAAAAATCTAGTAGAAACAAGTGACCCTAGTTTATGTGAAGGAATTTAAGTAAGTGACTCTAACTCCAGCATCTTGTGGTGTCTTTCCTTCCCAGAGCAGTCTTGCATCTTCTGTTATTTTTTTGCTGCTCACATCAAAGAAAATATGTAAATTCTCTTGGTGGTAAATGGTTACATGATTTGTTGTTTCCATGTTTTAAAACCAAGCCTCTGACTGCAGGTTGTTAAAGTTAGTTTCCAATGACTTGCCATGGCCTCAGAATAGCAGCAGAAAGATAGCTGGGAATGAAGGCTTTTGATAGGCATAGAATAGCCTTCTCACACTTCTACGTTTTTTAAGTTATATTTTATATGTCTTTATTTAAACACCATGATTACACTCTTATACTTTTATTTGTAAATCTATCATTCTTTTTTAGTTAAGTGATGCTTGAAATAATGAGTTTCCATTTAAAACAACAACAACAACAACAACAACAACTTTATTTCAGGCTTCCCTGGGATCTGTACTAACAATCGTAGTAAGATTTTTTTTTTCACTACCAAAAAATTTTTTGCTTACATTTCTTGCAACTAATCAAATTCTTTTTTATTACAATTGTAATAACTGAGACACTGTTCTTAATATTTCAAGCTAATTAATTTTTCTGACATGCACATGAAAAGGTGTATTTCTGGGACTTATTATTTTAAGGGAATAAGTATTTTTGGTCAATAGTGTTTTTGGTCAACACGAGGAATGAACCCATATCTCCTCTATTTCTCTACAATAATAACTAAGATCCTGTAAATGAAACCAACACACAATCAGGAAGAAACCCGCATTTCTTAATCGCCACCAGAAATATTGGTATTAGGTCATCCATTATTTGGAGATGGCTTGTCCAGCTGTCATTTCATAAACTTTTTTGAAGGATGATAGCATTTCTAGCTCAATGGGGCTGGCTGATCAAATGGACAGCACTGGTGAACTTCTACTAGGTAACTGATGTTAAAATTTTTTTTAAAGAAATTTAGGAAAAGAAGCCTTAAAAGAAAATAAATTTATTACTACATAGGAGAAAGTTTCAGGTCTTGCCTTGGAGTCAAATTCTTTTATACAAGATCTCCTTCAAAAGAAATCAAAATGCTTACTGCATTTATTGTGAGCTTATGCTATACTAGGTGCAATTTCTTGAATTCTCTTTACTTTGTGGGGCTAAAAACTGCTATTATTTCCCTGCTATAATTTTGCAAATAAAGGAATTGACGCTTACAGAAGTCATTTATTTATGACTACAACTTAGTAGTCATGCAAGTTGTATTGAAATGTGTGCAATTTTAGGCATGTACCCTTAACCCTATTCCAAAATAATGTGCTTTTTCAAATTATCTTGTATTATAGTATAACATCAGCGGATTGAGAAAATATTTGTATTGAATGAGAAAATCAGTATACTGTAAAATTATATTAGTATACATAAAAATCTGGCTTTAGTTTTCTACACAAAATAAATGATCAAAGAAGTTATCTTATTAGAGTTGCTATTTTTTCAGATGAGAACTAATTTCCTAGAATCAGCTGTTCTATTGATTAATTTTGGGCAGTCTGTTGTAAGAACGTTGGGGACTGGTGGTTGTAGCAATTGCATTCTTAGACAAAAAGATCAAGATTGTATAGTATAAAACTGGAACAATAAACCAAATATTTTCCTTTAATAATGAGCTCCTACATATATTGAAAAGGGATCCTAATAATGACAAGTGCTACAAACTCATCATTTATTTAGAACATAATGACATTATTCTTATTTATTATATTATTTTTGGTATGTTATGGTTTAGTTTTGTTTTTAATATCTCCTCCTCCCTTTCCCTCTGTTAATGTTGTGAATTAAACACATGCTTGATTTTGGTTGTGACACTTACATGTTTCCAATTGGGCTGCTTACTGGATTTTGTGCTCATTTAGTTGTGTTGCTATTACACATTCTGTTTGTAGTACTTACCAGGGATAGTCTCAGTGCAAGTACATATTTGCCTCAGGGTTGCAAGGTTGTTTGTTTGTTTTGTTTTTTTTTTTTCATTTAGAGTTGGACTTCTGGCTGCAGTGCTCATACAACTTTTGTCAACGTTGTTGTCCTTTCTGGGGATTAAACCCTCTAATTTTTAGAGTCAACACATATTTAACTGAAGTACAACTGAAAATCAATTCTAGTGCTAGAGCTCAAAGTCAGCAAAGCTGCCAGGATCATGATTAGTGAATGAAGCAATACCAGGACTCAAACTCATGGCCTAATATGTCAGAGCCAATGCTTTAGGCACCAAGTACTCTCCTGTCATCAGTCATATGCTTTAGTATATTATTGTGCAAATAATTATATTATGAGAGAAAAAAAGGTTCCAAGGTAAAGATTATTTTTTCAGTATTCTAATCAAATAAAGAATAAATAAACTTTTATTTTCTTGTTTTTGTTTTCGTTTTTGGGTTACACCCAGCAGCGCTCAGGGATTACTCCTGGCTCTAGGCTCAGAAATAGCTCTTGGCATGCTAGGGGGGTGGGGGACCATATGGGATGCCAGGATTAGAACCACCGTCCTTCTGCATGCAAGGAAAACATCCTCCCTCCATACTATCTCACTAGCTTCCTCTATTTATGTTTTTATAAAATCACATTTGAATCTCAGTTCTTCAAGAAGCTTCAACTTCACACAATTGTATTGCTTATGTTTTATCACAGTTTATTATTTTATTATTATTATTGAGATCATGTGGCCCATAATATTATACTTATGCTTTAATAGTACTATGTTATAGGAACTCATCCATATTCAAGGTGCCAATTTTCCCTACACCACTGTCTCTTTTCAACTTCTCCACCCTCCCCAACTCTCTCACTGACTCCCTTTCCTTGATAGGGATGTGTTCTGTTATTAGAGACTAAAAGCTTTTCATTGGCCAGTGCCTTATTCCTTGCCTTGTTTCTTTTTTTTTGGGGGGGGGGGTCACACCCAGCAGCACTCAGGGGTTACTCCTGGCTCCATGCTCAGAAATTGCTCAGGGGACCTGTTAGGCTCAGGGGACCATATGAGATGCTGGGATTTGAACCACCATCCTTCTGCATGCAAGGCAAACGCACTACCTTCATGCTATTTCTCTGGCCCTTTGCCTTGTTTCTTTATATCTCTTAGGTTTGTGAGATCAACTCTTGTTTCTCTTTCTCTTTATGGCTTATTTTGCTTAACATGACATTCTCTAGATCCATTCCTGTTACAGGAGAATAATAGCATACAAAAGTATTCTTTTCTCCATCAGCAAATACTGCTCTATTGATGCCCTATAGTTGAATACAACTTTCTCACTTTCACAATGTACTTCAAGGTGCCTTTGGTCTCCTCTGTTCAAGTATCTTGTAGCTAGAAATGACCAAACTATGTTGAATGAACAAATGAAGGAGTTTATAACATAAAACTTAGTCAGCACCCAAACCTTGGCCTCCTCTTCCTCCTTAGTCTTAAGTTGTATTGATTATATCTTCATAGAGTCACAAGTCAAGGGGACTGAAAAATCTGTCTTATCTCAAGAAATGGAGAGATGACTCAGTACCATGGTACCATCTGTGAGCCTCTATATACAAGGCATATGCCTCACATTAATAATGGTCACATTTGACTTAGTAACCAGTTTGATAAATCCTGATGAATGCAGCTTAAAGTTACCTACAAATTTAAATGAATTTAGGAAACCACTAAAATTTTTTATGTCCTGAGCTAGAAATTACAGAGATTAAAATCATAAGTAATACTATTGTTTGTGTGTGAGGATAATAATTTTATTTCAGGAACCCGAGGACAGAGGTTGAAAGTAACATGCTCAAAAGAGAACACAGATATCTCCAGAAGGTAAAATTTCAGAAAATTTATAGACATATCTATCTATCTATCTATCTATCTATCTATCTATCTATCTATCTATCTATCTATCTATCTATCTATCTATCTATCTATCTATCTATCTATCTACCTACCTACCTACCTACCTACCTACCTATCTATCTATCTATCTATCTATCTATCTATCTATCTATCTATCTATCTATCTATCTATCTATCTATGTATCTTTCATCTATCATCTATCTATCAACATTGGCAATAGTGCTAAAACATAAAGCAGTGGGTCCAGCTCCAAATTCTGAGCATTTCTATAGTTCTCTTAACTTTTCAGTGCCTTCTCTAGGGAAAGAGCAAAACTTTGGCACTTTATTGACATTAATTTAATCAATTCTGAGCACACAGGATCTGAAACTAATAAGGTAGAGCCCTGGCCTGGTCCTGTTGTCTGACCTTGACCTTTTCTGAATCTGTCTGGGTTCATTTTGAGCTCTTTTGAAGGCAAAGAAAATCCCTATTCATAAAAGAAGAAGGTCATGTGATATCTCTACAATGCCCTCAGCTCCCCTCTCATCTCTGCTTCCAAGTCTCTCTAAGGAGAAGGTTTTGCTGAGAAGTCAGAAATTCCTAGAATCACCTTGAAGCTGACTTCTGGAAATGTCTTTCATAAACCATAGCAGGTAATCACAAAAGAATCACAGAAGTCCTCGTAGGGCCCATGAAATCTTCTTCCCTCCCCAAATCTATGCAATAAAGACCACATTCTTGTACAGGAGATTTTTCTCTCTGTAAGTCAAAGTCAAAGTCAGCCAGATGCTACCTAAAGGCAAACAAGACTGGTTTATCTGAAGTAAACACTGGATATTTTTCGTTTGCATTTCCTTTGAATTTCACTTTTAAAGGAACATTTATTATTGGGGAACTTTTTTTTTCAGGAAGAAAATATATTACTTAAATGTTATCTGTTATTGTAATATAAATTTACTGTGATGGCCTTTTATCCTCAACCTCAAATATATTATGTATTTTTGTCATTGTAAAAATTAAAAGTAAAATTTTGGAAGCTTAAGCGATTGTTTTCCTGTCCATTAGCCAAAAAAAATTCTTTTTCTTTCTTTCTTTTTTCTTTCTTTCTTTCTTTCTTTTTTCTTTTTTTTTCTTTCTTCTTTCTTTCTTTCTTTCTTTCTTTCTTTCTTTTCTTTCTTTCTTTCTTTCTCTTTCTTTCTTTTTCTTTCTTTTTTTTCTTTCTTTTTTCTTTTTCTTTTCTTTCTTTTTTTTTCTTTTTTTCTCTTTTTTTTTTCTTTCTTTCTTTCTTTTTTTCTTTCTTTCTTCTTTTTTCTTTCTTTTCTTTTCTTCTCTTTTCTTTCTTTCTTTCTTTCTTTTTCTTTCTTTTTTTTTTTTTTTTCTTCTTTCTTTCTTTCTTTTTTCTTTCTTTCTCTTCTTCTCTCTCTCTCTTCTTCTTCCTCCTTTTCTTCTTCCTTCCTTCTTCCTTTTTTCCTTCCTTCCTTCCTTCCTTCTTCCTTCCTTCCTTCCTTTCTTCCTTCCTTCTTTTTTTTTTTTTCTTTCTTCTTTCTTTCTTTCTTTCTTTCTTTCTTTCTTTCTTTCTTTCTTTCTTTCTCTTCTTCCTTTCTTTTTTTCATAGTGGTAAGCAATAGTCAGACCAGACCATGTCTTAAGAATGATTACTCTTTATAAGTGAAAACTCCTCTTGATAGTTTCAAAGGAGAATGTGGAATCCCTAGGAACATATCCAAAAAGCTCCTTTACAGCATATCTTATCAAATCAAATAATCTTGTAAGCACCTCCCCAGAGGATTCTTTAGAAGAGCAAAATGAAGTGCCATTTGAATTTGCATTGATTGTCTGAAAGCCTCCACGTAAGGAATGAAAAAAGAAGAGAATTTCTTTTATTGACAAACTTGGCATGCCAAGTTTAAATAATTTAAATACCATTTAAATAATAGAACTGAGCTTCCTGGGACCAGCAAGGTGGCACTAGAGGTAAGGTGTCTGCCTTGCTAGTGCTAGCCAAGGAAGGACCGTGGTTCGATCCCCTGGCATCCCATATGGTCCCCCCAAGCCAGGGGCAATTTCTGAGTGCTTAGCCAGGAGTAATCCCTGAGCATCCAAAACAAAAAAAAAAAAAAAAAGAACCGAGCTTCCTTACTTGAGTCAGTTTCAGAGAGATACATTCCAGATAGGAGGGACTCACAAAGCAGGCATATAGGAATAACCATTTAGTATCTGCACTCCTCACAAGAGTATTTAGTTTCAATACATATTTCACCATATGTTGTTGCTTCTCCTTCCACACTTTCCATTTTCTAGTATTAATGAACAAATATTCATTACTAGAACCTACTCATTGCCAGTTTCATGGAAAAACATAATGGTCGGACATGATTGGAAACCCTCCTGCTTTTGTATCTGGATATCTCAATATGGATTCATGTCCTAATATTCTATAGAAATGAAGGTCATAAATAATGGCCAAACACTATATAATTACACTCACAATAATTTAGGACTATGAGATATTTTAATTTAAAATAAGAGAAAAAAGAATGGTGATGAGCATATAGCTTTCATAAATTCAAAATAAGAATTTATAAACAGGAGCCTTGAGAATCTTGTGTGGGGCTGGAAGTCCTCACTGATTACTGTCTGAATGTTTTCTTATGAAAGATGTAGATGCTGCAAAATCAATATAGATTCTCTCTTTCATTATCAAAATAGTTTCTTAACTTACCAATTTAATATACTAATGTAGGGCTCAGAGTTCAATTTCTCCTATTGTCTTATTAGCCCACTTGTTTTATGGGCCTTAAGTAATTTATGATCAAAGTAATTGAATGCGACTTCTAACACAATATATTTTTAAAATTAGGACATTTTTAGAATTTGTATTTTGAAATTTTAGAATTTGTAAGCACCTATCTAAAAGGTAATGGAGGAATCAAAGAATTCTCCATTTCAGATGATTTTTTTCAAAGAATTTCTCTTGTTAACATTTTTGCTTAAATATATTCAATTTTTTTGTCAGAACTTATAACACCAAAGCAACCATATGGGCTTACCAAATAGGACAAATTAAACACAGCAGAAAATTGTTTTCCTTGATATACTGTGGATTATTGAGTTTTTATTAGAGTTGGAAATTCATTATCTATGTTTGAATGACAACAAGAATTTAGCTCAGCCAAAATTTCAGTCAATTCAGTAAAATTAAAAAAGCAAGCAAATGAGCAAAAATTAAACACATTGTTTGTAAAAGTCTTGAAGTTGGAGAGATACAAATATTTGTGATCTGGGTGGCCAGATGTCTCAATATCTGGTGGGCACCAATAAAAGAAGTCAACTCCATCGATACTCTGCTATATGCATATTTTCTAATTTATTTCTTTAGATTCTTGGAATAACTATCATTGCATTTCCCTCAATTGTATTATAAAAAATTTCAATCTAAATGGTCAGCTCTTCTTAACTTTACAGAAACTGTTGTCTACCTTGAGAGACATATGCCCAAAGGAGTACTAGGCAGATTTAGTCAACCAAATGTTCATATATTTACTAATGTTGAAAATTGTCTTCAGGATCGCCTCTTGATTCTTTCTCTCATTTTAGGAAGAGAGTGAAGACCTTTGTCTGAACTATTGTTTGAGAAGCAATAGTCTTCTAATGATTTAGAGAGAAATCAGCTTAAAAGTAATCTAACACTAATCACATTACCAGGAACTCTTTTGAAAGGCTGTTCTAGAAAAATTGCTAATTTTATTATTACTTTTGTTCACTTTTATTCTCTCTGTGTATTCTAAATATGAACAATTGCCAGCCACAAAGGAGAAGGGGTGATAGTGTGTGAAGGGTAGATGACATGGGCTAATAAAAGAACTTCAAATATTGGTCTTCTTTATGCCTGATTATGTCAAAAATTTCTTATTCCTGTCATATTTATTATACACAGCCTACCATGTTTCACGGACAGGAGTTTCAAGAGGAGAAACCCGGAGAGAAAAAGTATGTACTTTTCACTCAGGACATTCTCCTGCCTCAAACTTTGAACAAATATAAACAACAGTTAACTACTAATAGTAATCTGCCTCTTTACTGCCTGTTTTGAAAGTACACATCCTACTCTTTGTGTGAGAAGATGACAATCAACTGTCCACACCACACTAAAATGGCATCTAAGGAATTTCTGTGTGTACTTCACAACATCTGCTGGTAGCCAGAGGATTTACCGTCTGCTCCCCTATGTGGTCCACAGGGATAGAGAATTACCAAGCAGATTTGCTGAGTGCGTAAGGCTGCATTGACTCATCTGTGATGTGCTGAGCATCCTAAAGGAAGAAAATAAGTCATGAAGCACACAAAAATAGACAGAATCAGATGTTAGGCCAGTAATTGGATAATTGGATGATTATAAGCATTAGCTGCTTGGTGTCACATGTCCCCATAGAACTCAGTGGAACACTGTCAGGAAGAGTTTATGAGAGACTTGTTTGTATTCTAAATTTTTAAAAAAATTTCTAAACTAAAAGGCAGCTTGACCTTTTTTTCCTGTAGGGTAACAGAAATGTATTGTAAGGTCACAGAAACACTGACCATAATGTGAGATAATTGTTTTTATGAATTATTCAAATTATCTCTAGTGTTCAGACGGACTTTTACATTTCCCTTTCTCATCAGACTAGGTGCCACACTGCTATGTTCTCCATTTCATTCACTACTAACTTAATGTCTCGCTTTTCAAATCAGGTTCTGCTCTTAAACATTGGTTTAAGACCAATTGGTTGGAGATCATGCTTTTGAACAGGAGCTTTGTCTCACTAGATTTATGAAATAAATATTTATTCAAACTAAATTTTTAATTTAAATGTTGTATTGAATTTTTAATAAATTTTTATTTCATCGGTGAATATTTCTTCTTTTCCTCTTTTATCAGAATTTAACTTCTGACTCAGTCATGCTCACTCCCACTGTGCTTTTTGTAAGAGCAGTGATGTCGTTGTACAAGTGCGGATCCAAATAAAATGGTGTGGAGTCCTCCATGACAAAAGTGATGACATGTTTGTCACTTAATTTCTCACTTTTCATAAATATGAGAATTTCCTAATTATCCTTCCAGAATATTTGAGATCAGATAAATAATCACCCCTTGAATATTCAATGACACTAAGGAGAATTACCTAACCAAATGCCCAGAGTGTACAAGATTGCTTTATTGCAGGAGTTAAGATATTTCCCCCAAATAAACCATCCTTACTTTTATTAAACTTCATCAACTCTTCAAGTACAAAGCATAAAACTAAGCCCCATGCTTAGAAAATCATGCTTAATAATTTCTTAGGAGAGAGACCACAACCATTCACAGTGTGACGCCTTCACAGAGGCCTGATGGCAGGGCCAGAAATTCTGAACTTCAGCCTGTAGAATGATAGGCATGGGCTCTGAGGTAGGTACTATGCCTGGTAGGTATCTCAAGGATTCAACTCCCTTCTTGCTTCACATCTCCTGGGATCACACTGTGGATGAACCTGGCTGGCTTTGTCTCCATAAACAGTATGATCAGAACAGTAAAATCACTGATGTACCCCAGTGGGGGATGAGTAGACAGGAATCATGAATATACAGATGTAGTTAAATCTAGGCAAACATGAGTTTTCAAAATCTGCAGTATTCTGTGGATAGCCCCTATTAATTGATGATTAAAGTATCAAATGAGAAGATTTTAGGGTAAACTTCATATTTCAAATGAAGATAAAATGACTTCCAATTCAGCACTCGAAGCAGCTGGCTGGAGAAACCATTGTCTTTGACAATTTTTGTTTACAAAATAGGACACCAATTCAAAGCTTTTTCGATGCCTTCCTCTTGGTTTCACTGGAAGAGCCAGGGTGGTGTATCTGGGAGATGTATGTGCAGTGCAGACACAGCACTTCGCGTCATTGTGTGTTAACGAATGGTCAAATGCATCCATGGAAGAGAAAGACAGATGGGCATGAAGACCTGCTTCATTTGAATAAGAGAAGATCTTTGCTTCTTTCTAATAAAAAAGGCTTGAAGTCTTCCAAAAATATCTATCTATCTATCTATCTATCTATCTATCTATCTATCTATCTATCTATCTATCTATAATTATATAAATACAAAACTAAATTTTAGTGTCATGTCTTGCAGGGAAAATAAATTATTTAGAAAAGGTGTATTTTTAAAAAGTCTTTTTATAGGAGCAATAAAAATCATAAGACTTACTTACTCTTTAGTGCAGTATACCTATTCTTTAATCAATTTGGGTACTTTGGCATAAGAAAATGAAAAAAATGATTTAAATTTTGAGACCAAATATCCATCTAGAAGAGAATTTGAAGATGAGGTGTTTCTAATTTTAACTTTTTTAGTTGGTAAACATTTTACAAAATTGGAACTCCTGTTGCTTCTAATACTAATATTGATTGAAGTTTGAATTAAAGTAGAAACAAACATCTACAAAGAAAACTTTTTTCTTATGTTCCTTAGATGTTAAATCAGAATATTATTTAAAAGTAACAACTACCATTTAAAATATGATTTTTAATGTTGGAGTATTCCAGGGGAATCATTAAAAAGTAAATGGGTCCAGATACATTGCATAAGGTGTTTGCCTTCATGCAGTTGAACTAGGTTCAAAATCCAGCATCAGATATTGTTCCTAGAACAAATTCAGGAATGAACCTCGAGCACAGATTCAGGAGTACTCCCTTAACACTGCTGAGTATGGCTCCAAAGCCAAAAGGTGAAAAAAAACCAACAACCCCCACACACAAAAATAAAATAACAACCAAAAAGTAAATGGGGAATTTTATATAGAGCAGGTATATATAAAATATATTATAGAGATATCTTCTAAAAGAATATATTTCCAACACATAAAAAACTTTGATTATAAATATTTAATATATTATAAATGAAAATATTGCCTTCCTTATAAAGAAAAATACAACAAGAAATGTATTTGCAGTGACCCCAGAAAGGTGGCTTAAATTTCAATCATGTTTCGGAACATTGTACAATTGCTATAGCACATTCGCTTTCCAAAGAAAACTGTAAGGAACATCTACTTTGCTTAAACTTATTTTCCTATACTTTACAGTCTGGTGGTTTTATTTTCTTCCTGTACTTGTAGTTTTGAAAAAGAAGTACATAATTTTTGACTTTTCTTAACTAAAGTCTGTATTCCTATGACAACTCAGGGAGCCATTAAATTATTTTGATAACGTATCTTAAGATCAAATATTTTCAGAAGTAATAACATAAGAAACAAGGATTCTTATCTTAAGGATTGGAGAAATAATGTAAGTGACTATATTTTCTATCAGTATCAGAGTTTAATTACATATAACATAAAAATTAAAAGATGAAGGTTGGCATCCCTGTTCCATAAAGTTCCATTGTGACTCACTCAAATAATGCCTTTACTCACTACCTCCTCTAGAAGATAGTAAGCTAAACTCAAAATAAATCCTTTCCTTTATGAAGAAGGTAAATGGTGGGCTTTTAGGATTTTTTGCTCTATCTTCTATAAAAATAAAATCTGGATTTCTCCAAGTATGGAGTAGGCCTGAGGTACTGGTACCATATTTACCTGATTTGTAGGAATGTCAGTGATGGTGTCAATTCTCATGAAAGCTGAGTTCTTGGAACCACATATTAGCTTGAATAGAGTCTCATTGACTCATCAGATAATTATGACCCATCTCTGGAAACTAGTGACATATTTTATTGGTATCACAACTATAGGCTCATTATAAAATCACACAAAGTTGCAACATTGTGCAGGAAAGATTCATTTCTTAAGAAAATAATTTAATTTTCAGCACTCAGTAGAAGCACTTTTAGTTGCTGTACATGTATTTCCTGGTGACACTCTGACTGTCTATGAACATGGGGTCCACAGAGGCCACCTTGGCTGCTATGAAGGAGTGAATACAGTGCAGGACACATGTCAGATCCGGAAACTCCAGCTCCTGCAAGAAATATTAACATTAATTGTGTGTTTGTTAATACCTGGAAATTTTCTTATAAAAATAGTTAACACATTCTATACTTTGTGAACACCAAGTAAGTTACATATTCATACAGTAAGTTATATATTCATATATAAAATATGAATGTAACAACAATGTGCTCTAAGATGGATATAAACACCCAAACATGCTGACTTTATTTCTTGCAGAGACTTTGAAAATCTAGTCTGAAATCTTAATTTTCTTTTACTCAACATAAATTAGTACCCATTTCCGTTTTGTGTATTTGAGCTCTATCCCTGTTGGATTTCAATTTACCTGAGAATAGAATCATGACATCAGTCTATAGTAAAGTCAGCTTTGATTGCTTCCACTGAGGCTTTGATAGAATCAGTGCTATGGGGTTCTGAGCTTCTATTCATTAGAATAAGTTCTTCTGTTTGAGAAAGTATATGAAAATGTATATGCATGTATATAAAACTATGTGGTTACATACATTGAAACTACATGAGTGTGCCTGAGCAGATGTGTCTGTGCATCTGTGTATACATATGCAATAGTATGAACTTGTGTACAAAGACTATCCTTGAAGGAACCAGTCAACAGCTGCATGGAGATCATTGAAGAAGTGATAAACACAGAACATATGAGAGATCATTTGCACCCTCAGCCTGTTACCATATCCACAGAGGAATAAGAACTGATGGAATTCCCCTAAGAGACAATAATGTTCCCTTCAAAAAAACTTCTGGGTTCCTGCTTCCCTATAATAATGATTCCAAATAATACTTAAGCAAATATGCAGCACAAACTCATATCATTGCTCTTCCTGAGATATTGCATCTCATATGTCTAACATGTTAAAACAAGAAAGTCAGCTATGAACCATCTAGCATGCCTATGTTCATGAAACAATTGTTTGAAAGTTATGTTGACTGGGAAATCAATATCAATGCCTTTATGTTTGCAATGATAAACAAGAAGAATATCAACATTTCTTCTAAAGTGACTGAATTAAGTCCTGCTAAATAAGTTTTGTCAAAATATGCATTTTCTAAATGTGACTGTTTCCCAGAGAAGTTACTTCTAGTTGCTGCTCTGAGACCAGTCAAGGGGCAGCACACAACTGGGAAACCTGCTTTTCTCAGGAAGTATTCAACCCTCAGTCTTCTCGGAGTTGTTACTCTTCATAGCTGAGACAGACACCTTCAAGTTACTTCATTATCCCTTTTGACATGGAGTCCACCCAGATCCTTCTCTTGGGATCATTGTGGAAGTTGTTCCTTGAATGTTTGGGGACCAGGTCTACCCACCAGAGATGCGGGTAATTGGCAAGGACACTGGGAACAGGGAGAATGAAAGTTAGTATTTCTAGTTGCTATGGGCAGTGTGGAAGATATAACCAATTTTGTCTACATTTCTATGTGGAGAAAAAGTGCCTAGGAAGAGGAACTCAAATCAAAGGCACATACTAGAGATGAGAGAAACAGCCATGGAGAATCCAGGTCCGTGCTTGAATTTGGTCAACTAACCAGTTACTATAATGAAGAAAATCCAGGTCCCCGGGCTTGAATTTGGTCAACTAACCAGTTACCAGAATGAAGGCATTCTCCTTCATTCATTTTAAGTTTCTCCTTTGTATAAGAGTGAATCTCAGCCTAGAAATATACACAATTAATTGTCTATTATTAATTTACTACTGTTTATTTAAATTTTTTCTGAGTGTTGAGCAGCAATATGGTCAAATTTATTATGGGTAATTTGGCAAAATTAGGTTATCCTTAGCATTTAATACAAGAATTACTATACTTGCTCCTCAGTGATCCTCATCTCTCACAAAATTCAGAGGTAACTAGTCCCATGCTAACTGTGCTTCAGACTGGTTACAGCAGTTTTCTCAATACCCCATGATTGTGTTTCATGTCTCTCATACATTGTGATTATCCCTGGGAGAAAAGATCACTAAAGAATTGGCTAAAATAAAACAAGAGTTTTAATACATAATTAATACAATAAGTTTAATTCAACTTATATATATATATATATATTTCCAAACACTAATTACTGAGTTTTTGTAATATAATTTTTAAGAAGATTCATAAGCCCATATCATCTTTGCTTTGGGAGCTTGTAAATTGGACACCACTTTTCAACTGTCCCAGAGATTTATTCAATATTAGACACTACACTAAGAAACAAAGAGACAAAGGCCATCACCATTAATACAGCAATTCACACTTGACATAAATGGCTTTTGGTTTCATAAGTTGAAGTTAGATTATAAAATATCTTCAAATTTTAGCAGGACAAAGTAAAAATACACCAAAAATATATGATATAAAATCCCAATCAACGGTATTAAAATCCAGGAATCAACTAAAATTGTAATTCTTTTTCCAGATACCAATGAGCAGGCACAGGATGTACCAGAGAAAACCAGTAAGTTGATCTAGCCATGAGATCTGTGGACCACTTCATTTTTTAATCAAAGCATACCAGCAAAGCTAACCTTAACAGCAATTTTGCAATTCTAGTCAATCAAAGGTAGTTTTGGTGTTTCTACTACAACTGAACACTCCTATTGAATTTCAAGACTCATTGTATTCATCAATACAAATTGCACTCTCTAAACATGTACACATATCACAGGCTGTCATTTGTAGGCCCTATGGACAGAATTACTGGGCTCTGTCAGTTATTGCTGCATAATAGCAAATAGAAAGGCACAGAGAGCCCAACATATTGGATTAGAAGTTATGTTGAAATGCCATGCTATCAACAGAGCAGCACTACCAAGAATCAATAATGTATCTGATAATATTAAGTGTTATGTTATTTGAAAACAGTTCTTTATTCAAATTGATGTAGAGAGGAAATAAACTTAAAAATAAAGCTTTTTCTTGTTTCCCTTACTAAGTTAATTGGATTGTCTCTCAGTGACACAGCATACTACATTGTTCAAATTTCCTTGGTAAAAATGGTGCTCTTTAAGGGCTCTTTAGGCAGTGCTGCAAACAAGTTTTAAGATTGTCAAGTTACCACTCAATTGGGATTCACCATTATAGAGAAATTCACATTGTTTTGAGAGAGAGCAGGGCATATTAGCAATGCAATCATATACTCCAAAGCTGTTATATAAAAATTTATAAAACATCAGAATATTATGAGAACCCACAAGACAGGATAATGAAATGGACTGATCTTGTGTTTAACATTTAGTGGGAGAAAAAAAAATAGAAACACGTAGGACAATATTTGAGGTATATTAAAAACAGGAAGAATGGACAGACACTAGTGGCATGGTAGGCTCAATGCCAGCAGGGTATTAGTCCACTTGCCTTGGGAGTGTGGTCCCCACTGAGAAGAGGAATTATTCTGAAAGACCACGTTTCCCTGATTCATGCAACCATGAGGCTTTTATTTTTTTATTTTTATTTTTTTATTTTATTTTTATTTTTATTTTAAATATCCCCCATAGGTGAGAAAGGTTGCTCATCTGTGTATGCACTACAAGTAATGAGGCACAGTAGAACATGGTATACTTCTGCTTTTGGAGAGGAAAAAAGAACATCAGTAGGATTTGGGCTTTATTCAAATAAAGAAAATAGTACACTACAATTTCCTCTTATTGTTCTGAAAACAAAGGACATTTGAATAGATAAGGCAAAGGGTTTCCCCCTCTTTGTTGCCCCAAGGGACTTCTGGGGATAAAAGGATTAGTTCAGGATTCATTTGACTCTCCTGTCCCATCTCTGGTACTGCAAGTTTGGCTAGTGGAATAAATGCACCTAGAATTCTCCAGAACATGCTGATCTAATGGACCAGGGTCCAGGTGACACATCAGCTCCTCAATCTGAGAGAGGCTGGAGGTCTGAGGTCTATGCTCTTAAACTTTAGCTATCCTCGTCAGTCAATTTTTGAGCACAAGGGAAAGTCTGGAAGAGACTGGATGCACTGAGTTCTCTGCAAAAATAAATCTAAAACCACCAGGTTGCCAACACCTTAGTGTGCAGAGACAAAGGTTCTGTGGGAAGAACAAAATATAATATGTAGAAATTTGAACGTCACCAAATTTAACATAATTTGTTATGGCAACAACAACAAAATTACAGATGATTTATTAAAAAAAACATAATGAATTTCCTTTTTGTCAAAGGAATATATAGTGTATTTTCTGGGCACACAGATGTGAAGTAATTAAGATAAAGAACCAATTTTGGCTGACAAAATTGATATTTTGAGTATTATTGCCAAATGGAAGAAACTTGGTAAACTAAAATTTATCCTTTTTCATGATAAAAATATAATCAAGTACAAATAGAGGAATATATATCAATATAAAAATGATATATATGAAAATATATAAATTAACTTCATACTTAATGAGCCAGACACTAAATGACAAATAAGACATAATTTCACATACATAAGGTGTCTAAATTAGTGGTACTCACAGAGGCAGAGTAGAAAGGTGGGGATCAGAGGTGGGGAAGGGGTTGGGAGTGCTCTTGTCCAGGGGTACAGTTCCAGCTGTACAAGAAGCACAATGAACATCTGCACAAGAATGTGAATCTATGCACTAAAAAACATTCATTTAGAAAATAGATGCATGTCATTTATTTTTCATTAAAAATTAATTTTTTAATTCTAAAAAGTAAAAAAGGAGACTGAATCTTGGCATGCTTACAGGACTTTACCAGAACACAATGATGAAACAGGAGAGCACCACCACTGAGGAAGGGACAAGGAAACCAGCATGCTACATATTGTGTGTGTGAGTACTGCTCAAGGCTCTGCCCTAAGAACAGCACTATAGGGCATGTCTACCCTGTTTTAGATGAGAAACAGAGGCTTACAACCTGCCCCAAAAAACAAACAGCAAGGATAATCCAGGACTTTCTCATGCTAGATTCCATGCTATTTCTATACAGTCATGTGTGGGAACTGTCAAAGATGAACTTTTAAATGGTTTTAATTCATTTCAAAATGTTTTCACCACAAGCAAAATTCCAGCCAACTACATTTCTAATATGAAGCATTATTGGATAGATTCCAGGTTCATTTTATAGACAAGAAAGCTGAGGGTCAGAAAACAGGGTCAGAGTACCTGGCAGAACCCCGGAAGCTGGGCAGCTGCCACTGAATGCCGGGCTTGTTCTTTCCCTTCCTTCCAAGCAGTTCCTGCCACATAGTCACTTTCCTCTGCCACATATTTGTTCAAATGATTTTATTGCTATAAAATACGTATTTTGTCATGATAGCAATAATGATTTCGACTATGATTTGCAGTTGGCACAATGATCAACTTTCCCATATTTGAAAACCCTGAGTTTTTCCCTAATTAGGCACAACTTTTAGGGAGCCATGAGGTTCTATACTGCACTCATCAAATATGAATAACGAGGTCACCCACACTTCAGCAAACATTTTTCTCTCCCAACCCTTACGCTCAGTCAGGTGCCATCTGTCATGAAAGTGACACTTTCAATCAACACAGAGATGCTAATATCACCCGCATGTCCTCAATAAATCTCCTCCAGTAGAAGTCACATTCTTTACTGAACTATCTGTATTTCCATCTCGGTGCACATATTGCCAGACATTTGTCAAAAATGTCTGTGAGATGATTGACATCCCCTGTAAGGAACAGCAGTCATCTGGGGTTTGTGCTTTCCCTAATTGTCATCTAATGACCCTACGAAAGAGGGAGAAATTTGATGTCTATAACCACTTACGAACAGTTTCCACTCAGGTGGAGCAATTCCCTTCAAATACATGCTCACTCCAAGTCAGCCATTTCTCTCCTGCCCTATCCCATGGAATTCAATTCAGGGGCTTGGTAACTTGGTGGTCAAATCTATAGCTGAAACATAACTGTTAGACAACCAAATACTATCTGAAATAAAAGAATCACATGGAATAATCACCTCACAAAATGACAAACTTATGTATAGTCTATCTACAAGGGATTCAGATCTGGCCTGACCACTTTTTGATATTCTTTTTTTACCATATTGACTATGGATCCCCAAGTGTGAAAATTGAATTTTAATTTTAATTTTTCCTTTACTAACTCTATATCTCGGCTGAAATATGCTGGGGGACTGTGATCTTAGCACCTGCTAAAGACAAAAATTTTGCCTGCAGGGTTGGTTTCTAGCCACTGTGGGCTTGCAATATTCCAGAACATTCACTATGTGGCAATCCAGGAAGTTGTGACCCTGAGGTGAATCAGTAGGCAGAGTGTGGTCCAACTACCAGTCACAATGATAATATCCAAAAGGAGCCAGTTATGGCTGGAAATTGGAATTTGAATTAAGCAGAAGCTCCTGGGAACCAGTGAGAGAGATAATCCAGTGTGTAAGGAGTTGTGCTGGATAGAGAAAAGACAGTCAGAGGCCAAGTGCCCAGTTAACTAGCAATTTACTGTCCTTTCCTTTTGAAATTTACCTGAGGTAGCTTCTCTCCTCTATCCAGTTCAGATTTATTAGGTTGCATTCAAAAGATTTACCTTCCTTCAATAAATTGTTCATCTGTAACCTTTAAGGTTACTCTATAACTCACCTCTATCTGGCCAGCACTGAGCTGTGAAGGCGCCTTGGCTGTTTCTCTGGCTCACGTTTTAAACCACCTTTTCCCCTTCAGCAAATAATAAAATCATAACTTCATAAATTTTATTTATTCTAAAGCTCAGCATTATTACCTTGCCACGATACTCAAAAAAATTTGACTTCTCCAAATAGCCCCCAATCTATCACTTGTACCTACTTCCTTTTTCCCAGAGGCATACATTTTAGAGGTGAACTCTTGCTCTTGGAAAAGTTGTTTTTGCAAAACAGAGTCCATATCCTAAATAGCAGCTACAAAGTTTACCGACATTTTCTGTGGAGAGACATCAAGAACCTGAAGAACACGAGACCTCCCTTTGTCCTAGTTACGCATATATTTTTTACTGAAAATTCCCCAGATCTAAATATATGTTACTGCATTTATTTTACAACCAAATGAAAATTTTTAGGTTATAGTCCAGAAGTTCATTCATTTTGAATTTCTAAAAGTGAAAATAAAAATAAACATTAGGGTACAAGAAAAGACATCTTCAATTTGTTTTAGAGTACCAATAATCTACAAAAGCCTGCCAGGCAGGTATGATTTCTTTATAGGTCATTTGAATAACCTTCATATTATATGCAGAGGCACCTATGACACTGGGTCTACTTTCTACTTAATGATGATAGTCAAAAAGATCATGAAAAATAATATATATTTCTTTCAGAAGTATGTAGACATTTATTTTCACTTTCTTATTAAAGAAAATACAATACATAGAATCATGTTCTCACTTTCCTTCTCTACCCCCTCTATTCCCAATGCCCTTTTCTATATATTAGTCTTTCTAAACACAATATCTTTTATTATTTATAACTTGCCAAATCGTAGAAAGAAGGATCATGGAGATGAGTAAAGGGCTAATAAAAATAGATTGACCATCTGGAAAGCATTGTTTAAGGTTCGAGAGAGACTGTCCAGGTGTGCATGCTGTGGGATGACCTACAATCATATCCTTCCAAAAGTTTTCCAAGTTCATTCTGTCAGCTGGCATAACTAAAGTGGTTATAGGTAAGTCTCTGTCAGTAGAATCTCTTCCCTTTCTGTATAAACCCTTCTTTGATTTCCCTCAAGGGAATCTCAAGGGAGAGAGACAGATGTGAAAGGAGTCTGAGAGAAACAAATACTCAAGAAATGTACAATAGTCAAAATTTGGAAACATTCCAAGTGTCCAAGAACAGATGACTGAATAAAGAAGTTGTGGTCTATGGAATACTACTCAGCTATAAGAAAGGATGAAATCATGCAGTTTACTGATGACATGGATGTATCTGGAGATTATCTTGCTCATTGAAGTGATCCAGAAGAAGAGGGACAGATATAGATACTGGTTTTGTATTGATAATATTTGTATTATATGTGGAATACAAAGAAGCACAGTAAAGGAGCTACCAACAGCCACACATGGCGAAAGGCAACTGAACTGGAGAATGGGTCTACAAAATAAATTTACCTGGGGTGGGAGTGGGAGGATGCTAATGGGGTTGAAACAGGAAGGTCCTTAGAGGCACTGGTAGTAGGAAGGGAACATTCTGGTGGAAAGTGATGCTGGAACATTGGATGAAAAAACATCTTATCATTACAGTACCATTCAATCACAGTATGGTAGTGAAAAAAGACAAAAACAAAAGGAAGAGAAAAAGAAATGATCAACAATCTTGAGTTTCCTATTGCTATCTGATAATGTAAAAGACAATTTTTTGAGGAAGTTTAAATCATTAAAAAATCTTTACACAGATATATTCATTTATTAGGCAAAAAAAGCCTAAAGAAGTTGGGAGAGGGAGAGGTTCCTATAGGCAGAGGGACAAAGGCATGCCCCAAAGTAACAGAAAGGATCCTGCAGGGTCATTTCATTCTGGTAAAAATTGGACCTGCAGATCTGATTTTGTCTGGTTCCAAGCAGTTCTTCATATTTGGGCAGAAGCTGCTGATGCCTTTGATGTGTGGCTTTAGCTCAAATGTTCAGGACTGAGCTTTCCAAATAGGACTCAGAGAGGCTTTCCCTAAAATGTTCACAACAGGCTTGGTCCAATAAGGTACCTTAGTAAGTGGAGCAAAGTTCCACGGAGACCTTGTGAACTTGAGGGAAGCTGTAGACTTTTTTTGAATTAGAAAGCATAAGGCACTGTAAAACAAAAGCATGGTGGGTAGGGTAGCTAGGATTGAACCCCAGCATTCCATATGCTGCCTCTCTCCCTACCTCAACATCTCCAGGAGTAATTCCAGAGAATAGAACTCTGCCTGGTGTGGCCCAAAACAAAACAAACAATAAAAGATAGTTAAACGTAGCATCTTCTCCAAACATTCTTTTTTCATCAAGATCATCCTATCTTCAGGCAGGGCAGACATCCAGAGGCCAGGTGTGACCGGTGAAGTCATCTTGTGGAGCTTCTCTTGTTCTTGTGAAGCTTCTCTCTACCTGATGAATGCTTCAGGTTCCTTAGCAAAGGGAAGAGTCCCCTGGCTTGCCCGTTTCCTCTTAGAATTCCTAGTCAGAGATACTCCATGCATATGTGATTGAATTTGTTCTTGTTCTCTAATGCATATGTGATACTATCAGTCATTTACCCACCTTCAAAAGAACCAAGGCAAAGGGGATTTTCCTCTGAGTCCCTGCAGCTATTTCAACAGCTTCTTCCTCTAACACTAGGAATCAAAGCCTCTCAGCCTTTGGGTTTTGGAATCTGCTCAAGGAGTTCCCCCATTCTTCTGCACAGGCCTGTGCTTTTCAGATCCAGTCCCTAACCTGGTGGGCTTCTTATGATCCCGCCCCCCCCATTTCCCTGCATTCCTTGCTTCCTCTTCCACTGCAGCTGTCTACTGCATGCTGATGCAGCTTTTATTTTTCCTAGAGTGTAAAGCAGTCTGTTTCTTATTGTGCTACCATTTAAGGCATAGGCAAACAGAACCAGAACGAATAAGTGAATCTACCTAAAGGAGTCAAATATAAGAAACAATCAGGAGAAAAATTAAATGAAAGGGTCAATGGTAGATAGAACAGCTGAGTTACCTGAGGTATATACTGACCCATCCCCCAAATCATGTAGTTTAAAAGGATCCAAGTAGAAGGGACCATTGGGATCCCAGTCTTATTTTCCTCTTCAATCTAGATGCCTGAACTGTTGTCCTAGTTCAGGCTTGGGACACTGTTAGATTTGTCTGAGGAAGAAAGACCCAGTTGGGCAAAGCAGATGCAGGCAGAGGTATACCAAGCTATTTTCTGCCAGGAAAATCAAGTGGCCAGATAAAGGACAACTTCCTAAGAATGATCTCTCCTAAAAATGACCTCTTAGCAGGTACATGCCTGCCCTGAAGAGTGAATTCAAAAGACAGAATACCAAGTGCCTTGATTTGCATTGATTAGGTCCTCTAGAAAGTCTTACCTTTCACAGATAATCTCTCTTATAGAGTTGGAATTTCTTATACTGTGGTTACAGTATGCTACTGAGTTAAAAGAAGAGAAAAAGACATGCGTCAGAGAGATTGTATAGGAGTTAGAGCTTGCCTTGCCTGTTGGTCAACCCCAATTATACCTGGCACAATATGGTTCTCCCAGCACTGCCAGAGATGATCCCTTAAAACAGAGCTAGATGTAAATCCTGTGCACTGCCAGGTGAGGCCATGAAACAAAAAGAATAACTGAGGAAAAACAAGAAGCCTAACAAACCTGAGCCTTTTGGATCTTGACAGCCCCAAGTTTCACTGCCAGTGACTTTGTGATCAACCTCTGCTTCTCCAGAGGAGAGTTGCAAATTTGGTCTCTGGAAAAGAGATTCCTAAAGTACAAACCTAGAGGGAGCATGGAAGAACTGTCTTGACATCTCGATGTATTCTCTCTGGTTTAAACTCCTTCAAGCCCTTGCAAACAGATTAAGATTAAATGAGGTACTTTTATTTGGTTAAAGCTTCAGTACTGTGGGTAAAGTATCAGGGTACTTGCATGCAGCCCATTTGTGTTTGGACCCACGCATCCCACATGGTTCTCCTGCAAGGAGCGATCCTTGAATCCTTGAGTCAGCAGGAGATCCTGAGTACTACTGAATGTTATCCAAAAACAAACCAAAAAACTTCACAGCCAAACAAAAGTAAACGATACTGCTATAAAACCAGTTATAATACAAACATTATATAGCTATTTAGTACTTTTGTGCAAGCTCCTTATTTACCTGCGAAATAGGCATATTTACTATAATCTGCTCTGCACAGAAATTCCCATGTTCATTTTCTGTATTAATTATAATAGATGAAAGAACGATTTTTTTATTTTAGGAAAGAAAGTCAACCACAAAACTAGAATACTCTTTAAGTTGATATTAATAATGATTAATACAGTCATATTCAATTGTAGAGAGACATATCACTTAATGTCAAATTGGCTGTTCATTGTTTTTTATGAATCGCATCATTTTAGGTAAACATAGCAATTACATGAGAGCTATTTCCTGTTATGCTCTTCTTGGCTGGCAGAACAGTGATCATGTCTCTGTTAAAAGATGTCATGTACAACAGCATTTTGTTATTTATTATTATTAAATTTTAGCAGGAAAGCAGCTCCATGGAGAAGAGAGAGGGACTACAAATGAGTAAGTAGATAATTTCTACTCCATTAATATAAAAAAGGCTTGCTCTTCATATCCTGAAAAGAATTAATAATGGCACTTAATAAATAGGCTCTTGGGTGATGTACTTAAATGTACATCATATATTTTAATGCCAGCTCTTCCACCATTTTCTGTAATGCCTCTTATTTTCTGGGTAATAGCATCACTGCTTCCTGGGTCTTTGGGATAACCTTTCCAGATTAAGCGAGATTAGCAGAAGTGCTACCAAAAGCAGTAAATTTAAGAGATGTGAGGATTGGGTTAAACTATTACCCCAGTTTCTCTGGGGAAGAAGAAATTACTTAATGTTGGGTCCACTTCTCCTTCTTAGAGAGTGGAAGATAAATGAACCACTTACCATCATTGAATTTAGGATTATCTTCCATTTGTTCAATATTTTCCACCACAATTTCCTCTGCTTTAGTATTGCCAGCATGTTTGTTTACATGAAAAATGCCAGTGGGCAAGCAGAAGTCTGCAAATCCTTTCTTTCACCCATACACTCTTAATGTGTGGGTAGATTAAATCCATTTCCCCCAAGAAATGACTCTTTCGCATTAAGGATGGATATGGAAAGTGGAATCTTGAAGGCAGATTTAATTCTTTCATTTAATTTGCTTTTTACACAAAGGCCTTGTAGGAAGAGCGCTTTTGGAAATTCTGCAGGAGCTGTGCATTCCTGATTGTGGTAACTCAGGAATCCCTGTGTGGCTGAGGAACTGTGTGAACTGTCATTGTCAATAGCATACAGTCAATAATCTTACAGCACTTCAGAGAGCTTGGCTGTTTAGAAATTCACTCAGAATATTAAAAACAGAAAAATCTCCTGCGGCCCCCTAAGCACTGTAAAAATGGCCTCTGGGCTGCAGTGGGTATCTGGTCACTGTGAAACTAAGTAGTTCTCTCCAAGCTCAGCTAAGAAGCAGCTCCATGCAGCTTTAAAACTCTCAATATGTATTAGCTTAAAGATCACAAATAAACATAAACCACCCATCACAAAGTGCACATCATTTAATGTATGAAACATGACAAGACTTCCATTCAATTTGAAGGTACACTGAGAAGAAGAAATCATGCTGCCATCTGGAAAAAATACAAGCCAGCAGTAAACCACCTATAATATCAGTCCTAGGCTGTTGTGTATGTAAATATTTTGGGGATTATTATGTGTTACTGACCCTACCCTGATCCGGTGATTGTGCCCTACCTTGGGGTGTGACCTTGCATTCTGCCCCCACCCTAGGGTGGTACCTGATTCTGCTTCCATCATTGGGTGGTATCTGATCCCACCATTGGGTGGTACCTAATTCTGGGGGATAAAAACAATGGTCTGTGGAAGGCGAGGTGGTGGTTGGCTGCAACTGAGGCTGAGACCTTGGACTTCAGTCTTGTCCATCGAATAAAGCTAATATTTCTACAAGCCTGACTTCTGTGAGCTGTTTACCCGCCGTTTCACCTCAGAACCGCCGGCTGCACAGGGTGGCAGACGCGTGCTCCAAGCTGGAGGGGAAAGACCTCATCCTCCATCCTTCCATGAGTTAACACTATGCAAGCACTGAGAGGAATCTACGAGGCTACCGTCAAGAATGGCATCACTAGTACCACATGTTTTTAATAGTGAAACCCGGAGCTTATAACATAATTGTCAACCACCCAAATAATTTAACTAATTCTATTTAATCAAAATGGATAAAATCTGTGTATCAAAGGTCATTTTCAAGACAGCAGAAAGATATAGCATAAGGCTATCAGCTAAGCATAATGCTATAGCATTAGAGAACATATTTTCAAATTATACATTGGATAAGAGTTCAACATCCAGAATTTGTAGAGAACTTCTATTATTAAATAACCTAAAGACAAACAACCTATTTTTAAAAATAGACAAGGTTTGAGTTGACATTTCTTTAATGAACTGGTGTAAATGATCAATAAGCCCATAAGATGTTCAAGCATTTCTAGTCACCAGAAAAATGCAAGTAAAAGTCACATTAAGGTATCACCTCAAATGTATAAGATGGTATATAAACTGTGTGATATACCTGAGTGTAAAGTCAGGAGTGTTTCCTAAATGCAGAGCTAGAGTTTCTCCTGAGAACTTAGGTGTGACCAAAAAACAGAAAAATTATTTATGGAAGTGCTCAGAGGGACCCTGTAGGTTGCTGACGCTCAATCCCAAGTTGGCCACATGCAAGGAAAATGCTCTACTTACTATACTATCTGTTCAGTATCTACATATATTTTAAGGAATAAACAAATATTGTGAAGGGTATGACATAATAAAAACTTTTACATTTCTGATAAGTATATAATATGATATCACATAATAAAACAGTTCTTAAAAAGTTATTCATAAAATTACCCCATAAACCAGAAATTTTATGCCTAGATATATACTCAATAGAATTGGAAAACAAACCCCTCAATATTGTATTTGCAATTTGTATTTGTACAATATTGTACTTGTATAGCACTTTTAACAATAGCATTATTTACTATAGCAAACAGAGAAACAACCTACGTTTTCATAAATATTTTACTGAATTACTGAAAAAGCATGGCCTACATATACGACAGAAGATTATCTAACGACACAAAAGAATAAAGTACAACTCATCTTGTAACATGTATATAAGCCTTGGAAACATTAGGCTAAGTGAGGAATTCAGATAAGAAAGGGCTTACATTGTGTGGCTCTCATTCAGCTTTATTGCCATAATAGGCACATCCATAGAGATATTAAATTGAGCAGAAATTAAGAGGGCTGAAAAAGGGGGTAGGGCTTCCACTGTTTAAGGGGAAAGTTTCAATTTAGGGATGATGAAAACCCTAATGATAGATGCATTACAATGGGGATGTATTTATATTAATAATATTACCTATAATTTTAACAGGGTTAAAATGGATAATGCAATGATAGGTAAATTTAACAAAAATATTTTGGGGGCATATTCAACAGGACATTCTTTTAAATCACCTTAATTCACACCTATAATGACTAAGACAGGTGGTCAGAGGTACAGATGGGGGTGGGGAGGGGAGAAGGGAGATCTGGGACATTGGTGGTGGGAATGTTGCACTGGTTAAGGGGAGTGTTCTTTACATGACTGAAACCCAATTACAATCATATTTGTAATCAAGGTGCTTAAATAAAGACATTAATAAAAAGTAAAGAAATCAGGCTCTTTGATGTATAGGTACTCTGACCTGGATCAACTTTTTGAGTCCCATAATGACATAAATCTGAGTTCACATTTCTGTCTTAGGCAGCTTCCAGGTTGTTAGGGAGCTTAAGACAGCTAGTGAGAGCACCCAGAAAGCCACTCCATCAGGCATCTTAGAAATAATAGTTAACAGTATTTCAAGTTAATGGAAAGAAACATGAAGCTCTCAAGGACAGATAATATATGTGGTCTGGAAGCATTTGTATCATTGGCTAATGCCACATAGGTGCCATCCTAAGTTATGTATATCTAAATATTTTTTTCTTTTTTTAATGCTAAATGTCTAATTCTAAACTATTCCAACATTAAAATCCTATGCTTTAGCAGAGATCCTTAGACAAAGCCAATGGCAGAGGAATATTCAAAAGAAGCTAGAAATGAGGCTGAGAGATGTGACCAGACAAAGAATAGCAGATGAGATATTGCTGCTCATAGTGTCAGAATGGGGCCAGGCCACATTGGTCTTGAATCATGAAAGTCAAGGTCATGTGAAGTTTCTTAGTAGCTTGTGCCAAGAACCATGCCTTCAGGTTTACCAAGACAACTTGACAGGCTTGGGAAGTGATAACTAACTGGCTGTGTTTCATTTTGTAGACAAATCACCATCTTTATCCTGGAAATAATAACTTTATAAGTAGAGATCCCAGTCCTAGAAAAGTGCTGCTTATTATTGACAGAACTACTATTAGCTATGAATTGAGTATTGAAAGTATTTTCCCAGCACTTCCCCCAAACTTGTGCTCAGAGGTAATCTAGCTTCCCAATTCCCATGTGGAACTCTGAGGCCTGCTATGGAGTCTCACAGGCCTTTCCTTCCAAGCTGTGTGTCCAGGTAAAGTAACTTACCATCTCCACTCTCAATTCTTCCTCCTGAGCAAGTAAGCACTGAAAGGACAAGGTGTTTTCTATTGTCATTGCTGAGAGAGGCAGTTCAACTATACTCTTATATTAGTATGAATAATATTGTTTTGTGGACATGGCCTCTATAGACTCAACCAAAATAAGAATGTTTCTAAAAGCCAAACATCTAAAGTAGCTAGCTCAGCAACCTCATTTCAAGAATAGATCAACTAATAGCCTGCAGCAAAATCTTCTAAAAAGGGAAATGGAAAAAAAAAAGGAAAGACAAAAATAAAGGGAGTGATAAGTGAGGAAAGGAGAAAGGAAAATAAGAGAAAAGAAGGAAGAGAGTGAGGGAGGAAAGGTTAGGAAAGTTTATTTTTGGTTCAGCTTCCTTAAAAATAATTATAATATTTCAGAACCATATCTAACTCTGAGAAGGGAACTGTACTGCTATGTACATTATACTATTATTTGTTGTTGTTGTTGTTGTTGTTGTTCAAGCTCTTTCTGCTCATACCTGTGAACCGGACATCATATAGTTCAGGCCTGAACTTAAGAAAATAAAATAGAGATTAGGCCTGCCTTGTGTTGAGAATGAGATTCAAAAAATTTCCCCCCAGGTCTCTGGGAGGGCAGAGATGGAGGACAACAAACCAACAGGGCTCAGTAAACAAGATGCATGGCTTAGTCTAACATCTGTTTTGATGATATGTGCCTTGAAGGAACATGAACATGTGCCTTGAATATGTAGGCTGAATGTCTATATTTTGTGTCTACCTCATGGTTAGGATTCTAAGTGTCTCTGACTTGCAGGGACTCAATGCTCCAAATTCCTTTGACTTGCAGGTCCTCAGCACTGAGGGCCTAAATTAATAAACCTATCTCTGTCTTCTTCACTCTGTGTCCTCTGTTCTGTGTGGAGACTGGCCACCTAACAATACCCATCTTCATGAGGAACTTGGCTGGTATTCTGGGAGACAGGATAATTTCTCTCTGATGATGCTTTGTGTTTGGTGGTCTCCTATCTATATGCTCTGCTTCTTGAAACAGGTTTTCAACATCATCAATTCAGTTTAATCAGTAATAAGGGCTGTGTGAAAGAATGTGAATGCTCTTTCAAAGAGAACCCAAGCTTCTCTTTCAGCACCTCAGCACCCACTTACTTAGCTTGCCCAACCTCTTAAATTTTCAGTTCAAGCCTGCACCTGTGCTTTGTCTTTATTTTGCCATATTCCATGTATTTGACAGAGTCTCAGAGGGTTGAGGAATTAACTGCCTAGAGCATCAGAGGTGAATTTCACATGCTACTGGTTCTCCTAAAGATGTAATTGTTCCTATGTTAATTGCAGCACCATTTACAATAGCAAGAATCTGGAAGAACCCAGGTGCCCGACAACAGACGAGTGACTAAAAAAACTGTGATGTATCTACACAATAGAATACTATGCAATCATTAGGAAAAAATGAAGTTATGAATTTTGTTTATACATGGATGGAAATGGAGAGTATTATGCTGAGTGAGAGGAGTTAGAGGGAGAGGGATAGATATTGAACAATCTTACTCATTGCTGGGAGACAAGAAAAATAAAAGACAGGGTGGGGATGATATTCAGAGACAACAGAGATGAAAATCAGGAGGACCACCCTATGGCAGGTAGCTTGCCACAAAGAACAAAGAATACATTTACAGTAGAGAAGGGTCTAATATGAAAAGGACATTTATGGCTCCCCTTCATTTGTACCTCCTTCATTTGTACAAATAACAATGCTAAAATAAAGGAGAGAAGGGGAGAAATAGAAAGAGAGAGAGACAGACAGACAGACAGACACACACACACACAGAGTGAGAATGAAGTAAAATGTCTATCCCAGAAGCATGCCTGGCCCTGGGAAGAGGGCATCAGGAAGGGTGAGAGGGAAACTTGATACTAGTGATGGAAAATGTGCACCGGTGCAGGTTGTTGTACATTGTATGACTATAATTCAACCATGAACAACTTTATCTGTGTAAACAAAACTATATTATAAATAACCTTGTAATGATGGTGTTTTGTTTTCACTGCTGGTATTAATGTTTAAATAAAAATGTATTTTAAAAAATAGATGTAAGTGTTCTTCATTAAATTGTACATTGCCATAAATGATCAGTGTCTGTTACATGAACACAGAAATGAAAACATCAGTCTCAGGATTTACTCTTAGCTCTATGTTCAAGGTCTCTTCTGTTGGTGCTTGGGGGACCATTGTAGTACCAGTAAATATTCAATAAGAATGCAATCATATTACATTAAAAATGTTTGGTTATTATTCATTTAGCTAGAATGTCAAGCAATAGAAATGTAGCTTTCTCTGAAACTCTTTCTAATTGCTGTTGGGGCAATAAAATGTTCCAGATCACTAATAAAAACAAGATATTGTTCACTAGCAATATTTGCAATAGCTTTGACCCCAATTCAGAATTCAGTCTCAGTGCCTTGTTTAGGTCAAACATCAATTCCAGAGATTCTCACGGGAAAGATTCTGTAGTTTGTAGTTTCTCTTTATTCTCCTTCTCCTAAGCTACAATAAACTTCTGCTCAAAGGCAGTTGCTTTAAATTATCATTACAATCTATGCACTGCTGATTCTTGGGCCTCTGAAGAGATATTTTTACAAAGTAAAAAGGTCAAGAATTTTCCTGATTCTCATAGGTATTTTCCTGGAGTCATACTTTCATATTAGGGTCTTCATCACACAGGACTTGACAAGGCCTTAGAAGGGGCTGACTTGGTCCAAGTTTACCTGCCTTTATATCAGACTCTATCTCTACCCACCTTTTCTTCATCTTAGATCCTCTAGAGGAGTGTAAGAGTTGCTCAGGGTACAATGAGGTCTGGTGAAGAGGGTGTAAAAAGAGACATATGCTTAGTTTGGGTTTGGGGAATCTACTTACATGTATCACACTCATTTCTGTGTATAACTAGATGAATGCATTTGCATTTGTAAGTCATTTCTTTTTCACACAGAGATTCCTATAAACTGTTTAATCTTAGACCATGGTGAATCCTGTAGGCTATTTCTATGACCTCTAAAACTTTTATTGTTCTCTATTTTTCCATCAACTAACAATGGAAACAAAAGCTGTCAAACCCAGTGCCATAAATAAGTTAAGTCTTTCATAACATATGTCACCAAATTAATGTAATGTATTTCAAATTGCCCATCTTTGACTATCTGGTGCTTATAGGCCCTTTGCTAACACAGATTACCAACTAAGCATTAAAAATACATTTAGATCTAACAATAGGTGTTATCTGTCAAATATCTTGTGAGTAGTTGCACATTTCCAGAGCACACGCAGTAGGATAACAGGTAAACTGGCAGAAGTCACTAGAATTTCCTATTACATAAAATCTTCACAATTCCTGGGTGAACTGGCCCCGTGAGTTTCCCCAGCTCTTACACAGAATGTACTGGGTTAAAAGTCTTACAGGACTTAAAAAGAAAGATTCTGGTACCCTTCAACCTTTTCACCTCAGAGATTTCTGTATTAAAGTGGCAAATAAATAACCAGAAGAAAAAGAAGTACTTTTGTTGACTATGAAAGTCATGTAAGTGAACATAAAATACACATTGTACAGTTTAAGTTATTCTAAATTCCTTCCTTTCTCTTCTTCCAACCAGCCCAGCTTTTAGAATCTCTGACATAATGGTCACTAATATTCAAAGCTGCATGGGGATAGTGCACAGCTCTCACCCCAGCCTGTAACCCAGAATCCTACCTTGAATGATTGTCCTATTATGCAATGAATAAGCCAATAGTTTTGCTAGTAGTTTGTGATTGTATCTATTTCCTGCAGATGAATGTTACAAGGAGTTCTGTAAATGCCCACTGTAAGTCACAAGTGCATACGGAGATGTTAAAAATGGAAATAACCACTCAAATAGAGCAAGTCCTGTGATACATACCATAAGAGAAAAGGCATGTAAAGTGTTGACAATCTGTTTCCAAACAACATGTGTTCATGATTCTCACATTTTTTATATCTTTTTCCTTTGTGGACTGAATTTAACTTTTAGTATGCCTTTCTTTAGCTTACATGAAAACAGTCTACTGACATTTACACATATAATATTGAACAAATCAATACTTGGTGTTTAAATGACAGTCCAGTGCAAGTTGAGTCTAAGTATTTTCAATTCACAAAGAAGTTTTTATAAATATTATAGATAACTAATAATATACATGACCAACTTGTTTAAAATTATATCTTCACATTTTTTCTTATTGTATTTGGGAGCTTCCCATGAAGTATTTAAGAGCTCTAGAGACCCCATCTGTAATTCTGAGACAAACAGATTGAACGTTCAATGCAAATCAGCATTAATGTGATGCTACTTAGGTTCAAGTGTGAGGATTATTTGGGCAGTGCTGGGAAGCTTCTAAATCTATTGATGTTTGGGGTGAGGGAGACCATATGATGCTAGGAATCTAATACATGTGAAGTCCATGTTAGGTCTGAGCCTTAACTACTATATTGTTTCCACCCCTCCAATTTCCTGCTAATATTACAAAGAAATCTGTGATATCTAGTAGACAAAACATATGTTTCCATAATCATAATTTTAGTATTGAAACGTCTTTACTAAAAGACAGCACAAGCTCTCTGATATTATTCTTTCTAGATAGGAATGCTTCAGGGATGAATTTGTGTGTGTGTGTGTGTGTGTGTGTGTGTATGTATGTATGTATGTATGTAAATGGAATGGAAATTTCCATCTGCTTATCACTAAAGTTTTCCTTTGTTTGATTGGGTGGCACAGTAAACTATGTTCTCTACCTTCATCTCAATTTGTTTGGTGTCTAGATTCTGAAATAGCAGCTTGACTCGAGTTTTTCCATCATCAGAAGATCCCTTAAGTTGGGAGAACTTAAATCTCCAGAGTACATTCTGTAAAGAAATGAAAGTAAATAGTGATTTAGGAAAGAGAGCTTTTTAATTTAATTAACATACATGCATACATACATTAAATCATATATTTTAAAAAATCCAAACATTAGCTTACTCTTCTTACCTGTGATGAGATAGCAAAATTTATCAGAATGTTCCTTTTTATTAGTTTCTATGCACACCAAACTCATACAACCAGATTTCTGAACCCACTCCCTACTGCCCATTTGGGTCAACTAGTGGTCCTAATGCAATAAAATCCTAGACTTCTGCTTTCTCTACATTTCTCTGTGTTTTTATCTATCTTCTCTGATGTTCTGGAATTTTTTAGTCTACAGATCATAGCTTTTACCATTTTTTTTAAACTTTAAAAATCTACTTTTTAAAGTCAGAAGTCCTGTTCTTGCTACAGTACATGCAGTAGGGACTGTGCAGATAAGGTGTAGATAAGATGAAACTTTTCATGCTGATTGACAAGATTCCAAATGGGGCTATGTTCAGATCAGTTAACAGTTTCTGAAAAATGTAGATAATATTAGCTCTTAATACTAACGCAAAACATGTATTTAATGTTGGCTAATGTACTTTCGAGATTCTCTTTATTTAGGAAAAGGACAGCACAACTAAATACTTCTGAGTATCTTTTATAAATCATAGGCTTTCATTATAGATATTCTTTATAATAAACATTTATATTTTCAGAAAAATGTCAATGAGAATAGAAATTATTTTTAGCAAACAATAGCCTGAATTTCTAACTTTTATCATAATACTTTGAAAGATTAGTCTTCCCTTTTTCTCTATGTGAAAGAGTGAAAGAAGTGGGACAAGGGAGAATGTTGTTCTGATGATCAGATATCCCAAATGTTGTCCCATAAAATTAAGCCCATCAGCATCTAACCAGTTGATTTATGTTTGCCATAGAGACCACAATGTACACAACTTCATCTTTCTGAGTCTCTACAGAATCCCGTATCCCGGGGCTTTGTTCCCCTACTCTCTGAGAGCTGGAATAACCTCAGAGAATAAGTAAAAACAGTTCAATCTATATGCCATCAAAGTGCTCAATTTCTTGTTTTCTTAACAGGAACCAGCAATCCTGTCATCAGAAGCTTGAAGACCTTTAGACATGGTTCTGCTGAATTCCTCATAACCCAAGCAAGAATCACTTGCAGAATAGTATTTGGTTCATGCTAGACTATGAAGAAGAGTGTCATTATGAGCCAATCTCATTAAGATACAATTTTAGGAACAACATAAGGAATTAAGATTTCAAATATCGTGATAGATGACTGTTAAAATATTATCCAAAATACCTGTGTAGAAGACTTTCTTGTTATTAAAAGAATTCAAAAAATAGCTCAGTCAGAAAGTCATTAAGGTGAATTGTTACTTTCTTTTTGATAGCTCATGTTTACAACAACCTTTCTCAACTGAGTGCTGAGTAGGGGAAAATACTGTCTTGTGAGAAGTAAAACTCACAGACATTGCTTAAAGTTTGGTGCCAATTTTACAGCAGAACCAGATTTGGGGTTAGAAAAATAGTCCTTTCTGGGCTTGTCAAAGAAACAGGTTGGAATGAAATGAGTGGGCTGATTGGAGGTTGGTGTCCCTGCACATGGGGTTGGTGGGTAAGTGGATGGACATTGCGCTTTTGTTCTCTTCATTCCTTTCTCTGCGCTATAGGGAGTAAATATAGTGATGTAAGAAAAGCTTCAGTGGAGCAGTAATTCTCTAATTATTAATTTTCAAATCACTAATGCTTTGAACTCTTTCTGAACTTTTCTTCCATGTACCTAAAAGCAATAATTTTTTCAGGAAGAAAAAAGATTTGTCATTTCCATTATGGATGACATTTCTGCACATTTTATCTAAAAGTGGTTCAGTGTAATTAAATTTCAGAACTCTGAGCTCTGCTGAAAAACATGATTGAACTTCATTGGTCAGACTGTGACCAGCTCTCTGCTCACAGAGCACAGGAATGCTTTATCTGATAACTTCTCTGGCTCATGGCCCCACTGGGGACACAAATTTATGGGCCACAATCCTCCTCTCACTGACAGAAGGTGGGAAGTAATCCTGATTTTGGAAAACAGATTGCATGTTGTGGGGTTTTATAATGAAAGAAGAGTTTCATAGTCATGTGTGGCATATAAAAATTGAATGTTTTAATGATAAGTATGTGAGTGGTGATAATCAATCTCATTTCCTTTGTAACAAATATTGAATCATTAAAGTGTTGACCATGGAAAATAACATTTTAATATTCATTGAAACAGCTCCACTAACAATTCAGGAAAACGTTATGATAAAACGATTAGGAACTGATGGTATCCCAGCAAAACAGAATTCTTTTTTTTTTTTTTTCCCTTTTCCTGTTTCTCTGGACAGCCTGGAAAAACTCTCTTTTCACCTGCCAAGCTGTAACCAAATTTCTCTTTTCTACAATTAAAACAAAACCTTTCAATTTGGGAAACATCAAGTTGATATGAAAATGGGGAGTACATGTTTTCATTTTGCAGGTTAACATTTAAAGACAAGGCAAGTTTTTTATTTATATTTATTTATTTATTTTTGGTTTTTGGATCATACCAGGCAGTGCTCAGGGGTTACTCCTGGCTCTAAGCTCAGAAATCGCTCCTGGTCTTGCAGTACCATATGGGATGCCGGGATTCAAACCACCATCCTTCTGGATGCAAGGCAAACACTCTACCTCCTTGCTATCTCTTTGGCCCCAAGGCAAGTTTTTGTATTAGACCTCCAAACTTTCACTTTGGTTCTAGATTTCAAATGGCTCCACCATATGCATGTGGCTGCAATAGATTTTTAAGACTCAAAGAGGTACTCAAAGCTCTTCAAAGGCTTCCACTGTTGTTTGTTGTCAGTGATGCTTATATTTCCCCCCACTCCCAAAAAGAGAGCAAGTAAAAGAGACGGTTCCAGAATGAGGGGAATGCTTAAGTGGCAGAGCAAGGGTTGGAGGACTTCCACTCGCCTTGCATGCAGTTAACCCTGATTGATGCCCTGTACCACATATGGTCCCCTGAGTACCAACTTGTGTGAACCCAAGTATAGAATAAAAAATAGCTAATTTTACCAGAACACCAATAAGTGTGACCCATGTCCCTCTCAAAAAGGAAATATATTTGTAACTACGTACTAAAATAAATAATTATTAAAAATAAATAAAATAAATAAATATTAAAAAATTGAATTGACTCTAACTACCTAATACCCAAGCAGCTTTGCTCACAGTGAGTGAGCTTGGAAACAGGCAGAGCAACTTCATTTTTAGTATGAAGCTAGTTAGATAAATAGTATGGAATTTAGGTTTATTTAGCTTACATATTCTGTAAATAATTTTCTAAGTACTTAAGATGTTAGGTAATTATTTTCCATTTCTTCTGTAAGGGCAGAGCCAATTTCTATGGTTGAATAAATACATTTCTCATCTCTGACACTTCACCCGTAAATCTCACTTTTCTTGAATGATGATGATAAAAATGAGCTGCTAGTGGAGGGTTATGTGGCTGGGAACAGTTGCTTCCCTTTTCTGTTGCTAAATTCAGGAGAGGGAAATTAGGAAACAGGATCTCCTGTTTTCTTTTATGGTGAGACAATCCACACGGATATTCAGTTAATTATGTGGGTTTCTCTGGTATTGTTGATGCCACATTGATGGGTCTGGTTTTGGCCCAGGAATACTGCACAAATAGTATGATCCGAAAAATAACATAATATAGAAGAGTTAATTATATTGTGAGTAGAAGCATGGCAAATTAAAATCTAAATATTTCTATGTCAAAAATGTATTTGATATTTTAAATGACTTACATAAAGGCTTATGGGCATAGAGAAACCATAATTTTCACAAGTATTAATTATTTCATTCAACAATTATTTATTTCCCCATTATTTCTTATCAATCTAGAACTATCTTAAAATTTAAATTTATAAATACCATCCTATATTGAAGGAATGAAGATTTGTTAAACTGCAAAATCAATTTTTTTTGCTTGTTTTCTGGCAATTCCAACTAGTGCTCAACTTTTAGCCTAGCTCTGCATTCAAAAGTCACTCCTGGCAGTGTTCAGGGACCATATGGAATGCCAGAATCATGGGTTGATCACATGAAAGTATCCTACTCACTGTCACTCTGGCCCCCCTGAAATTTAGAAAATTTAAAATTAAAATACTGTATAGATTAACAGCCTAGTTATATCCTTCATGGCATACTTGGGAAAATTTTTATTTTGAGAATGAATTAAAATATTATACATATAAAGAAACAGATGTAAGGAATACATGAAATAAAGCCTGGTGCAACTTTCTTTTTGTGTAATCATATTTTGTTTTCAGTTACTATCCAATGATGTAATGATGTAGATATTAGGGCAAAACTTGAGATAAAAAAGCAGTTGCATAACAATGTGACATCAACATGTTCACATGTTCCTTCTAAGAAAAGTAAACAGAAGGTCCATCCAGTTGCCTGCTACTAAGATTTAGCAAATTTGAAAACTTGGCTTAGGGCAATTCATCCAAAAACTTAGTTGGAAAGGGCTGGAGATCTCCTCGAAAATACAGACATTACTAGGAGATAGAAAGCTGAAATGGGGTCTGTTCCTTTCTTATTAGAGTCTCTCCATTCAAACCCTCTCTCTCCACTGGACTCTAAAATTGAGGACTCTTCTGTAGAGGGCTTCCCACTTTAATAAAAAGCAGTTCTGAGGACCACAGAGAAGCACAGGATTAGTATAGGTGTAGAGTTTAGTCCATTTCAACATATTGTAAACACTATAACTCCAAGGAAAAGCCTGGTCTTCATAGCATCAAAAAATTCATTGGGTGAGTTTAGGGCTAATTCATTCCAAAAAATATTCAGGGGGCAATGGTGGAAGCCACCAGCATGGGGCCCATACCCGCAACTTGTGGTGGGCACATGGTTCCAAGGGGAGTATTGACAAATGGTCAAAGAAATCTGAGAATCTAAGAAAGTCACTGTACAAGTAAAATTAACATCTTGCTGTTGGATTAAACAGGAATCAACATTCCTGAACATAAACTCCTAATCACACTTCCTGAAGAACTTTGGAATCCCAGCTACAATCATGCCATACCTGCCTGGCTCTGAACCATAGCTGTAGCATATGAGAAGGATGAAATATTTAGCTTCATCTCAGTACAAATGGGATCTCCTGATAATGCCTCCATGAGCAGCAGCATTCTAGACCTAAAGTACTCACCTCTTTTCATTTCAATGTCAGCAGGGGAACAGTGTGCATTCCTCTTATAAATGTAACTGATACCTCTTGATCTGTTCCAGCTCTGAGAAAGGTGGGTGGATAGATCAAGAATACAAGGGGAGATCCTACAGGAGGAATCAGTCACCTGTATCAATCCCCCAGGCACTTGGCCTACAAATATGTAGCCTCAAAAATAGCCCTAACCCTTGGAGTACCTGGCCATCAAGTCTCAAAAGATGATGTCTAGGTCAGTGTTCTGTGCTTCTGGAAGACCAGATTCATAGGCTCACTGCAGGCCAGACCTTGACAATCACACAACGTATGGCAAAGCACAATCGAGGGGGCCCTGTAGGAGCCCAAAAGCAGCAGCTAAAGGGGCTGCAGTGACATTCTTCATTTTTATTTCTAGTTTTAGGGTCACACCCAGAAGTTATCAGGCTATTACCAATTCTATGCTTAAATATCACTCTTAGCTGTACTCAGGAACCCATACATGGTGCTGAGGAAAGAACCCAGCATATCAGCTTGTAAGGCAAGCACCCAGTCTGCTGTGCTGTCTCTCTGACCCCTGAAAAGACTTTCTCTTAGAATTAAGTTTAGAAAAAAAATCTCCTCTCTAGGTTTTCTGAAAGTCAGGATTACTTTATACTCAAAGCCAAACATAGAAAAGTTCTTAACCAGCTCTCATGGTAATGGATTATGTACGTGTCTTTTTGACTGTAGGAGGGCTGCTTTATTATTTTTATTCTCTGAGTAACTATAATGAGGAGTTACAGATCTTTCTAAAGGTTATAGACCTTTGTAAATAAATTAGAGATCCACTTTAAAAGGTGGGGGAACCAGAACAGAGAAAATCACTTGGAGTGGGCACAGGGTTAGGGACACATCTGCCTATTCATGAGCTGATGTTGACTGATCAATATAGAATCATAATAAACTATAATATTAATCCAACAGACCTCATCATCATTCTAAACATTTGGGTGTCCTGGTAAGAAATATTTCTACTGTTTTTCTGAAAAATAAAAAACAAGCAAAAATAAAAGCAAGAACAGGAAGAAATTAAGGGCTACATTGAATATCTGGTCCCAATTCTATTCAGGAAACAGCCTCCTTGTTATCATATGGGTCCCCATATTTTTGACTTTGGACCCAAGAACTCCTACTGTGGGACTCTCCTTGTGTTTATGGATGTTCCCACAGCATCTCTAATCTCTGTCCTTTGGTGTCAGTCAAATTATCCCCAGTTATGAAAATAAATCAGTCCTCCAGGCATTCAAAATAAATATTTCTATGAGTCATAGCTTAAGGATATCTGGCCAGGAGGGAAAAGGCTGAGAACAATCATGGGGTTTGAAGAGGAGTTTGAAAACAAGCAACTATGAGAAAGTGAGTCACATATTATAACAGCTGTGAGGGCAAAGGTGAGGCTGTGCAAGAAGGTTGGAATGGTAGCAGAGTGTAGACACTCTCTGAAATGAATATGGTGAGGTAGCCATACATACTCTTTACATTCACTCCTAATTAGCAGAGTGGATTTTTAAAGGGTATAGAACAAAATATCGACTCTATTTACGCACAATATTTGTCAACAGTTAAGTAGTGAGGTGAGCTCCCTGGCCTCTCAGAGTTGATGAGGGAGTGCTTCAGTTTCCCAGGTTCATGTTGGACTGTCATGTCCAGGATGCCTGGATTCCATCCTGGAATTAGCACTGAAGGACCTGTGCCAGGTGTGGTCCTTATAACCTTCTCACCCAGATGTTCAGGTTCTATTTCAGGCTGTAGCCAAGGGTGCTTTTCAATGTTTACTTTGGTACCTGGTTCCTTGCTTGGGTGGTATCAGGGAAATCTCCATGCATGGGCCTTAACCCCATGTGTTACAGGATGTGATAAGTGTTCACCAGTAACTTGAGTTTTCTGTTGACTTTAAGAAAGCAAATAGGGGGCCGGAGCAGTGGCCAAGCTGTAGGGCATCTGCTTTGCATGCGCTAGCCCAGGACAGACAGTGGTTTGATCCCCCGGCATTCCATATGGTCCCCCACGTCAGGAACAATTTCTGAGTGCAGAGCCAAGAGTAACCACTGAGCATCACTGGGAGCGGCCCACAAAAAAAAAAAAAGCTGGAAATGTGTCATTTATTCATAGCCAGAATAGTGGCTACTGGTGCATCCCAGAAAGGGGCTGGTGGTACCTCTGAAATGTCACAAGACATATTGCTGAGAAAGCTTACATGGACTGGTGAGTATCTTACCTTTGTCTTACTGTCAAAACAGGTGAATCCCAAAGCAAAATCCACTGTGAAACACAGCATTTCTCCTTGCCAGCTGCACGAGTACGTTTTAGACTAGAAAAAAGTATTAACTTTGAGAAAGCATTCTTTATAATACATATAACATTTATTAGATAGTACCTTTTCCCTGGATCAAAAACTACTTTTAATGTCCTGACATGCAAACTACAATAATGGAAGTGGAAGCCTCTGGGTCACCTGGAATCCTGGAATCAGGGAAAGATTCTGAACACAGACCCATCTGTTTTGTATTTGGTTTATTCATGTGAGCTTTGAAAGACTTGCGCCATATGTCTCTAGCTAAAAAGAGAACTCCAGAAACTCAAGCTACATAGAGAACTCCAGAAACTTTCCTCCAAGAGGGTTTGAAAACTCATGATAGATTATACAGTTTCTGTTTGACAACTCATTCAAAAAAGAACTGAAGTGTAAAACACGTAGTAATAGTGCCCAAAGGTTGCAGCCAAATTGTGTACCAGAGGAATATGCATGTAACTCTTTCTTGGGAAACACTGGGAAGAACAGTTCAAAGTATACTACAATAGAAGCAGCAATAGCAAAATGTAAGCAAAAACTCTCATAGGAAAGAGGCTGCAGAGTAGCTCCTGTATTGTTGGTGGGGCAAGTTTGGTGAGAGACTTTTCTGGCAGAAAAAGCAAAGCACTTGAAAAGCTTTATCTCTATGGTACCAAATCTTGATATTTGAGCATAGGTATACATGTGGGCTGGTTCACTCCCTGCTCTTATGCATGACAGGCGGCCACTAGATACATACCATAGAAATAAAACTGTGCATACAATACACAGAACATCCCACATCCCACACAGGAACTACAGATATTACAAGTACACATATATTCACATACATGCATACACACCACACAGCAAACAGTGGTATACCACACACAAACTTACACACACGGCACTCATGCCTTAAGCAACACATTAATGAACTTCTAGTCATGTGGTAAAACCTCAGGAAACATTTTAGTGATGTATGCTTCCCATCTCAGAGGCCATGTAAAACATGAGGCTTTATTAAATACTTGTGAATGCCTCCCTAATTGATCAACATCTTTATACTTCTGCGGTGAAGTGGCAGTAAAATGTGTCCAATCAGAAAGAGAAGTCATTGGTTTGTTCAGGAAACACATTCATGCCATCTGGACCCATTAGCCTCTGGAATCTATAGCTGAGTCATCAAGCTTGCAGAACTGTCATTGTTATACTGTACAGCACTTGTCAGTCCTGAACCTTTTCATTCTCCTAGAATTCCAGTGGCACAAACATCAAACTTGCTATATAGTCCAGTGGATGTCTTCACTTGTTTCCAGGCTGGTCTCTCGGTTAGGGGAATTGGGTAATTTCCATTGATTCATATCCAGTTCACTGACTTTTTGCTGCTCTACCGGAGAACTCAACTGTTGAGCTTGTTAGTTCAGTGACTGTGATTTCCACTTCTGAAACTTCCACTGTGTGCCTATTCATAGAGCCACACCTTACTGAATCTTTTGATTTCTCTACTTACATTTTCTAATAACTCATTTGTTTCGAAGTGTCTGCACTTGCTTTTGATGTACTTTTTTAAATCAAGATTGTGTTAAATATTTTTTCAATAGCCCTAACGCCTCTGGCATTTTCTTGTTGGCATCTATTTATTATTTTTAACAAGATTTGAAATCTCCTTTGTTCTTGGTAGATGATTTTTCTACTAAATTTAAAAAAATGATGAGACTCTTGATATCATATGAACCCCCTGTTTATGGAATTTCCTTTGATATACTTTCTATAGAGAGAAAATTTAGCAGATGGAGAAATGTTCTTAGCTAAGAAACCCATGCTCCCAGCCATGTTCTCATTGCTGCTGGATTTGAAAGCTTTATTGGTCTTCCTTCTGATTCCTTTTGGTTCCCCTGTACTCTTGACATGCTCAGTGGACAGGAATTAGAGGTACACTCATTCGTGCCACTCTGTGCTCAGAGTGTTTGGGCAGAAGGAGATCATTTTAGCCTGGCAGGGTAAAAACCTAGACTGCTCTGGCTCAATAGGTGTCTGTGTTACAGATTGCTTATTTTTGAACCTTATATCTTCTAAGCTGATTTTCCTAAGCTTTTGGCTAGAGTTAGTGAGTATCCATGGGGTCTTGGAGGCCTACATCCCTGATGCATTCAGATTGTCACCCTGGGATTGAGAAAGAAGGATCCCCACTACAGGAAACCAGGGAAATAAAACAAAGATTTCCCACTGACTACTCATTGGCTGGCAATGAGTATAACTCTGTGCGGCTACCTTTTTGAGAAACTTTTTAAGATGAATTGATGCCTGAGTTGAGCACAGAGTACATAACTGGGGACAGAAGCAGAAACCCAATCTGAGAGATCCAGGTTACATTTTATAATGGCCTCCTCTGCAAACAGCTTCTAATCACTCATCAGAATTTTTGGCTTCAGGTTCCAGGGACCTTTAAATACTTTCATTTAATTTTTTTAACAACACCGCAGTAAATTAAATGTGCTATTATAGCAGAAAAATCAAGATCAAGATAATAAAGACTAAAATAGCTTCTCATAGGACAGTAGATTGTGAACTATATTAGGCGGTGATTAAAAAAATCATTAAATAGCATATTCAAGTTCATTTTCAAATATGTTTAAAAATTCACATGCTGGTATAATTAAATAAACAAAGACATGAATATTAGCCTTTTTAAGTGTTATACAGAAGATTCACAAAGCATCTAAATAAAGAGGCATAATTAATAAAAGAAATAATGGAGGGATTCTATTTATTCTATTTATTCAGCAGTCTCTTGGTGGGAGGCAAGTTAGCACTTAAAGAAGTCAAGCTGAATGAATGGTTTCCAGAGCTAGTGGTCTAGCATGTGCCCTACCCACATGGCTTTCTGAACTCCCTATCCATGAGTGACTAGCTATTCTATGAGACCCAGCAGGACATCATTTAGTCCAGCAGGACTAAAATTCAAGAGAAAACACTTGGCTCCTTCTATATATAAGACCAGAGAAAAGAGTGGTTTCCCAGCCACAAGGTCCACCAGAGAATCTCCCTCTCCATATCCCTTAAGTATCATATCTTGTCCTTATTCACCAGGGAATCTTGGCAACACCAACTGCACTAAACTAATATTACATTAGCTTTTAAATCAATCAACAAACCTTCAATCCCTCCCAAAAAGTACTAAAAAATTAGCTGTGGAATTAAGAAGCAATAGAACTCTAAGTAGAGATTAGCCATAAATTTGAGCCAAAACTTATTCCTTAAAGCAGCACAGAAATTCTATACAATTACACAGAAACACCAAACTGAGAATAAATATCTTTGACAGGGAAAGATGAGGCCACCACCAACCAAATTCATTCACAGTCCTCCCTGATAATGGGAGGACAATGATAGTGTATTGAAAAAACCACTATGCTTCCATAAGCACAATGGGAAAACAGCACAGAATTCCATCATAAGTAGTGGATAAAGATAGGAGCCCTGAAGTCTCAACCAGCAATATCCATTCATATAATGTCTCTGAAAAAGATTTTAGAGAGAAAATGTTGAGAATGTTTAATGAACTAAAAGAAACAATGGAACACTCAATAAAGCACAGAAGGATCTGAGAGTAGAACTGAAAAAATTACAAGCAGAAATGTCAGAACTAAAACATTTTATAGGTGAAATAAAAACTCAGTGAAATGTCTCAGTAGTAGTAACTGTGCTAAGCACAAAATTAGTGAGATCCAAGATGATGTGCAGAAAATCTCTAGACAACAGAAGAAGATGAAGAAAAACATGAAAATAAGTGGAGTAGATAAGAAAACTCAGGCATTAATTCAAGAACAACAACATAAGAATCATCAAAGTCCCAGAGTTATAGAAAGTAACCCAAATGAAGTAACTCAGATGTCTTTGACATCATTGCTGAGAAGTTTCCAGAGCTGGGGAGCACATGCACCCAGATCCAAGAGATCTGAAAGGCACCACCTAAAGGAGACAGAAATAAAATAAGTCCAAGACACATTTAGAATACTGAAAGCATTAAGATCAAAGAAGGAAATCACATATAGAGCAGCATCCATAAGATTTACAGCAAGCTTAGCCTGAAGACAATGGTGAAATATATTAAGAATATTCAATGTAATGAATGCCTCATCAAGAATACTTTACCTAACCTGACACTCACTGAAATTTGAAGAAACAATACACAACTTTATGGTTAAACAGCTCAGGAACTTTAAAGACTCAAAATCAACTTTAAAGAAAAGTTGAAGGTGGTATCATAACTCAAAACAAACCCCACAAACACACAAATATACCAAACTTCTACAAAAAGATGAGACATCATTTCATGATAATCTCTCACTCAATGTCAATGACTTAAATGCATCAATTAAGAGATACAGAGAGGCAGAATGGACCAGAAAACCAAATCTAACATTTTTCTGCTTTCAAAAACACATTTAATAGTCAGTGTAAACACAGACTCAAAGTCAATGGATAGAATACAATTCTTCAAATAAACAACTCTTTCAAAAAGGCAGGGTATCTATCTTAATATCAGATAATATAGCTTTCAGACTCAAAAAGTTCATAAGAAACAAAGAGGGTAGTTTCCTAAAGATTAAGAGATACATACAATAGGAAAAATATCACACTTCTAAACATATATATTACCAATGAGGGACCAGAAAAATACTGAAAACATCTGCTAATAGATTTCAAGGACAAAAGAGATTAGCAATACAATAGAAGTTGAAATTTAAATACTGTTTTGTATTATATATATATATATTAATTTTCTCCAAAAGCTGGACACAATCCTCTCCACTGGACATGAACATTATTTGAGCTAGACCACATGGTGGGACAGAAAATATATCTCCATAAATCAAGAGAATAGAAATTGGATCAACTTCCTTCTTAGATCATGATACTCTGAAAATTATCACAAAGAATTAAATCATCAAACACTGAAAATTAAGCAGGTTACTATTGAACAACTAATGTGTCAAAGAAAAAGTCAAAAATTAGTCCAGAAAGAAATAATAAAGAAAACATGAGCTATTAAAAGTTGTGTTCAGGGGTTACTCCTGCTATGCACTCAGAAATCGCATGGTTGTGGACATAGCAAAAGCACTGTTAAGAGAGAAGTTGTTGGAAAGTATTCTGTAGGAAAGAAGAATGAACTCACATAAATAACTTAACTACACAGTTTAGGACATTTTTCTTTCATATCTGAATGCTCTTAATATCTTTTTCTTGCCTCATTGCCATGGCAAATACTTTCAGTACTATACTGAATACAATTGGTGACAGTGAAAAAACTTGTCTTGTGGTTGAGATTAACAGGAAAGCTTTTAGTTTTTTCTCAATTGCATTTAATGTGTATTGTGGGCTTGTGGTACATAGCTTTGACTATGTTGAGGAAAGTCCCTTCAATTCACATTACTTTTTTTTTATCATGAATGGATGATCTTGTCAAATACTTTCTTTACATCTACTAAATTGTGATTTAATTTTTATTTTTCTCTTATTGATATAGTATATTATTTTGATTGACTTGCATATGTTAAACTATACAGGATGAATCTCACTTGATGATAGTATATGATTTTTTTGATGAATTGTTGGATTTGATATACTCTCATATTTTGTTGAGGATGCTTGCTTCTATGTTTATCAGGAATATAGTTTGGTAATTATCTCTCTTTTCAGTGTTGTCTATGTCTGTTTTTTGCATAGGCACATTAAAATGGGAAAATTTACAGATGCAAATAAGTTCTTGTCTAATAAAGATAGGAACAAAACATTTTATACTGCAGAGGGACCTTCCATTCTGAACACTTGGCATAGTGACTTGGCTTAGACTTCAGTTGATTGGACATTGACCATCCATTCCTGAACCATGGATACCATCTACGGAAACAAACATGGTTTGTACACCATAACCAGGAATAAAAATTATACCAAGGAAAGCCTCATTACCACCATGGCATTGAATTACTCCAAAGACAGTTATCATGACACCCTGACAACCCAGAAACAGCAACAGTTTGCTTTTAGGGCAGAATTCTCTGCAATGCTACCTAATAGTAAGACAAAACCAGAAGATGCTACATACCACCTGGACTTTGACATAGGACCTATACAGAAACCAGGATCAAAAACTATTGAAACCAGACAGCAACAACTGTCATGGTGAAGAACTGTTACTGGGACCACAAAGGTCTAAGGAGTTGGACAACCTAGTATGCCTTGAGCCTAAAGATGGTCTTATGCCAAAATACTTCAGTGATAAGGTCTCCCTGATTTTAGGCCAAAGGTTTTTCCTTCCAAGTTCTTCCATATTTACTATGCTTATGCAAACAACAACTGCCACATATACACATTTTTTAGTGTATCTTTTATCTTAAAAAAAAAAAGAGCATACTAAACCTTCTACTATTGTATTAATGACTATTGGTAATACAAGTTTCACTAATATAACTGCTACTGAACTCTTTTTTTCTTTTTCCAATTATTTTTTCTTTTTCTATTTTCTATTTTTTTTACTATTTTTAATAACTTTGCTTTTTGTCATCCGGAAACAAATGTATTATGATCAGTTATGTCAACTATGTAATACATTTTCTTTAAATAAATATATGTATTTAAAAAATCCAAATGGCCTACAGGCATGTGAAGAAATGCTCTAGGACATAAAAAATGCAAATCAAAACAAGAATGAGATGCTACCTTATAGCAAAGAGACTGGCAATCATCACAAAGACCAACTAATATTAGGGCAGATGTGAGAACAAACGGAATGCTCATTTACTACTGGTGAGATTGTCATTTGGTCCACCCTTTGGGGAAAACAATATGGATATTCTCCCAAAATCTAGAAATTGAGCTTCCGTACAAAACAGCAATTCACTCGTTGTGATGTACCCTACAAGGAAAAAAATGCAGAAAAGACATCAGTGCTCCTATGTCAATGCAGTACTCTTTACAATGGCCAGAATCTAGAAACAACCCAAGTGCCCCAAAACAAATTATCAGATAAAGAAACTAGGTTACATATGCACAATGGACTACCATGTAGCCTTTAGAAAATAAAATAATGCAATGAAATTGCTTATACATAGAGAGTATCATACCTGGAGCGTATTATGCTGAGACAGATATAAAACAATCTCAATCATTTGCAGGATATTTAAAAAGTATGAAAATAATACACATAGATCAAAGTAAAGAAGGCCAGGAGAAAGTAGGAATCTTTCCACAAGGTGGGTGGGTGGGCAAGGAAGAGAAAGATTAGGACAGAGAAAGGACCACTATGACAATAATAGTGGGAAGTGATTTGGTTGAGAACTGGGTGCTGATGCAAAAAGGGTTATGTTCAGTTACAGTATTGCAAACCACAATGCCTAAAAGGAAAAAAGAAAAGTGTCTGCCATAGAGCCAGGTTGGAGGTAGGAGGGAAATGAGACACTGGTGACAGGACACGTTCATTGGTGAAGGAATGGGTGCTAGAACAACAGGGACAGTTGGTTTCCTTCACAACACTATTTTCAAGTCCTTAGTCACATACCTACTGATGCTTTGACGTCAATGGGGATGCTGACAAGTCCCAAATTTGTTGAAGGCTTTGACCTTTAATTTTTGTCTAGAGGTCGATGAGCCCTGGGAGTCCAAAGCTTTCTTCAATATCAGGTACATGAAATTGTGAAAGAAAACTAAAAGAAAATGCGTCAGTTCACAGTGAACGTCAGAAAGCTCTAAGTGGACTCTGAAAGGAATTTTTTCTACAGCACTTTAGAGCAGTTATAATAATAACACTGTAATTTAAAGCATACTCCTGTTATGTACTTTGCATTACATTTCCATGGTGACCTAATGAGACAGGTGCTTTGGTTCTCATTTATCAGGTGGGACATGAAGTCTGGCATTAGCACAGCTTGCCCAGAGGCACAGGTGACAGACCAGGTGCACTCACTGGTTCAATAAAACATGTGTTTCCATTGCAGTCCCCGGGCTTCACTATGCTCTTGGGGTGGTTTGTGTAGGTTTGCTGTGTCCCATAGATGATTTGTCTGAGTACTAATCCTGCTACTGTGAATGGGTTTAAGTTGGAAAACTTATGGGGGCTTCATAAATTTAATCAAGATAGAATGAGGTCCCATTTAAAGGGATGGTAGGGGTACTTGCTCCCTAGGACTACCTGAAAGAACATATACAGTAAGAAGATGTTCCTTCATGTTCTGTGTTCTGCATGTAGTGCTGTAGCTAAAAGGGCAAAACTGGGTCTCTAGCCCCCCTTCTTCCTAGATGTGAAATTTTATTGTTGACTGCTAAATGCCACGTGAAGAAGGAATTTTTTAGAAATGTGTTCCACCTTCAAATTCTGGGCTCAGTAAGAATCACATTAAACTTCAAGTTTCTTTAGAGGACCCCAGCAAAGGACATTTAAGGCAGGTAGGGAGAGAAATGGAAAATGAGCTATTCAAGTTGGATAGGAAAGATGAGTGATTGCAGTCAGGCTGGGGTCAGCCAGCACCTTTACATCAGCGAGCAGAATGGTTTCTCAGGGCCAAAGCAAAGGTTTCTCTGGTTTGTTAAATGATTTTTTTTCTGAAAGGCAGCCTAACACTGTAGAAATTACACTGTTTTGCTGCATAGGTGCCATTCCTGCCTTATCCATGATCAGGTTAGAGCAACAACACCCCTCCACCTCCAATCCTAGTTATTTGTACAAAGGGGGTGATTTAGTCCCACAATGAAAACTCTTCTTTGTGAATATTATGGATGACTAACACAGATGGACTGACAATAATAATATCCAGTGAGAACCACATAACAAATGGCCTATTGATTTCTTTGGTCACTGCTCTTCTATGGACTACTCTAGTGAAGAAACTAACAGTAACACAGTACTGGTGAAGTTAGAAATTAGGAACTAGAAATCAGGAATTAGTAATTCACTATATAAAAGTTAGATAAAGATGTCTGTATACCTAATCCTGACAGAGCAGACAGTGTCCTCCATAACTGTCAATTGTATGCTGGGTGAATTCCCTGAAGTCTTTAGATTTAGGCTACATTTTATTTTCCATATCATTATCTGATGTCCTTGGAAAATGAGACTAAAACTAAGAAATACTGAAAGAACTGCTGTAGGTGGCTTATTATAGAGAACATTTCCTATTAAAAGAATTACTACATGGAGCTATAAAAGTTTTTGCACTTTGGGGAAAATATATTCTGGGAAGGTGATGCTATCCCAGTAAATGAGGACAGGACCCCAGGGGTTGACTTAGGTGTGCAGGCTCTGTAATGTCCTTAGAAACAGTGATAAATTAGTAAGATGCCTCTTGCACATGTATCCATTTTCTCTTCCAATTGAGCTGACTATGCCAAGACTCCACTGTAAACAAGTCCACAAGAAACAAGAAAGCAAAATCAGCTACAAAGGAAGGTATTATGATCTCTTGAGTATCACCCATTGTTGGTCATTCCTTAGCATATTATTCTCCCTCATAACCCTCAGTACTGGAGACACAGCGTATTTGAGCTGCCACACTTCAGTGAAATAGGGGAATCAAGAGACTCCCACATCCTCTATGGTGGTTAGACAAGGCTTGCTTGTCTTAAAGTCTTTGCCTCTTCAGTGGCTTGTCTTCAGTCCTTGCCTCTAAAGTAAACTTCAAGAATCACCTTAGTGATTAGTTTTGAGTGGTATTGCTATATTCAAATCACAGACTCAACAATAATAAAAAATGTGAAATATAAACTATAATGAGAACTTTGAAATGTGCCTGTCCAGGTGGCATGTAGTGTGTATACTGTATATATGTGTACATATATATATATGTATATATACTATATATATAGTGTGTAGTGTGTATATATGTGTGTGTATGTAGCATAAGAACACTGGCAGAGGGAAGTTGACACATGGTGAGATTGATGTAGAAGTATATGTTGAAAACCCCACAATCAATAGTTTTTTAAATCATGTTTCTTGAATTAAATTAATTTTTTAGAGATATTGTAAGTTTAATCTTCAAAAGTTCTGCAATTTATCAGATATGGGAATAAACTTCCCTTCGAATACCTAAGGTATTAGAATTTCATTTTTAAGGATACTGAAACTGTATTTAGTAATTTTTGTTGGAAGTTCTCCCTTTATCTGATTAATAACTGATATAAATTATTCAAATCTTTCTGTTTATTGTTGGTATGAAATATATGATGATATCAATACCAGTTTGGGGTTGTTGTTGTTGTTTTAGACTCCCAAGCCACTCTCATGGAGTTAGTGGTTCAATTCATATTGTATGGTACCACCTGGGCCAGCTGGGCTAGAAACAGAGTTAGAGCTCAATATGGAGCTGATTGCAAGTGTTACAAGTCAGCCCCTGAATAGGTTGACTGATGGAGGGATGGAGGATGAGGCCTTTCTCCGCCAGCTCGGACCACGTGTCTATTACCCTGTTCAGTCAGCTGTTGTGAGGTGAATACTGCGGGAAGAAAGCCAACAAGCCGTCAGGCTTCCGAAGAAAACAGCTCTTTATTCCGTGACGAGGCCGAAGCCAAAAGGCCTAAGAATAGGTCCAGGACAAAAGCCCCTCACCTTCCACAGACCCTTGTTTTTATGCCCCAGAATCAGGTACCACGCAATGGTGGTATCAGGTACCACCCAATGGTGGGAGCAGAATCAGGTACCACCCTAGGGTGGGAGCAGAATGCCAGGTCACACCCTAGGGTAGGTCACAATCACCAATCAGGGTAGGGTCAGTAACATAATAATCACATTAAAATGTTTCATACACAACACATCAGGACTATACTTATGCAGCGCTAAACAACAGGGCTATACTCAAGTGGGGGTGTTTATGTGTTATGTTAGGTGTGCTATATTAGGTGTTTGTTTATTTTAAGGACCATACTCAATAGTGCTAAGGAGACCATTTTATGCAGGGAATAAATTTAGAGCCCTATAAGTGCTGGATATTGATATGAGCGATATGCTTGTATTCTCCAACCAATAGAGGTTATTTTTGCATGTTACTTAATTACTATTTAATATATTATCCAGGTGCATAAAATGTGTCATATTTGGAAAAACTAGGTGTCTAGCAAAGCCTCTCTCTTAGAGGAGGGCATGGAAGAGTCTGATGCAAGGGCCACCCCCACCTTTGTCTTCTGGATTGTTCAAATGACACCCTAGTGTATCATTTAGGCCAAAAGAATCCATGGAAACCTTCCAACAGGTGACATGAAGCAGCAGTGTGAAGATTAGAGGAACTAGCAGAGCATATAGAATGGTCAACAGGAGTCAGGAATGAATAGACAGCTAAGTGGTGATGACGTCTAGAACCCACTCCTACTTTTGGTCCTGATCCAGGTGACCTGTAGAGTGCTCAGAGGCATCCTGAGTATTCTGATCCCAGCTTTACAGGGCGTAGTTTGACCATAGTACAGACTGCCCAAGTGGAATTATTATAGCAACAGAATCATCCAGTAGGCCATCCTTAAATTCCCCAGATCACTGAGCACATATAAATCCTTTATCACACAGCCTTTCCTCAATGCCTTTAAAAGACCTACTCCAAATATTCAGATACAATCCACTTTAAAATACAAAACAATAGAATACATGCAAAGAATATTTTTTAATTATTACATTGGAATGAACCTAGAAATTAACAGAAAGAAAATGAAAACAATATTAAAAAACACTTGAGTTGAAAAAAGCATATGAGGTCAATTAAGAAATATTTTGAATTCAAGTACTGACAGAACATAACAAGAAAAAACTTATAACTTCATCAAAAAGTGGTGAGAAGAAATGAACACTTTCTCAAAGAAGAAATACAAATGGCCAAAGGCACATGAAAAAATGGTCTACATCACTGATCATCAGGGAAATGCAAATGAAAACAACAATGAGGTATCATCTCACACCAGAGACTGGCACACATTGCAAAGAACAAGAACAATCAGTGCTGAAGGGGATGTGGGGAGAAAGGAGCTCTCATTCATTGCTGGTGGGAATGCAGTCTAGTCCAACCTTTATGAAAAACAATATGGAGATCCCTCAAAAAACTGGAAATTGAACTCCCATTTGACCCAGCTATATCACTCCTAGGGATGTACCCTAAGAACACAAAAACCCAATACAAAAATCCCTTCCTCACATCTATATTCATTGTAGCACTGTTTACAATAGACAGACTCTGGAAACAACCAAGATGCCCTTCAACAGATGAGTGGCTAAAGGAACTGTGGTATATGTACACAATGGAATATTATGCAGCTGTCAGGAGAGATGAAGTCATAAAATTTTTCTATACATGGATGTGCATGGAATCTATTATGCTGAGTGAAATTAGTCAGAGGGAGAGAGAGAAACACAGAATAGTCTCACTCATCTATGGTTTTTACAAAAAATTTAATGACATTGAAATAATTCCCAGAGATGAGGGCCAGAAGGACCAGTTCAAGATATGAAGCTCATCACAAAGAGTGTTGAGTGCAGTTAGAGAAATAACTACTCTGAGAACTAGCATAACAATGTCAGTGAGTGAGGGAGGTAGAAAGCCTGTCTCAAATACAGGCGGAGTGTGGGGAGGGAAGAGATGGGGGCATTGGTGATGGAAATGTTGCATGGTAAAGGGAGGTGTTCTTGTTATGACTGAAACCCAACTACAATTATGTTTGTAATTATGATGTTTAAATAAAGAAATTAGGTGCTATATTCTCAGCACCTAATAACTTACACTAAAAAAATAAAAAAAGAAAATATCTTGGTACAAATAGAAGGAAAATACAATATATTAAAACTACATATAGCAGAGTTGAAGGGAAACACTGGGCTGCAGGTATTTATACTGAAAAATATATTTCACTTCTGACTTTAAAACCAGGAAACTAGTAAGAGAACAAAGGCAGTGGAATGAAGGGAAAGCAGAGATAAAATAGAGAATAGAAAACAAAATAAAGTAGACTTACATACCTTGACCGTGCATTTAAAATACTTTAGGTAAAAATTTTTACATATGTTTACTGTTCAGGAGAGAAGTAGGGAAGGAAGAGAGATGAAAAGGCAGGTGATTTGTGCATGATATGCTAGAGGCTAGAAAGGTGGACTGAGAAGTCACAGATATGATGTTCTGGGGAGATGGAGCAACATATGAGTAAAGGATGATTCAGGGAAGGAGATGAGTCCCCTGGAATTCCAAATGCAAGGTTTTGATTTGTCTACCCTCTCTATGACTTATGACCCATGAACAAACCTACCTATATTGTTGAGTACAGTTCTCAAGCACCAGAACCTGGTTGTTTCCTATTGTGCGAGTCAAGATAACAAACACTTAGGCCAGAGTGATAACGCAGCAGTAGGGTACTTGCCTTGCATGTGGATGACCCAGGATGGACCTGGGTTCGATCCCTAACATCCCATATGGTCCCCCAATCAGGAGCAATTTCAGGAGTAATTCCTGAGTGCCAATGGATGTGGCCCAAAAGTCAAAAGAAAAAAAAATAAGCACTTGTTTAAGACTGACTAGCCACATGCCTGGACTGTCTAGTTTTACAAATACTCATTTGTGATGAACCAATTCTGGAGAATTAATCTCATTGTCTCCACTTTATAGATTAAGAAACCCAGGCAAATAAATACGCTTTTAGAAACTAGCCCAAGGTTCTATATTGACTGATGAAGAAACTGGAATTCAATGCTGACTTCTGCTGGGAGCCCATGCTTTAAGAGAAGTGCCATGGGGGATTTTTTGAGTGGAAAGTTTGGTGTTTCAAAGATAAAAGTGTAAAGAGACTTATTTTCTATTAAGTTACCAGGACAATCATGGAAGAGGTGCAGCACCTCTGCAGGCATGTGTGTGAAAAAACTATGTGCTTGTTTCTGCTACAAGGACGACCAGAGGTAGCAATGTGGGAAAGCAGCCTCCATGTGGGACTTTGCTCTCAAAGACCTTGGTCTGCAGATGAGAATTTAAGTGCTTTGTACAAGGAGATTGCTATTTATAGTTTCTGCATTTAGCTTTACAATCAAGAGTATTTCTTTGCTCAAGTTTTCCACCCAGCGCTGATTGCTTCTCCATACCGCTGTGAACATCCAACCTGGTGTTGCTGAGAACACTTCATAGGGAAAGTTCTAGATTTCCTGAATAGCAGTGCCTGCACCCCAAGATCCCAGTTTCTTGTGAACAGGTGACATGATAAATGTCTTTGCCAACCAGCTTAGTCAGACAGGAGCATGTGAGAGATGCAAAGAGAGAGATAAAGGTTGCCAGGATGCATCATTTTATCTGCAAGGGCTCAGAAAATGTATGCTGGCCAAATGAGGACTCCACAGGCATGTGAGAAGCACCATTCCTTCTTCTTTCTAGAAGGTTTACTCTAAAACTATTAAACAGCTAAAAAGGTGTTCTTTATATTCAAATCTTTATCGAAGCCCATCAATGTGGAAAATTGTGATCTAGGGTAGTAGAAGACATAAAGCAAGATGGAACAAGGATGACTTTCTCTCACTGTTGCTGTTGTGTATTGGAGCAGTCTTGTCTAATGAAAAGATTCCAGGAACTCTGCTGGAACTCAGATGCCAGCACCCCTATCTGCCTGTCTTCTGTGCTGTGCTGCATTTTAGGCCTGATTTCATCCTGTGTGTGGCTCATCTGCGGATGGTTTGCCTTCTCTGGAGCCTTCCCTGGAGGTGAGTCTACACACCCAGAAAGGGGAAGCCGCTGAACTCTGCTGGAACTCAGATGCCAGCACCCCTATCTTCCTGTCTTCTGTGCTATGCTACATTTTTGGCCTGACTTTATCCTGTGTATGGCTCATCTGCAGACTGATCGCCTTCCCTAGAGCCTTCCCTGGAGGTGAGTTTACACTCCCAGAAAAGGAGGAGCCAGAGGAGCACGGCTACTCTGCTTTGCTTCGCGGCCATGCACATCATTTAGCCAATGAATACAACTACAACACGTAGAAAAACCCACAATACAAGTGTGAAAATCGGGAAACAATGCAGGCCAGCACCAGATATAGAGGATGATGATGGCAACTCTGATGACTTGAACATGACCAACCAACTAGTCAGTTTCTCAGATAAGGAGTATAGAGTCGCAATATGGAAGATGTTCAAAGAACTCAAAGAAAGTATAGAAGAGAACACCCCCCAGAAGCCTGGATACACATTCTTCTCTAATGTACATGGGACATTCTCCAGATAAACTACATGCTAGCACATAAAACATACCTCCATAATATCAAGAGGATAGAAATTTTGCAGGCTACCTTTGCTGACCACAAGGCCCTGAAATTATATGTGAACTACGAAGGGACACAGAAGAAAAACTTTAATACCTGGAAATTAAACAGCCTAATACTGAATAATCAGTGGGTCTGAGATGAAATCAAAGAGTAAATAAAAACCTTCCAGAAAACAAATGACAATAGAGACACAAAACATCAGAACCTATGGGACATAGCAAAAGTGATAGCTTTGCAGACAAGCATATATAAGGAAAAAGAAAGGGCATACCTGAATAGCTTAAAGATGCAGCTTATAGAATTAGAAAGTACTCAACAAAAGGACCCAAAAATAGGGAGCCAGAAGGAAATAACAAAGCTGAGAGCAGAAATCAATGAAGTGGAAACCCGAAATACAATCCGAAAGATCAACGAAAGCAGAAGTTGGTTCTCTGAAAAAATAAACAAGATTGATAGACCACTGGCAAAACTAACAAAGAAAGAGAGAGACACCTGTTAACTCGTATTAGGAATGAAAAAGGAGAGATCACTACTGATATAGTAGAGATTCAAAGGGTAATCAGAAACTACTTTGAGAAACTCTATGCCACAAAAATGAAAATCTGGAAGAAATGGATACATTCTTGGACTTTTATAATCTTCCACGGTTGAAGTAAGAGGATGTAGCATATCTAAACACACCAATCACTATTGAGGAAATTAAGACAGTAATCAAATGTCTGTCCAAAAACAGAAGCCCAGGCCCAGATGGATATACTATTGAATTCATTCAAAACTTTCAAGAGGAACTTTACCAATCTTGGCAAGACTCTTTCATGAAATAGTAAAAACAGGAACACTTGCAAATAGCTTTTATGAAGCCAACATCACTGTGATACCTAAACCAGACAGAGATGCTACCAAGAAAGAAAATTACAGACCAATATCGCTGATGAATATAGATGCAAAGATCCTCAACAAAATACTGGCAAATAGGATTCAATGCCTCATTAAGAAGATCATCCACTATGATCAAGTAGGTTTCATTCTAGAAATGCAAGTCTGGTTTAACATCCATAAATCTATCAACATAATACACAACATCAACAACAAGAAAAAGAAAAATCACATGATCATATCAATAGATGAAGAGAAAGCATTTGATAAGGTCCAACACCCATTCTTGATCAAAACTCTCAGGAAGATGTGAATGGAAGGAACCTTTCTTAATATAATTAAGGCCATCTACCAAAAGTCAGTGGCAAATATTGTCCTCAATGGAGAACAAGTGAAAGCATTTCCTCTAAATTCTGGTACAAGACAAGGCTGTCCTCTCTCACCACTCCTATTCAACATAGCACTGGAAGTACTTTCTATAGTGATTAGACAAGAAAAATATATCAAGTGAATCCAGATAGGAAAGGAAGAAGTCAAGCTCTCGCTGTTTGCAGATAACATGATACTCTACTTAGAAAACACTAAAGTCTCTACAAAAAAGCTTCTAGAAACAATAGACTAATATAGCAAGGTGGCAGGCTACAAAATTAACACACAAAAGTCAATGGCCTTTCTATACACCAATAGTAATAAGGAATAAATAGATATTAAGAAAACAACCCCATTCACAATAGTGTCACACAAACTCAAATATCTTGAAATCAACTTGACTAAAAATGTGAAGGACCTATACAAAGAAAACTATAAAACTCTGCTCCAAGAAATAAGAGAGGACACGCGGAAATGGAAACACATACCCTGCTCATGGATTGGCAGGATTAACATAATTAAAATGGCAATACTCCCTAAAGCATTGCACAGATTTAATGTGATCCCTCTAATGATCCCCATGACATTCTTCAAAGAAGTGGATCAGGCACTTTTGAAATTCATTTGGAACAATAAACACCCTAAATAGCCAAACCAATCACTGGGAAAAAGAATATGGGAGGAATTACTTTCCCCAACTTTAAACTTTACTACAAAGCAAGTTATCAAAACAGCATGGTATTGAAATAAAGACAGGCCCTCAGATTAGTGGAATAGGCTTGAATACTCAGAGAATGTTCCCCAGACATACAATCACCTAATTTTTGATAAAGGAGCAAGAAACCCTAAATGGAGCAAAGAAAGCCTCTTCAACAGGTGGTGTTGGCACAACTGACTAGCCACTTGCAAAAAATTGAACTTAGACCCCCAGTTAACATCATGTACGAAGGTTAAATCCAAATGGATAAAAGACCTCTATATCAGACTGGAAATCATAAGATATATAGAACAACACGTATGTAAAACACTCCAGGACATTGAGACTAAAGGCATCTTCAAGTAGGAAACTGCACTCTCCAAACAAGTGAAAGCAGAGATTAACAGATGGAAATTTATTAAGCTGAGAAGCTTCTGCACCTCAAAAGAAATAGTGCCCAGGATACAAGAACCCCCCACTGATTGGGAGAAACTATTCACCCAATACCCATCAGACAAGGGGCTAATCTCCAAAATATATAATGCACTGACAGAACTTTACAAGAAAAAAACATCTAATCCCATCAAAATATGGAAAGAAGAAATGGACAGACACTTTGACAAAGAAGAAACACATAAGGCCAAAAGACAGATGAAAAAATGCTCTACATCACTAATCATCAGGAAGATGAAAATCAAAACAACTATGAGGTACCACCTCACACCCCAGAGATTGGCACCCATCACAAAGAATGTGAACAAACAGTGTTGGCGGGGATGTGGAGATAAAGGAACTCTTATCCACTGCTGGTGGGAATGCAGTCTAGTTCAACCTTTATGAAAAGCGATATGAAAATTCCTCCAAAAACTGGAAATCGAGCTCCCATACGATCCAGCTATACCACTCCTAGGAATATACCCTAGGAACACAAAAATACAATACAAAAACCTCTTCCTTACACCTATATTCATTGCAGCACTATTTACCATAGCAAGGCTCTGGAAACAGCCAAGATACCCTTCAACAGATGAATGGCTAAAGAAACTGTGGTACATATACACAATAGAATATTATGCAGCTGTCAGGAGAGATTAAATCATGAAATTTTCCTATACATGAATGTACATGGAATCTATTTTGCTGAGTGAAATAAGTCAGAGAGAGAGAGAAAGATGCAGAATGGTCTCACTCATCTATGGGTTTTAAGAAAAATGAAAGATATTCTTGCAATAATAATTTTCAGACACAAAAGAGAAAAGAGCTGTAAGTTCCAGCTCACCTCATGAAGCTCACCACAAACAGGGATGAGTTTAGTTAGAGAAATAACTACATTTTGAACTATCGTAATAATGAGAATGTACGAGGGAAATAGAAAGCCTGTCTAGAGTATAGGCGGGGGTTGAGTGGGGAGGAGGGAGATTTGGGACATTGGTAATGGGAATGTTGCACTGGTGACAGGTGGTGTTCTTTACATGACTGAAACTCAAACACAATCATGTATGTAATAAAGTTGGTTAAATAAAAAAAAGAAAAGATTCCCAGAACTATTTAATGTATTTTATCTTTTACAGGAAATAATATAATTCAGTGTCCTTCCCCACCCCACCCCCCCAAGCTTCCTTCTTTAGATGAACAAAGGAGCTGGAGAGCTAGTACAGGGATTATGGTGATTTTCTTGTATGTCAGTGACCACATTTTAATGTCCTATATTGCAAAAGGTCCCCTAAGCACCACCAGAGGTTGTCACCAGAAAAAAGCCCTGAGCACTGTTGAGTATGGACCAAAATGCAATAGAAAAAATAAGAGTAAAAAAACGAACATATTGCACCAATTTGCACCCCAATTGCATGCTAGGATACCAGTACCCTTTAGATCATTCCAGTAACCATCAGGAGTGGTACTGATCACTGTTGTTTAATGGATTATGCACACTCAGTGGAGCAAATTTAGTGACAAAAATACCTATATGTTCGAAAAACTTACTTTCTTCTCTTCAATGTAAGTTCTAAGTAATGTAGAATTCAGAAACTCTCCACATGAACTGTCAAATGGAAACTCAGTTCTCCATCACAGACAGCCATTTGTTGGTCTCTGATAGACTAGACCTTTTTACTGCTAAATAACTGTACAGGTATTTCTGTGGCTGTTTTTTTTTTTTTTTAGTTATGGAGGAAAGGGGATACTATTAGCTGCCTCTAATAATTATAATGACTGAGTGGGTCATCAGGGTTTTAACAAGTTCCTTATTGTGGACTTTGAGAACACAAACACATTTTGAGAGCACAACAGATAAAATTCCTTTAGATATGAAATAATATTAAAATACCAACAATATAAAATGTTGAAAAACATTCTATAAATAGATTTTCCTATGATGGAACAGACAGAAAATTTTTAACAATGATTGAGTTGTGTGATTTAAAATATAACTTAATTTTTATATAAACATATACACAAATGTCTAAAAAATAAAATATGGATACAAAACTTGTAATTGGTTATTTCATTAACAGTGGCTTTACTTTTCTACTTGTTATATAAAAACATATCGTGAACAGTATTTCTTTTAATTTTGTGCATCTGTGTTGTTGTTTGTTGTTGGGTCTCACCCAACCATTCTTAGGACTTACTCCTAAGTCCTGTACCGAGGGACAACTTACTCCTAAGCTCTGTACCGAGGGACAACTACTGATAGAATTCTCATATAGAGTGCTGGGGATTGATCCTCAGTCAGGTAGATGAAAGAGAAGTGCCTTACTCATTGTACTGTTAATCTGACCCAACTCACTAAACTTTTGCTCAGGGTAAATTTTTCTTGGCTCAAACACATGATACTTCTATTCTATGGATCCATGTATGTACTTAAAATGAAACTAATTTTGTGGTATTGAACAAAATACTATTAAAAATAGATAATTAGGAAGGAATATTATGTTTATCTTCTTTTTGTTTTTAAAAATATCTGTGATAAGATCTATTTCTGACTTTAGGGGTTGCGGAAAGAATTTGGACATTATTATTGCCATCCTCAAACTTGTATTCACATAGGGACATGTGATTCTTAGACACGCACTGAGGTCAAATCAGTCATTTGCTTCTTATTCTTATCCTCTAAAATTGGGAAGAGAAGGTCAGACCTGGAAGGAGGAAACCTTAAAATGTGGATAATTAATAAAAGATAATTTAACTATGCTCTCCCCATGATGGGAATGATAATTGAAGGATTGGATTAAGCCCTGAAATAAATTAAGGAGCAGAAATAGAACCAGTATATGTACTGCTCTTAGTTCCATTTAATTAAATTAAGCTATAATGGTTTTTAGAGAAATGAAGTGCCAAGTTGTAACCCAATCCGTACTGCAATATTTTTCAAGGAAATATTCAGAAGAGCTCATTTACACCAAGAACAATACTAAGAAGTGTTGTTCACATTATACGTAAGTTAGAAATTCACTCTAGAGAATTTCAAATATTTACCATGAAGATCACTAAAATTAGTTTTAAGACAAAGCTTCCACTGAAAGCCTGTCACCAATACTTCATTCTCAGCTGTTTCATTCTTACTTGACTGCTTTAAGCTATCCAGAGAAGATGCTCTATCTAGTTACTTATTTTATCCCCAAAGAGTCATTTTGCCTAAGGATCACTTGAACTGACCATCTAAGTAATTACTGGTGGAACAAAATAATTGCCTTTCCCTTTTCTTCTAGTGGTTTACATGGTGCTTGCAAGGAAAGGCTCATAAGTAGGAAAGATTTGAACAAAGGAAATGACACAAAGACAACCCTAAACTCAGGGACAGGGAGGGCACTGTGCTCTCTGCCCAAGACAAATAATTTAGATCATGGAAAATTTTCATTGACAAGACCTGAGGGAAAAACGCAAAAAGAATGAGAGCACAAATCCCAAATGAGTTTCATGGATATAGTGTGTCTGGTGAACTTAATTCACTTTATTCCTAAAACAAATGCAGTGATTTAGACCTGGATTCAGGGCAAATGCTCAGTCAAAGAAGAGGAGGAGGAACCATCTGAGGCCCTGCCTGGTGTAGGAGTGTTAAAGAGACATAGAGTGTAGAAGAAGGAGCACAAGTCTTCTTTCTGGAAGGAGATCCTGTAGCATCCTCAGTAGGGCCTACGAAGCATCTTGGTAATGTGGGTTTCTGCAAGACCTGGAGGAATGGCTCCCTTCTGTAGAGGAAGCTGCTTAACTTCCTTTTACACTGAACTAACTACTTCATAAGGTTAATTCTCCCTTGATATCTATATTTTTATGCCTCTTGATTATAGTTTAGATTTAATTTGGAAAAGAGATGAGCATGTTCTTTGTATTAAAAGGTATCTGTAATGAACAAAAGCAGTTCAAGCTTCTTTAATAAGAAGAAATATTATTACCACTAGGAAATGCTGCTGTTCTATTTTGATCTTGTCAACTTTATCAAAATAGAAAAAAAATACACTTCCGAGACAAGAATTAAAGATATATGAGTGGGGGTAGGGAAGCGAATGTGACATTCCCACGAGAGTGTGCTATGAAAGGAAGAATTATAATGAGTTATGCTTGACAAGATTTTGCAGCTACAGAACCTGAATTCTCTTGTTTGATAGAATTTGGGAAGATTGTAATTAAAAAGCATTATACACAGATGCCATAGATCTCAGCTTGAAGCCTGGCATTCTAAATATACTGGGTATATTTTTGATTTCAAAAGCATTCAGTTGCATTTTCTTAGGTCAACAGAATTTCCAAGTGAAAGAGTTAGGTGAGTCTATGAATAATAAATGAAAGAGAAATTCCGAAAGGAAAATTTTAACTTTATCTAAGAGGATTATAAAGTAATGTTACATACTATGATCAACAAATATTGTCATACTAGTAACAAATTAAAAAGTGTTTCTTACACATCCATATACCTTAGAGATATACAAAATATTTTATATGTGTATATCACTAGATTATGGTATCTAGAAAAGGAATAGTGATGGTGAACATTTACTGTACCTATAGCACATTTAATGAGTAAGTTGAGTGTTCATTAAAAATCTATATTAATGTATTTATATATGATGTACATTAGTATAACATTATATTTAATTATATTTCAGTTTTGATAATACAGGAATATACAACAAATACCAAAGAGGCTATCTATCACATGTTTTTTTTTATCTTAAATCAGATCTTTAGGCTTTGGAAAATGCCTTCCCATAGAAATAATATTAGAAGTCATAGCCAGGTTCCCAGACTAAGCCAAAATGGTGTATTCACATAGTAATAGGCTTGGGGTAGACTATCAATAGTACTCAGGCGGAGTGCAACAGACCTTGAATATACCTTGATATTCGTTGCTCTTCTACACTGAAGAAAAAACTATTGTATTGATATCCTATAAGGGCATCAACAGAGATTCGACTAAAACTTAGGACGTTGGGTCTAGGAACTAAATTCACATTTCCATTACTCCTTTCTAAAATGCAATTTGCATTTTATCTAACAGAATTATGCTATTTGGAGCATCTCTGATTCCTCATAGTAGCCACTGGGGGTTGAGACTGTCTGTTGTACCACATACAGGGACAGAGTTCTAGGGATGTTCCTGGTGTCCTGCAAATGTTTCCAGCAATACACATTTGCAACAAGCCATAACAGATGTGTGCACACATATAATGTAAGGCAATCAGTCACAGACTATACCTGGCACATGATAAACTCTGTGGCTTTGCCCAGATGAAGACACTGGGAATTAGGGATTTTGTGTCTAAAATGAGATTATTGGGATTTAAAATTTTTCAGCCAACATTCCAGGGTCTGGAAATTTCAGGTCTAGGATCTTAATATTGTTCCTTCTAATGTCATTCTGAAATTCATTTTTCCCAATGCGAGATCCTACAGGATGCAAACTTTGCACCTAATACTGATGTTTTACACAATAAATTGTAATATTATTCAATTACAAGGACTCTGCTTCAAGGAAAAATGTGTCCTATTAAAAGATACATTTTCATTAGCCTTTACTACTTCAAGAAAATTTGTAAAATTCGGAGTACTGAAAAGCAATTTAAAAAGAATTTATTTCAGATAACACAGGACTAAATTGAGTCTAATTTGAGGCTTCACAGTCTTGGCTCTCAGAGTTCTCTCTCCTTCTGTCTGATCATCTTGGCTGTATGTCCCTCCATCCTTCAAAGACTGCTTGGATCAGGTTTCCTGCTGCAACATCTGAGCCCTGATTTCTTGAATGATTCATGGGTCCCAGGGGTTGATGTGCAGAGCACAAAGAAAGAGTATGATAAATGTGCATTTGATTCAGAGAAGAGATTGTGGTTTGATGTTGGAACTTCACAATTGAGGTGGTGCCTGGCAGAGTGTTGGCTGGCTTACTCCTGCAGACCATTAGAGCAAGAGTTTAGCTACAGTCCTCCATGGGCCAAAGTGCAGGGCAATAAATTTGTGTTCTTGATAAGGGATTGCTTCTGTTTTACTCTGTTCTTTACTTTCTCTTGCCCTTGCCCCAAGTACCTTAGACTCCATTGATTCCCACATCTCACTCCTATCGCTGGGATGAGATATAATATGCAGACAGGTAGTTCTTGGATATGTACTCTTTTTCAATATTACTGCCTCATTGAACACTTTTGTTCATCAGACTAATCTTCCCTATAAAAGGCATGTTAGGACGTGTTATCAAGTGATTTGTCACTGACAGATGGTTAATCACTTATTGTTTCTAGTGGCATTCACCAAGTACTGCTTTGCTCTTTATTTTATCTTTATTTCTCTCCTCTACCCTCAGATAGTTTGGTTCTCTCTATGCCAAGCCCACTGTAACTGTGAGTACTTAAGATTCCTCCCAAAATTGTGTGCATGTTGAGGAGGGGGAAGGTGGCTGAGGAATACACTCAGGCCAAGCTCCCAGCTCAAATGAAGTGGCTTGGCCTGGCTGAAGGCTCCTTAGTCAACCCACAGGTTCCAGGAATTTGGGATGCAACCAGCCCAGCTCAGCTCATTGATGGGCACAGGGCTAGGCCTCAGCAACACTCTCTCCTTTTACCTTGGAGCAGGCCCTAACCCCCATACCCCATAATGAGTCATTCCAGGAACAGCTAGCCCCCTCCTTCCAGTACCTTGCTCTGTACTGCAGCTCTGCAGACCCACACAGAAAGCACAGTCTCAGTCACTCTGCACTCCAGGTAGACATTGGGCTTTACCCCCAAATCTCTGGGTAACCTTGACCAAGTCATGTCCATTTTCTGAGCCTGAGCTTCTCATCTGAAAGGACTGAGTGAAGTACTGAGGTACCCCTACTGTGCTAGTTCAAGGGGTTGATATCTGAAAAATGCTATTCTTTTTCTGAGCCCCTCACTAAATCCTTTGGTAAGACAACTAACAGCCACTGAAAAGCATGCAGCAGATCCTTCAAACTCTCAGGAATGTGAAACCCTAAAAATCTCACGTTGCAGGTTATGTCAGAATCACTACGTGACAATAGGCACTCTCTCTCCAACCTTTTCTGCCCTTTCTGCCCTTTTTGACAACTTGCCCTGGCAGGGAAGATCAAGGGAAGGGAAGCCTTAAGTCATTGCTTTGTTTTGTTTTAGACTTTATCATGCTCTGATGAATAAAGATCACAATGAGGTAAAAAAAAAGACATCAATAAATTTAAGAGACTCTAGGGAAACTGAGGTAGAAGCTCAGAAGAAGAGATCCCAGATGAGAAGGACAGTCAGAGCAGGTAGGAACTCATGTTATGAGGCAAACTCTGGATCTGAATCTAGAAGAAAGATGTGGTGTGATTGCATTCAAGGCAAAAGCATGGCCAAAAGAACAGGCTCAATGAGAAGAATGCATTTTCCAGAAGCTGAAGTAGTAGGTCGATCAAAAGAGGATGCCAGGCAACTTTGTGGATTGGAAGTAAAGACAATTAAGGTGTCTGGCAGGAGAGTGAACATAGTGCAGGGATGGAGAAGTGTTCACAGGATGTGATAAAAGGGAAATAAGCAAAGGTGAACTGTGGTAACTTTGACAAGAGAAATACCACAGTTGAACAGACTTTACGTCAGAGCTTTGAGTTTCTGAACACAACCCATTTAAGGTTAGAGAAAACCTTAGTTTTAATGCTCTTTTATTGTGTGAACTGAAAAAGTTACTCCACTTCCTGCATCTGGTCACCCCTGTAAAAGGAGTCATCTGGCAGACTGACAAAGAGGGCATAAACGTAGGGTATGGTTTTCCCCATCATTTTAGCTATTGTTACTGTTCTAGGAAAATGTTTTTATGCTCCATGTTATGGGTATGTTTCTCTGTATGTATGTTGGGAGGTATGTTTAACTGATGTTGTACATCTGTATATTGGACATGAGTTTGTATTCACGTGGGTGGTAATATGTGTATGTGTATAGAAAAGATAATCACATCAAACTTATTTACTCTGCATTGCAAGTTCATGACTGCAAATGATGAAAACTGGAATGAGCTTATAAGTGCAATGCTAGAATATTTAAAATTAGCACAGACTGTCATCTATTTTGGTCTTCTAGTCAGGTTTACAATCCTGATTAAGGCCCAACCTCAATCAATATTTTAACATATTAATTCTTCTCAAGGTCCAAGGTCTTCCCGAAACTACTAATTTCTTTTCTCTGCAGAGCTATAAAGGCAAACATACCGTGTGAATTGCTAATAGTTGTTGCTATTTATGAAACCGAGGCTTCCCATATCCACTCTTCTTTTCTGCCACATACACCTGGTTTGCTTGCACAGATACTGACTGGCTGTGGTCAAACAAAACCAAAAGACATGGATTCATTCCTGAGAAAATATAATAAACACCAGATGCACACTTCAGTTAGCAGATGATGGCCCAGATGTCCATGGCCTAATCTCAGAAACTAAAAATGTGTCAACTCACAAGGCAAGAGACTTTGCAGGTGGGATTGTTATGGACTTTGAAATGGGGAGATGATCCTGGAAGATTTCAGTCAAAATCATTTTCTTAAGTAAAGTAATTTCTCCCAAATTGTCAGAGATGTAATAGTCATCAGACCAAGGACAGAGATGGTGCCATGATTTTCAAAAACAGTTGTCTTGGGTTCCCAAGGATTGAAACAGATTTTCCAAGGGTTTCCAAAAATAAACTGCTCTGCCAACTAGCTGATTTTAGCCTCCAAATCACATGCCTGATCTTTGATCCACAAAACTTTAAAAGAAGACCTGCTTTGCTTATACATGCACTCACAGTCTGTAGTCAAAGAAACCAAATGGGAAACCAAATACAACAAACAGTAGATGTACACCACTGAGTTGCTGGTACTTTGAAGCTGTAAAGAAACAACAAATCAGAACAGATCCAGATGATTTTCTCCCCACCGATGTTATGCTTTGGTCTTACATTTACTTGGGATTTTCAGCAAATTCACTGCCTGTTCTAGTTTCAGAGTTGACTAAGGATGAACTGTTTTCTCAGGCTACTTCTTAAACAAAGCTTCCTTTTCTTTTCATTCCAGACATGCTTTCTGCAGTTTCACAGATTGTTTACACAGCACACTACAGTGAACCAAGCCTTGACTCCTCAGTAGGGACATGATGAGTGTCAGCTTCCCTCACCCTAAGTGGTTGTTCGTCCAATAAGGAGGCACCTGTTAAACCTATATCTGTGTTTGAAGACAGAGTAATAATCACCCAACTTGATCAAGTTTATACAAAGCTGCAAACTACCTAATGGGAATGAGATACTAATAATAGAACAAGAAGCATCTGATCTTTGTAGAAAGGTTACAAAGGATTTTATCAAATTGCTTTAATTATGAAGTCATTTGTGAATTTATTTTAATATATAATTTCCTGTGGTGACAAAGAATATTCTCTGGGAGAGTCATCAGGCAAAGGCATGACAATGGAAAGAAGGGCTCAATTTTTGCATAAATCTGATGAGAACCTAAAATGTTATTTTCCCAGGTGACCATCCTTGGTGCTTCAGCAAGAGTAGCAAGTGACCCACCATTAGCCTGGGTAATTTGTGAAAATGCTGTGTATTTATGGAAAATAAGCCACTTAAGGACTAATCAACATAAGCCACCCAATTACTTTGCCAGTTTTAACTTAAAAAGAATCGAGCTACATAACTACATCTGAAAGGTACCAGGTAAATTAAAATAGCAATAAGCTTCCTGTACATAATGAAAACAATCTAAAACTTAATTGTGTAATTAAATAGGGGCTCCTGGAAGCAAACCAATAACTATCTTTTAATGAGTTCATAAATCTATTCTAATCTAAGGGCTATTTAATATTCACTTGACTTTCTGTTGGGTCTTGGTTTGTTTTAGCAGGAGAAACAACAATGTGTTTGAAGTAGTTGACCAAGTGTTAAAAAAAACCTTTCATGACGTGAGTGTATAATTTAAAACTAACTCAAGCCTCAGGTTTCCTAAAAATGTATCTGGAAACTTTAAGAAAATTATGTTGTGCATATTTCAGTGTTCAGAGCTTTATAAACATTAGGTAATTAAATTTTAGAACAACACTCAAATAGATAAAATAGTAATCATGTTAGAAATAAGCAAATAATTATAAAGAGTAAGTGACTTATTCCAGGTTGTCTTCTCAGTCTTTTGCAAACTCAAAGAAATGTAAAGCATGTTTATTTATCTCAAAAAGCCACCCCCCATATTTTTCTCTACTTATGATTAAGGGAAAATGTTTATCTCCATGATTGTATTTTATTTGTTATGGAAAGAAAACAGTGTCTCCGAGTCTCTGAGAGCATGCCTGCATTTTTCTTGTGAAGAAAAAAGTCCTGATCTAGGTCAGATCTATGACTTGAGAAAGCCCCTTTCTAGAGCATGGTTTTCTCAACCGCTTCTAACAAAAGTGGTGAGCACTTGGGAGATGATCTGTCAATGGAGTAAAGCACTACCTAGTTGCATAAAACAACAAGAATTCAACCTGGAACTTTCAAAAACAATAACTCGAAGGAACTAGTCTATATAGTAAACATTAATTCTTATATATTTATTTATTAATTATTATATATTTCTATAAATATTAGTAAGTTCTTCCTTGAGATTTGTGGGGTTTTGGGTGGAGAAAAATTTCCTAATAAACATCAGGCATTTATTTTCTCATGAATAATGTATAAAAAATTGTCCTTTAATCTGAACAAACAGGTGTCTTAGAGGTGGTAGCAGAACTAAAGATTCATTACCGTTGAAGTGAAGAACTACAAAATGTAATAAAAGATGGAGAATTAGGTAAGTCTGGGGACCATCTCTCTCTCTAAGTCTTTTGTTGCTGACCAAATAAACAGAAAAAAAATGACTATAGTGCCTGATTGTTGTGCTGAATTATAAAAAATGAGCTCATTTGCCTACTATTTAAGCAGGTGAACTGTACAGAACATTTTAAAATTTGTTTTTAAAAATTGCAGTCATAGTTTGGTTAGGACTAAAAAAAAATTTAATAGTGAGCTTCAACATGAACCAGTTAATCAGGAAGGCTAGTTCGCAGGTGACATTTGACAACTGAAGTCATATACTTAATACCTTTCTTAACAATACTGACATGGTCAGATCACTGAGTGTCAAAAGAAAATGTGGCCAAAAATCAAAACACAATAGCTTCATCTCATCCCTTTTCAATCAGCAAACCCTGATCAAGCATTGTCAGTTCTGTTCTTCAAGGGCTCAGTTCTACCTTCTGTGGGGATAACTTGGCCCTTCCATCTGCCATCACCATCTTGAAAAAACTGCACAGAAATGCCTGCTAATGACGGTAAGTATCAGTCACAACTTTATTTCCAGAAGACCATGCAGATAATTCTAGCCATCACAGTATCCACTATAACAGTATAACATCTAAACATCTTCAATACATGTGAGCACCTCTGACAAATGACAAATATAAAAAAGAAACAAAAAATCTTTAGAATAAACACATGTCGAGTGCGTTGGGTGGGGCTAAAAAAAGAATAAACACATGTCAAGAGAACTCTGATCTAGTGTGAAAAGTTGGACTTCTAATGACACCATTAACATCAAGAAGGAAACAATAATTTGAATGTCATCAAACTAAAGATGACTACCCAGTGAACCATAAAGAAAGCTTATTTCTTTCATGATATTGAGTCTCCCTTGTTGTTTCAGGGATCAATAGTCATTTCTTTTTATTAATGAGTAGGATTACATTGTAGAGTTAATGTAATCTCAAGTTGAAGGATATATGAGTTGTTTTCAATAGCTTGAATATTAAAATGAAATTTCTATGAGAGTTTGTTTACATGTAAAACTAAGCAAAGACAAGTATGACTAGATCTAGTAGTGAAGTGTTGTTTAGAGCTAAGAAGCTGCAGATATAGTGGTACCTTTATCCACCCCTCCCAACTATGTTTGAGAGCTACAGTTGGTGCACATCCTTGCTTGTGCTCATATTTTTAATATTTAGCCATTCTAAGCAGCATGGTGCAGTATTTCACTGTCTCGTTTGCATTTTCCTAATGTCTAATGATTTTGAACATATGCTTGTTCACATGCTTTTTCTCATCCATATATTATATTTTCTGAAGTGTTTATCCAAATATTTTGTCCATTTAGTTGTGATGATTTTCCCTTAATATTTAACTTAAAGTCTCTTTTAATACATATTAAATAAATGCAAGTTTTTTTAGCAGAGTTATACTTGCAAATATTTTCTACAAATTGTTGGCACCTTCTTTCCTCTTTCTTAAAATTATCTTACAAATAATACATGTCTATTATTTGGATTAAGTCCAAGGCACCATTTGTACTTTTATATGCATTTAGCTTCTGGCTTTGTATGTAAGAAATCTTTGCATAACTAAAGGCCATGAATTTATTGGGGCTGGAATGCCTAGCGGTGCTCAGGGCTTACTTCTGCCTCTCGGCTCAAACATCATTTTTTGGCAAGGCTCGTTGATTATATAGGATACTCAGAATTGAACCTGGGTAAACTACATGCCAGGAATTCAAGGAAAATACCTACTATACTATCTCTTTGGGCCCCCAAATTTTACTATACATAAATTTATAGATAAAATTTACTTCATTTTTTCCAGAAAAGTAATATTTATATATTTTTAACTAAGCAATTTACTTCTGGTGGAACAGATAACTTCACAGCCTAGTTTATGAACTTGCTAGATTTTCTGTCTAGCCAGCAACTGTATCCTGTTGTGTCTTTGTTCAGTTGACTAAGTCAGTGAATCTGTTACTGTTCTGCTTTAACAAGCAATCACTTCAACTACTTTCCTCATTAATTGAGGAGTCCAATAAAATTTAAATACATTATTATTTAAATACATGTTAACTTTATGTTACATATTACATTTTCTTTATCAACCTTAATTTTCTTAATTGTTTGTGTGTATTATGGCTAGACTTGTCCCAGGTAAAAAAAATTAACACAATTAAGGACTTTTCCTCCACTCACCAACTTGCTTTCCAGAGAAGTTGGTTGTTGTATTAATTCATCATACTGAATTGTAAACTAGTTTTTGTCAAATAACTATCTCCATTACTCAAGGACTGGTTAAATTTCTGAGTCTCATTATATCTAGAAAATTAGGATTAAAATTCAAAATATCAGTATACCACAGTGCAATCAATACACATGGATGGGGAAATGAGAAAGAAAATAATTGGAAAATATGAAGTCAAAATATTCATCTTCAGGGACCATGTCTACAAATTGAAATTTAGAATGATGTAGGAACATTTCTGGGTCTCTAAACCCAGATATTTCTATAACAAAGAGATCAATTCTCTAGCACACACACACCACACACACAGTGAAGAGGGGTCTGTCAGTGGTATAGAAAGGGTGGAGTGTGAAAGCCCTTTGGTACCATAGTAGACTACACTCAAATAAGTTGTTGTGTATAATTAGAATCTTGGTGAAGATAAAATGTGTATGGGTTTTAGGATTGGGTTTAGATGACAATATAACTTCAGCCAATTCCAACTATTTATCTCAGGAAGCAAAAATGATAGGCTCCTTTCCCCATACCATTTTTATTCCTTCTTTGCTATAATTTATAAGACATCTAGTGGTGTCTAAAGCAATTCATTTTCATCTTAAGAAAAGAAAATGTTTATTATTATTCAAATGCTTTTTATCTGCTTAAGGAAGGCAGTGAAGTAGAAATGGATTAGTATCAGGGGACAGAAAATGTGTGACTTAAAAACAGAGCTGCCCTTTCATTGCAGAGAAACGTTCAGACACATACACACAGGTGCACTCCTCTGGGAAGCTGTTCAAGTATAAATATAGGGCAAAAAAAAGAACAGTCTGATTCAAGGAGAGTGTGAAGGGAGACCTGGTGCATCCAGAACACCAGGCAGGAAAATGAGACCTGGAACAAACAGGAGTAGCCTCAAGAGTGACCCATGATTGTGAACTTGCTAAGAGGCAATCAGATGAAACCTCTTGTGGCTCTAGGTGTGATGGTATAAGACATGTCAAATGGCAACTGAGATAACATTCTTCTTAATTTCTTGTTTTGTGTTAGAAAATCCTTCATACTCTAACAATGACTGACATAAAAAAAAGCCAAAATGTACAAATGACTAAAATTACCTAGATGAAGTCCTTAACTCTTATTCTTGCTGATAGTTTTACACTTTATTTTGTTTGGAGGCTACATTCAATGGTGATCAGGGCATGTTACTGCTTCTGTGCTTAAGGATCACTGCTGGCGAGCCAGAGACCATATGTTGGGTTTGGAATCAAAACCAGATTAGCTGTGTACAAGACATGTGTCTCCTTATTCGTACTATCTCTCCATCAGTACCTTTTAATAATAGGATTGGAGGGCCAGACATATTTAAGTCAGGTACAGTTCCTGAAGACTTACCAAGATTAAGAGTAAGAAAATATTTATTCTCATCTACACACAGTGTCTGTCTGGCTCATCTTGGAAGAATCCATGGCTTTAGGTTTCAGAGGGTGCGATCTAGTCTTTGGTTGTCTGTACTCAATACTGTGTTGTGCAGATGCACTGAAAGTAACAGTCTACAGATAGATAGAAGAGAATTTAGACAGCACCTAAGAAGTCCTTGAGTCCTTGACACAAGATGTGCCCCATGACACAAGCTGGTGATCATGCTGAGTGACAGTTTACTGATTTCTTAGTCTTTGCACTTTGACCAAATGCCTATATCGCCAAAGCTGATGTCATAAACTGAATAGGTTCAGAGCTTGTGCTCTAGAAACCCAGAACTGAGAGCACAGACATGAACATGGGACTCAGTGGAGGAATTGTACTCAATGTACACAGGATCCAAAGTCAGATGTTGAGTCATGTGTGGGAAGGGTCTATAAAAATTAGTATAAAAATTAGGACAGGATAAAAGAAGAGAGCAAGAAAACTCTTAAACTTAAAACAGAGTCCAAGGTAAAGCTAGAATATGCTGGATAAAACCATGGATATATCTCTCTCCCTCAACATGGGAGAAGAAACTCTAAGAACATTTTGTTCCTGCTATTGTGTCTGTTTCCTTCAAAACTGTAGGTCATGGGCTACAGAGATAGTATAGGAGATAAAGTGTTTACATCCCATGTGGCTGATCCTGTTTAAATCCCCAAGTTGATCCACACTTCTTGAGTACTGTTACACCAATAGTAATCAGAAAAAAAAACCCTGTTGCCCTGTTTTTCATACTTTTCCATTTCCACTTCAAAGTCTTCCAAATAATGAATGGGATTCCTTGACAAATATACTACATATTCCAATAAAACACAAGTTTTATCCTTATAAATCCATTTCAGAGGATCCTATTTTTCAGAAAGAAGTGTGTTGGTGTGTGTTACATGGATGCTTTGCTACAACTTAAGTGCTCCTTTCTTGCCCTGGAGGTCTACTATATAGCATAGCATAGCATAGCATAGCATAGCATAGCATAGCATAGCATAGCATAGCATAGCATAGTATAAGGTATCTATGCAGCATCTTTCTCCATAAAGTATCTTATAAAGTCAAGACTATATGCATGCTTCTGATCACAGACCACTTACTATTCTCCAGAAAAATCTACCCTTACTATTTCAGTAGTTCCATTAGTCAAAAATCCTTACCCCAATTGTCCTGTTTCTGGACTCAGATTGCTCTTTGGAGCAGAATTGCCTTTCATAACATCCTAAGACTCACTTGACTTGGATGAGTTCTTTAGTTGCTGACCTGAGAACAGAGGTTTGAATATATCTGGCTAACAAAGGACCATGGTGAAAATTTGCACTTTCTGGTACCATTTCTATCCAAGGAGTTTTGGTAATTCAAAGCATAGTAGAAATATTGGGAAAAATTGATATGTCCTTAGCTTCCCTAATGATTCCCCAGGCTGCCCTGGGGTTTCACCCCATAACTAAACAAGGCTCTATAAATGATATGTCTGGGACACATCACTCAGTTTTAAGGGATATATAGTTTTTATACATTCCCAATCTCTTGATAATGACTCAGCATGAATAATTCATACATGACATTGAAGTGCGATAAATCTATTACAATGCTAATGAACTTAGGAACAAAGGGAATCTTGACTGTAGTGAATCTTCACAAATAATGGCTATATACCTGTTACATAATCATTAGTTACAGAGATTTTACTTCATTTATTTCTTATATGGGACCAGTGCTAATAGCTATCAATTTAAAATAAATAATTCAATAATAACATTGTGAGTGGCATGATAATTCTGGATACACTATATCAAACCAAATGCATAGCAAAAATCAGATAAAATCCTGGGGCTGAGAACTGATTCCTTTTCTACTTACTAAAAATAGAGGTTTAAAGACCTTGAACTGGGCTGATGAGAGATCAATGGGCTGAGTACATGCTATACATGCAGGAGGTTTGGGTTTGACCCCAACACTAAGAAATGTTGGCAATGACCCAAAAGAATAAGACAGGAATAACTTCCAACTATCAGTTGATATGGCCTCCACTTGCACCAATAATAAATAATTTATTAAATAAGGGGACTAGGCTGTTCCTGATCAGATTATAGGATTCTGATTTTAGTACTTATTTTTTAAAAATATTATATTTTGGGGATTGCATTCTAATGACTCAGGCCTGTTACTCCTGTAGGCTCAGGAGTACAGAAAGGAGATATGCAACTCTAAACATAAACATTGACAGCAAATATTTAGAAGTCAGGAACTCTTTAAATTGGTTTGTTTTCTCCTTGGAGAAGAAGAAAAGAAAGAAAACAAACCCAGTTATGAAAATTCCTGATAATTTATAATGAAGCATTGACTGTCTAAGAATGCTAAGTCTTCATTTCTTCTGTGTTTACAGCCTTCACCCAGGTACCTGCAGTGGGAGCATGTATGGAAATAACTAGGCTCATCCAGAATCTCTGTGGGCAGAAGGATCTCTTCATGAGGTTTTTGAAAACAATGATTCAAATGTGTAGTTTTGACAGAATTCACTGTTCTAAAGCAGAGTCCTTGTCAAAGTCTCTGCCTGGACCACCACACATAGCCATGATGAAGCCAGTATGATGCTCACTGCCTTAATAAAATGCTGACATCTTTGGGTGGAGAGTAAGTTATTTTTCTACTAATGCATTATCAAATCGTAAAATTTCCCCATATAGACAAGTGATGGTGACTGACAAGTCTGTAATGGCAGCAAGAGTTTGGAATTGAAAAACGCCACTTCTACTACTACTGGATTCTGAAGATATGTATCTTAACAACCAAAGAAAATACAAATTATCACCAATTCATTCCGGTAGAATGTGACAATCTTATTGACTTTATTGTGGTAAATTATCATGAGGGATTTTGTTTTGGAAGTATATCCAGCTCTGTGCTCAGGTATCACTTCTAGCAGTGTTCAGGAGATTCCATGTGATGATGGGAATTGAACAAGAGCTGACCAGAAGCAAAGAAAAGTGCCTTCCTCCTGTATTCTTTCTGACACATTTTATACTAGTGTTGTGCCTCCCTCCCCGATGAAAATATCTATTAAATCTTTTATAGAATGCCATAGATACCAACATATTGATGTTATGTCTCATGGAAAACAGTATGCTTCAATAGAAAAAAGATAACTTTCAAGTTAGTAATTCTTAGTTTTATAACATGGTAAGTTTCATATCATGGCAAGTTTCATATCATGGCAGTGTCTCCAGGCAATCATCGTAGGCTGAAGGTTACTTATTCCTATTGAACTTTATTTTTATAATTAATGAATCACAAAGAAAACATATGTGATATCTCTAATATACTAAACATTTTAATAGTGTGTATAAAATGCTAAAGTTTGGCATGAAGTATGAATCAAAAATTAATATAGATTTTCTATTATGTAATTTATATGTATCAAAATACTTAATTTGATGTCCATATAGATAAGTGTTGGAAAAATAATTGGTCTATGCTGATGGTAGTAGAAACTGTTCAGGTCAGGACTTGAATCTAACTAATTCCAAAGTTCTCCTTTCTCTTCACCTCCTGAGTAAAGAAAACCAAGACTCAGGATATCTTCCTCATCTTGAGCAAGATCTAGGAAAAGCCTGCTCAAAGATTTCTGAAAAAAAAAAAAAAAAAAGAAAAGAAAATTTGTAATGGAAGACTCAGATTTGGGAATATAATACAGTGGGAGTTTGTGAGTTACCCTTTCATCCTGCACCAAGCTATTTTGGAGAAAAATAGTTTATCTGAGCCCACTGGAATGGCCTAAGAGTCAATCCATGCATGGTAGGGGAGTCTGGCTATTATTCATTCAATAGTAGCCTTGCAGTAGTAGCAACATGCAGCCTGGGAAAACCAGTTATGATATCCCTAATTCTTGCCACAGAAATCATTATTATTTTTTAATTCATACTAATTTTGCCTCTACACTCAGAAGAGGTCTCATTATCTCAGTCTTGGATGATTGAAAATATTTTCTCCAAAGTCCTCTGGATACATCCTACTCTCCAATAAAAAATAAAATAACAGAACTTTAATTTTACAAAACTTCCTTAGCCACATTTCTAAATTCTATCTTCTTCCTACTTTCTCAGATACCAATCACTATTAAAAGAGAGGAACCATTTCCTCTAGAAAATATTTCCCAAATACTGATACTCCCAGACCTTTACTTTCCTCTACTCTGTTGTCTTTGAATAAAAAAGTAGAAATCCTAAGGAAGGACTACTTGGCTATTGCCCTTCAAATAAGAATTTCTTTTTCTGAGAATGTAAGTAAAGCATCAGTCACTTATTTCTATTTTGGATGAATCTGACTTTTAGCTTCCTTCTCTTTTTCAATTAGATTGTTAATCCTATTAAGATGTCACACTTGTCTGTTATCTTTCATTAAAGAGGATATGTTACCAACTTTGTTTTTAGAGGTGAGTACATGGCCCTATAACCTACAACTCATGGAAATATTCTCTTTTACTTATTTTCTTTTGTAAAAATATAAATTACCACTGATAAAATTATGCAAAATGTTCATCGCATCTAATATCTATCCATTTACAGTGATCCATAGTATCATGAGTTATATGAATAGCTGATTTATAACCTGTTAAATACAAATTATACAAATTATATAATGTACAAATTATACCTTCAATTAAGTCCTCAACTGAGGGTTCTACATTTAGTATATCAGAACTGTTCCAATCCCAATGTACAATGGTCAAGTGAATTAGCTGCCTCTGAAACAAATGTTTCTATTAACATCAGAAATCAATGTTAATTCTATAGAAAGACTTTCAACTAAACGAGGGGTTATAGTAGTAGCAGAAGAAGTTATACTTGTGGTTTCCATGAACATCTAAGTAATGTTGTACTCAATATTTCAGTGAACACTTCACAGAGTGTTTCTAATTCTGTAAAGTCCCAGTGATTCTGCAATGTTTATGCATTATGACAACCTGAGTGAGAGACAAGTGATCATACAAAAATTTTTTCCCATTCAAAACACATGCCTTAAAATGAAGTGGCTGTTTTAGTTACTAATTTTACATGCTCTGAATTACTGGACACCAAGAACTTTTGTGTGGAATTAAATCTCCTCTGTGCCACATTTCATTCATCCTCTACTACTGTCACTTCTGGAGGTACATATTACTCTGGGAGGGGAGCCACTATTTATGAGAAAGAGGTTAAAAGACATTCTTCTTCATTCATTCTGTTGATACACATTCAAATCGGGGAGTAATTTATTTGCTGTCACAAGAAAGGAATAGCAATTCAGACACACTCATTGTTTTATATTCTCCTTTGGATCATTAAGTTTGTGAGGAAGAATTATTTAAGTGTCTTCCATGTTACAAATGTCCAGGTCATTTTATGACAAATTGCATTCACATGTCTGTGTCCTGTACACAATTTATGAGGAACCTGTCATTTACTAGGAATATAGATTTGCTGCCAGCTGAATCTCTTATATTAATACAATAAAATAGAGATGCAAACAGAAATAAAGTCCTATATTAATATTTCCCTGTATTAATTCCTGTTATCCACTTAGTGTACCACATAAGTAATTTTGACATGGTGATGGCAAGGAAGAAATTTCAACATGTGTAAAGATTCCATTTTTTCTGAAATAAGTTATCCACATGCACTAGTGGCCACATTTTGATATTCAAGAATTCACAGCTTACCCCAGTTCTCTGCACTTCCATGAAAGTTGCTCTTTGGAATGACTTCTCCCATACAGCCAACTCACTCCCAAGATCAACATGGAAGACATGGCTCTTGCCATGACCAACGAGGACGCTGAAGCAATATGGCCTCTGCTCTTCAAAGTCAAAGTCATGAAGACCCAGATATAAGTTTGCTTGTAACCAGCAGTCATCTGTAAGCCAGAACTGGAAATAGAGGAGGAGTTAAAAAAGTGTTGGAGTTGAAAAGCTATTTACCTCCCTTTCTTTGAGGTGTCCCCTGAAAGAGAATTCTGAGGATGTCATGGACTTTCTGGACAAACACCTGCAGGCAAATTCAGGAAAAGAATCCTCTTATGAGGTATACAGAAATAAACCCATACATAAATATCTATACAAAGTTTTTTCCATGTCTTATTTATTCTTTTATTTAAAATACTGTAATCAAGTATCTGGAGAGATAGTAAGTACAGTTGTTTGGCTATTTTCTTTGCACGTGGCTGACTTAGATTTGATCTCTAGCACTCCATATGGTTCCTTAAACCTTGCCAGGATTAGTCCCTGAGTGAAAATTTTGGACTAAAGCCTGAGAACTAGTGAATATGACTATAAAACAAAAAAGAAAATTATTATTGTGACCACAACTTTTTTCTATGTTTGACTATATGGATGTGAGATTTCCATACTCAAATTAAGCATAAAACTGGAAACTAGGAAAACAACACTCTCCCACAAAACAGCATCTCTTCTCTGCCTTAGAGTTAGAATTGTTATTCCTAAGAATTGGAAGTAATAATTCTATAACAGATAGAATTATTATGTTTTTCTTCACCTGGTGGTTTCGTTGTTCTGCATAAATGAACTTAATGCTTAGAATCTCACTATATGCTTACAGGATTTCTACCAATCAGATCTATAATGCTACCATCTAGGACCTGACTATGTTAAACATATAATTTTATAAATAGCTTCAAAAGTGAAGGTTTAAGCAAACAAAGGACCATTGTACAATTTGTCATTACATATATACTTATGTGAAGTGTGCCCATTCATTACAGAATTCCTTTGTGGAGATCAGGCCACTCTGAGTTTTGTGGGCCAGATACATAAGAAGCACACAAGTACTTCTACCAGTACTTCCCTTTCAGTTGTCTAAATTTTATTAAAATAGAGTCTTGGGGTGAGAGTTCACTCATCTCAAAGGTCAGTATCAATACTGCATGCCTTCCTGTTAGTGTTATCAAGTCTATCTTATCATTCTTTGACACTACAATTCCCTATTCCCTGCATTCTGTACCTCTGTCTCTTTTTTTCTGTCTCCATTTTTTTCTTCTCAGTACTTCAGTGTTTCTCTTTTGGCCATGCTCCATCTCTGTCTATCTACCTCCTATTCTTTCCCCCTTTATCTTTCATCCTCTTTTCCTTTTTTACTTTTCTTCTTTTCTTTTCTTTCCTTTTCTTGGGAGAGGGTTGGGCCACATCTAAAAGTGCTCAGGAGTTATTCCTGGTTCTGTGCTCTGCTATAACTCCTGGCAGGCTCAAGGGACCATACGGAATGCTGGGGATCAAACTCTGGACTGTGGTCAGCTGCTTGCAATGCAGGTGTTCTACCCCTGAGCTATCGGTCTGGCCCCTCATTTTCTTTACACACACACACACACACACACACACACACACACACACACACACACCTATAGATTTCTTTGTCCTGAGTTCATGATTTATTCTCTCAATCCTTGAAGATATTGTCCCCATGTGGTTATTCATGACTTCATTCTGAAATATTTCTATCTACTTAGTCTATTCAGCCAAGCCAGACATACTCCACTCACATTTACATTCATAGTTCACCCTTAAAATACATGCACTTTGCAGGAGAACAAATAGTTTTCTTTGAAATGTACCTTTTATGCTTATTGGGTGAACATTTTGGGAAAGCCATAACTACTGATCTATTGATATTTATAGGGTGAGCTCCTGGCTTCTCAGGAGGCTCTGCAGTTTCATCTCTCTTCAGGAACAATAACACATCAAGACTTCTCTTAGAGCTTCCCTGATTCTGGTCACCTAACGCCATCCTGATGCATCAATAATAATTGGCTTATGGTGTGTGTGATTGTGTGTGTGCACACATGTGTAAAAGAATGTATATATGTATATATGTGTAAAATTTATGTACACACAAAAAAATTTATGTATACACATAGGGTATATTTTGCCTATGTTTCTAAGCCTATATGTATGTGTGTGCATATGCATTTGTGTGTATTTGTGTGTGGTACCTATAATTTTAATATAAATGAGCACCAGGTAGAGAGATTGCCTACACTGAAACTTCCAGACTCTTCACCTCAGACTAGAACACACACCCATTTAGCAAATGGGACTTGCATCATAAATGAAGAACACCGAGCCATTAGTTGCTGACCCGACTATTCTGAAATGATGCTTTTAATGACTAAACTTAAATGTCAAGATTGACAACCAAAGAGGAGTTCCTGGAACTTGTTTATCAGGGTGATGCATAAACTGAATAGCTAATTATTTTCATCCTGTCAGTGGTTATTATTGAGGAAAGTGTATTATAATGGAAAGAAAATAGGCTTGAAGATGAATAGACAAAATTCAAAACATCTTTTATAATTATTTTCTAGTGACCTTGACACATTTACTTTTCTCTGCATCATTTTTGAGCTGTAAAGTGGACTCGTAAGAAAAAGGTTGAAATGGGCCTTAAAAAACTGAATAGGTAAGTCACATGACTCGTGTATCATCAATCTATTTTACTTTATTATTTTTCTACAAAAAATTTATGTCATTTAGGCAATGCTGGGTCATGAATTGTATTTAAGTTTGATACCTAATATTAACCTAACAGGTCTCCTGACAAAGTCGGTAACATACTGACTAGAAGCATTTCTTACTGATGCCACTACAACAGAAGCCCTCTCTTTCTCCAGCTCCATAGTATAGTTCTGCCTGTGGTCTGCCAAACACCATCAGGACAAATTTCGAATAACAAGCTGGTATAGCCCCTGAAAACCACTGCCTATGTCTCAAAAAAGTGGTATCACTCATCATTAGGGAAATTCATATCAAGACAACAATTCAATATCATCTCACACCAGTGAGAAAGTCACATATCAAGAATCATAGGAACAATTTGTCTATTGGGGATGGAGTGAAAAAAGAACTCTCTTCCACTGCTGGTGGGAATATTGTCTGGTTCAACCCCTGTGAAAAACAGTATGGAGAGTCCTTAGTAAATTTAGAAATGAGATACCATGTGACTGAGAAATTCCACTGTTGGATATCTATTTTCAGGACTCAAGACTTTCATTCAAAAGGACTTATGCACACCATTATTTATTGGTCCAATGTATAATAGATTAGATATGGAATCAACCTAGTTGTCCAATGACATATGAATGGATTATGAAGATTATGAAGACGTATATATATATATATATATATATATATATACACACACACACACACTATCCAATACTAACTATGCAGTTGCAAAGAATGATTAAATCATTATTTTGCTGAAACCTATTTAGAATTGGAAGATATGTTGAGTAAAGTTAGCCAGAAAAAAAAAAAGCAGAATGAGCTCATTTATCTGTGGCATACAAAATAATTATATTAGGAAAAGTAATATATTAAAGGGGGAGGGCTTAGATCACCCTTAACTCCATAGCATAGGGAGGAAAAGAACAGAGGAGAAAAGAAATCAAGAAGATAAGAAAGGAAAATAATGGGGGTGCAGGCATCCTGGCATCAGTTATATTGGGACTGAAGAAGAGTGGTAGAGCTAGATATCCAAAGTACAAACTCAATAACATTGAAAGTATAAGATCTAAGTTGAAACCACTGAACTTTAATATACCTTTCAGGGTGGCAAGCAGGGAGTGAGGGAGATTGATTCAGGTAGTGGATGATGGAGTATGAAAACACTGGCGATGGGAATTGACACTGGTGGTAGAAATTGGTGTCAAAATATTATATGCCTAAAACTTAACTACTGATAATTTTTTAAACCACAGTTCTTTACTTAAGTAATATTTTTAAGTGAAGAAAAAATCAAAACCCAAAACCTACCCAAAAATAATCTTAGGCTTGATTTTCTAAATAGAAAAACTATTTTCGTATATATAATATTCAGAATATTATATATAGTACATTGATATGTAATATATTGATATATAATATACATTAAACTATATATTAGATATTTATATTAGATATATTTTGATTCTTTTCTTGTCCTTTAAAATCTAATTCTGTTTGTTAGTCTCTTGCCATTTTATAACTCAGTACCTTCCTGTCCCTGAAAGACCAGGGCTTCTCTTTGGATTGCAGTCTCAGGGACTTCTGTCCATGTATCAGGCAGAAGCATCATCATTTCACCTGGTCTTTGCCAATCTGCAAGTTACATCTTTTTCTTTGGGGGGGGGGTCACACCCAGCAGCACTCAGGGGTTACTCCTGGCTCTAAGCTCAGAAATCGCCCCCAGCAGGCTCGGGGGAACATATGGGATGCCAGGATTTGAACCACTGTCCTTTTTCATGCAAGGCAAATGCCTTACTGCTGTGCTATCTCTCCGGCCCCTGCAAACTACATCTTACAGTGAATATATCTGGAAGATGATGTTTCCACTGGACAGGGTCAATTTAACTTACAAAGAAGGCTCATGATTTCCCCCAACCCTGCCTTTTATTCAATGGATTTGGGATTTTTTTTTTCTCTAACTGCCAATCCTTGAATAATGTCTTCCTTCCTTTGAACCTTGCAATTTTCTCCTTGATAGGTTTCAAGAGCATCCTTTAGGAACTCTTTCTCTTCGATTTCTAATTATGCAAACACCAACACCTTAGATGGCTGAGAACATGTTCCAGAACTCATAATATACACAAGAGGGTTTTCTGAAACACTAATGTTTCTAACAAGTGAAAATGAATAGGATTTAAATTTAGTTTCAACTGAAGAATCCCAGTCCTACCCTGCCTCCAGTGAGTCTTCTGGAAGTTAAGCACCTACTTTGTGCTTCTGAGGTTTTATCCATAATAAGGATTAACTTCTCAGGTGGAAAGAGGATTAACTCAGGATGTAAATGGAGAGCTCAGCATGGCTCCAGGGGAAACACTAAATAAAGGTAGATATTATTACCCAAAGCCTCTGCCATACTCAGGAGTAAATTTAATTCTACTGGAGATGTTAAATAGAATATTCTTATGTTAACAGGAAATAACCATTTGCTTTGCTTTCACACAGGATATTCCTTACTGATGAATGGAGCTTTCATTGCACACTACATGGAGACTATTCATAATTTAAGTCACGATTGCAATCAAGGCTGATTGATGCAATTTTCTCATCTATTTCATGTTGAAATATAGTGTTGAAATATAGAATATATCATTTTAGGGACTGGAAAAAAATCTTTGGAAAGGAGAAAGTGTCAAAAAAAAATAAACTACAAGTTGGAACAAAATACCTGCCTTTTTTTTCAAATAATATTTTTTCAAATAATTATTTTTCAAATAGTATTTGAACAAAATATCAATGAACATTCTTTAAAATGGTAATTGTGAAATCAAATAAATATGAAGATTATCCAATGCTCACATTTATTTCAATTTTTAAAAAGTTAATTAAATGTGTATGAAACATTTTAAATTCACACTTAAGAAAGAACAATTAAGGGTATGTACAAAAGGGAGGTTTGTTTTGTTTTTTGGGTCACACCCGGCAGTGCTCAGTGGTCACTCCTGGCTCTACACTCAGAAATCACTCCTGGCAGGCTTGGGAGACCATATGAGATGCCAGGATTTGAATCACCATCCTTCTGTATGCAAGGCAAACACCCTACCTCCATGCTATCTCTTCAGCCCCAGGCAGGTATTTTATTTTTAGAAGTGAGAAGAGGATAATTAATTATTGTTTATTTTTTAATTTTTTTTTAATTTAAGCACCATGATTACCAACATGATTATAGTTGGATTACAATCACAGACAGAACATCCTCCTTCACCAGTGTAACATTCCCCTCACCTCCTTCCCATCCCTTGCCTGTATTCAAGACAGGCATTCTATTACAGTTTTTAAGTTCAGTAAATGGGTTTTTTTTCTTAAAGGATAAGTGTTAAAAAATACAATAGTAAGGTATGACCATGTTGCATAGGACCAGCAAAATATGGGGAAAAAAGGAGGCAGATATTTTTTTAAGATTACTATTATCCTAGCATTTGACACTGGATACAAGTTCTAGGATAGCAACAGTTATCATTTTAGAAATACATACAAATGCTATAATAAATATATTATATTTAAAATATATAAATATATATTAAATATTATATAAATATAATAAATATGTTAATTTATCATACTTCTATACATTTATTTTCACTATTGACCATTACGTGCTGTAATATACAGCTTCAAATGAAATTAATCTAGCCTTTTTCTTCTCTTTCATTATTTTATTCAATAACAAACAGAAAAATGTAGAAATATGTAATCAAATTTAATCAAAGCACTTATTTATAACACTGGAAATAATTGTGTTATTTTCTTTGTTTGAGGGGCCACATTCAGCAGTGCACTGGGGTAATTCCTAATTCTGCACTCAGAAATAACTCAGAAATAACTCCAGCCCCAAATGTTTTATTTTCCCCCAATGACATTTTGATAGTATTTTTAAAATTTTTTTTATTTTGATCAGTAGTATTTTTAATAGAAATACTTCCTTTATATGTAGTTCCACTAAATAAGTCTAAAAGTCCAAATATAAATGCAAAGTAAAATAGTTACATATATGGTCATTGTTTTACAAATAGGATAGCTATTTTTGAATAAATTTCAATTCAAAAAGCAAACCAAACTTTTAAGAATAAGCTTTTCAAAACCTTCCAGCTTCTGAAGTTATTAGGTTGAAATTCTTAGACAAAACATTAAAAACTGCGAATACAACCACCAAATCCCTTTTCTCTCCCTACCCCAAAAGATTTTGCCAAACTTTTCTACTTTCATTTAAGAGAAAATAAAGAAGATAAATCTTAGGCCAGAACAAATGACTTAACTTCTCATAACCTGGTGAAGTGCCAGGTTGACCAGATATCTCATCTTGGTTTGAGCATTAATTAGTAAAACTGGGGAGTTCCCCAAACATGTTATCCCCAACATTGTCCTATGTGCTTTGTTTGATCTCATCTTGTCTGTTTGTCTGTCTAGTTATCAATTTATATCTATTTATCTACTGATAAATCAATCAGCCATATAACTGATGGAATATAGGTAGCAGTGGCATTTCTCTAGAATACAAGGTCATAGCAAGAAGTAAAGCAACATTTCCTCCCCTCAATTCCCACATGCTCTAGCTATTAAATTCTAGAGATAGCTGTTAGTGAGCTTAGAAGTGAACTTTTCCATAGCTTACAGTTAGGTCAGTGCCATGGTATCAGGCCTTCACTTTGATATGTCAAAGATATGATTTTAAGCAACTGTCAGATGGGTGTTTTCCATACCACAGGAACTAGAGATAATATGGGGTATTTTAATCTCCATAGTTTTTAATTATTTTTCTTAGTAATTGATCCTTAAGACAAAGATTTTTCTATTGACTATAAATTTTAGTGTATGAGTCAATGAGTGAACGAATATCAACTATTTTGAAGATAAAAGGCAGAACTTAAACAAAATTGGACACAAGGTTAAAGAAGATTGGTATTGTCACAGCAAATGAACTTCCTCATTTGTTGTTAATAACTTGAAATAACAATACCTTTGGTTACTGTTTTATCTAGTTTTATATCCCATGATTCAGTCTAAAGTATATATTAGTACAATAAAATGTTATATCTGTATAAAATGTTATATCTATAACTTATTATTTCACAAAATTTATATATTATATTATAACCTTTATAAAGTCAACTTCAATGATATTAATATACCAAAAAACTTAAAAACTTAATATAATTAATATAGATATTTTTGCATCACATAAAAAAATAAAATAAGAGCTTGAGCTTCTTTTGAGGGAACTGTCTGAGGTGCACATAGAAAATACCTAGTTCAGTTCTTAGTGATCACTCCCGGCAGGTCCAGGACTCCTACAAGCAAATTGTATATGCTCAAGTCCTTGAGATTGCTCTCTGACCCCCTGATCCTTTTAAACTCCTTTCAGGCAATTTTAATGCACAGTTAAAGTTGATATTCACATCACAGATCTTGTGTTGGCTTGGGGGTATAAAGAGAATAAAAACTCCAAAAAACACAGCTCAAAAATGACCTGAAGACCTGCTAAGTAAGTTCTTTATTATGCAGGAGATTATAATCATTAAACAACCTCTTCAAAAAGTGTCACAAAATATAGCAGAGTATAAGTAAATCATTATGGGCCCTGTTTCAGAAATAAAGGAACTGATGGTCAAGAAAACAAAGTATTTGAGTGATGACCAGGATAATTGTAGAGCAAGCTGTTTCACCATTCCCGTTTCAGAGAGCCATCATGTCTCTGTACCATTCATTGGTGTTCTTTGTTTCCTGCCCCCATACATATGAATCAGATAGACTTTTGCTGATGCAGCTTGTCTGATATATCTCTGCTCACTTATCTCTTTTCCTCTCTTTTTATGAATGGACTCTTGATAGCATCAGGAGGAGAACTAAAGACTAAACTTGATACATGTCTGGTCTCATGACTCATAGGAATCAAAAGATCAAGTCACAGATGTGAAACACCATGAACCAGGAGATTTATGTGACCACAACTAATTCAACTAATTCAAAGAGTAGGAACTTTGAAATACTAGAAAAAGGATATTCCCATTTTTTTTTCATTTTAAATTCAACATTTTAATTTCTTTGTATAATTTATTGCTAGAAAGAATCCTCTATGACCTAAGATTTGTCAATATTTACTATAAAATATATGTTTTCTAGAATTTTTAATGTGATGAAATCTACATTAACGTGCTTAGTTATTTTTATCCTTGATATGTCAACACATAGCATCAGCAAGCAAGTATGAAACACACAGAATACTCCAGATAAGCCCTGATATCCTGTAATAAAGATTTCTTATTAGGAATGAGAGTTCATTTCACAGAGGTGTGACCCTTGCAGAAACAAAGGCAATTCATTTTTTTTTTTGCAACAGATTAGTTCATTGGAGTTGTCCAACTAAATTGGATTATTCTGAAAGATTGTTTTGAATGTTATAAATAAAATTGGTGCATTTTTCGCCAATATGTACTTTTCCTCTTAAAGATTTATTGTACTAATTATTCTGGTCATTCAGGAAATCTTAAAGATATAAAGTGTAAAAGTTTTTATAGAAAAAACACCAGCAACAACAGCAGTTAATTGAATTTCTGGGGTACATTAATATAATTGGAACTAAAAAACGCTTCCTGGGGCCGGGCGGTGGCGCTGGAGGTAAGGTGCCTGCCTTACCTGCGCTAGCCTAGGAGACGGACCGCGGTTCGATCCCCCGGCGTCCCATATGGTCCCCCAAGCCAGGAGCGACTTCTGAGCGCATAGCCAGGAGTAACCCCTGAGCGTTACCGGGTGTGGCCCAAAAACCAAAAAAAAAAAAAAACGCTTCCTAATAGGAGTAAACGTATATAGCAGGTTAACACCCACACCATTCATCTACAACCCAGCCATTCAAGCACTTACCTGTCCATCCATCCATCCATCCACCATCCATTCATCCACCATCTGTCCATCTGTCCATCCATCCACCAACTATTCAATCAGCTGTCTCAATGAACAACAAGGTGCCTTAAGATAAAGAGGATAATTAATATAGAACATTTTCATACAATGTTTTGATTTTTAATAGACTGTGTCAAATATACATTTATCTCCTTCATTAAATCCAAGACCTCTTATTTATATGAAAGTATCTAATAAAAAAAGAGCACCCACCTTGTGAACTTTAAATAACACCTCACAGAGGTTATAGGTTTTTTCTGCGCGTACCCAGTCTAATGTGCTCACCTGCAAGAAAATACAAATGAATATAACTTTTAGTTCTCTCCAAAACGAACTATGCAAGGTGATGTATATGTTAATTAGTTTGATTGTGGGACTCATTTAACAAAGTACACATATATCAAATAATTTCATTGTATACATTAAGTATATTATAATATTGTCAATTATACCTCAGTAAAACTAAAAATCTTTTTAACTTTTAATTTGCTGTTATTATAAATACATTTTTAGTTTTCATTTTATTTTAAAGTATTAAGGTATAAGTAAAAGATTACAATAATTTTAAAGTTTGTGTTGATTTTTTTATGTTAGGCACTGTGGTTTACATAACTTATTTTCAGTGTTTTTAAACTGATTTATCATTGATTTAAAGGCATCATATAATTTAAAGGTTTTGCTTCAGACTTCTGTGTGTGATCATTCTTACGATCAAATTTTCTGTGCCACATTACAACCAATATCTCCAACTCTTCATTCATCCTATGTTTTTCTCTCTTAATTATGGTAATTAAAATATTCTTTAATGACTCTAGGAGTAGGTTTTGATGCTTATTGCCAGTTCATTTACTTCAGCAATTCACATTACACACATATGGGAAACATTATTTTAATTTGTTTTGGGGCTGCACCTGGCTAAAAGGGCTTATTTTTGGTTCTGTACTTAGGGATTATTCCTGGTGGTGTTTAGATAAAATACGGGGTGCTGATATTAACCCTTGTACTACTTCCCTGAACCCAAAATTTCTTCATGTACATATTAAAAGACATAAAATTTCAGTTGAATTTTGTTTTTGATTTGAGCCCTATCAAGCTGTGCTTAGGGTTTACTCCTGGCTCTGGGCTCAAAGATAACTCCTGACATGCTCAGGGAACTTGTGGGGTGCCAGAGATCAAACTTGGGTTATCCAAGTGTAACACAAGTGTCTTACCTGATTTACTATCTATTTGGTCCCTCAGTGGAATGTAACGTTGACAAAGTTGGGATAACTCAGCATGTATGTGCCTCAATTAAATAAATCAATAAAAGTAATTTTGTTATAAACAAAAACAAGCAAATAAAAGAAAAATGTAAATTTGAGAAGGGTTAATTAATGTGATAATATTAAGTCTAGTCATTGATCAATTGTAACATTTTAGTCCTGATTTCAGAATTAATGGATAAATAGATTGTACTATCCTTGAGTACAATGCAGGCACCGAATGATGTCCTAAATAGAAACACCGGAAATCTTGCATTGAATGTCTCAATTGTTGCTTGAGCTTCAAAGAGATATGCCTCTACCTGGCCTATCACCCACTCCTCTACTTCATGGCACTATGCATTGCTCATCAAGAAAAAAAATACAACATATAACTTATAACTTTGTTAGTTATGACAATTTTGTAGGGTCTAGAGAAGCTAGAATTTACAAGAGAAAATCACTAAACATACTATTCGGAAACAGCTTCTCTTCCTAGTTTACTCATTGTTATAAATATACCTTATGCATATTCATGATTTTATATTTTCTCAAAATATAGTTTGTGATATCAGCATTTTTCACGTCATTAAATGTTTTTCAGAAATGCAATTGTAATGACTACTTAGAATTTAATGAGTGGATTTAATATTTTTAGCTTTATTTTTGTGATGGGAATTTTTGATTGCTTTTGGGTTTGCCATTATAATAGTGGTATAATTAATATTCCCAATGTAAATCATATTTTCTGCTACATTAATCTTAAGACATTTCTTATTTTTTGGAGGGGCTTTCCAATACTCAGAAGAACTTGGGGCCACTCTCAGCAAAACCTGACCCACTGGGCCTGGCAGTTCAATGCTAGAGCACAAAGATTCAGTGCTTTTTAGGCCCTATGATGCTCAAGGGTTACAAGGACCACATTCCTGAATGCTTGGAGATCTCCATGGCTCTGCTCAGTCAGTGGTGCTTGGGGGCTGTGTTGTACTTTGGATCAGATGCAGGTACTTGCACATGTAAGAATTAAGCCCCAAAAGCCTGAGCTAGCTCCCTGATACTAAGTGCGTACTTTAATTTATCTTTAGCATGATAGAACAGGTATAAATTCTTGCTGATCCTGCTTCATGTGAAGCATGAACACCTAGGTTGTCACTAAACACCTAATTTGTATAGTTTGTCTTGACCATCTATTCTTTTAGCCATTCCCCATTTCTTTTAATTTTTGTGTTTTCTTTAAGGGAATGACCCTTCTCCTTCATCTTACCTCTGCAGGGTGGGTTATTTGTTCTCCAAACAAGAGGTGGGAAACAGGCATGGTTTTGGCATCTGTGAAATGGAGCATCTCCCCACTAAATACAGGAACTGACTCAGGAAGAGAAGATGCACCATTAGAGATATAGGTGAGGATGCATAAATTCTCCGATGTATTTTAAAACAAAACCTTTACTCTGAGAGGTAACAATTTTGGGCCTACAGATCCTTTCAATAGTAACAATGCTCTATAGTGGCTCATCAGTTATAACTTATGATGCTCATATGTATATACCAGAGGAAGAGCTCAGACCATTTTGGCCCACGAGAAAGAAAATTGAGTTAGTCAACTAGATATCCCAAGAGGACATCCCTCCAACTGAAAGCACAACAAGAAGTACTTCTAAGTTTCTTCTTAAAATAAATTATTTGCAAAATATTCATTATACCCTCCAGGGATCATTTTATTTTCTTTATATTTTTACCATTAAACTTTATTTAATAAGATTGATAAAATACTTTTTAAATTTTAAATCAGTACTTTAGAATTAAAGTCTTTATTTTTGTTGTTGTTCTTGGGCCACACCCAGTGACGCTCAGGGATTATTCCTGGCTATGTGGTCAGAAATTGCTGCTGGCCTGGGGGACCATATGGAGCACGGGGGATCGAACTTCGGTCCGTCCTAAGTAGCACTTGAGCTACTGCTCTGGCCCCTAGAATTAAAGTCTTATATTCAACACCAGCACTGTCAATATCAAGTTATTTTTTATTTATTAGTCATAACTCTAGAAATTGGGTAAGCTGTAACAATTCAAAACTACATACAACAATCTCACAGCTAGTGATAATTTAAGATAATACCTTTTTCAAGATAACCAAGTTGTTGTAATAAAAGTAAAATGTATATGTAAATATGTTAGAAGCATTGCATACATTTATAAAGTGATTTTGTATTATATATTCTATAAAAATAAATATATGAATATATAGTTATTATTCACAGTTGGGGATTTGAATAGCAGTGGTTTGGTGACTGTGTTGCAACGTGTGGAGCAGGGCATCCCTGAATTTTGTACTACTCCTGAGCAAAGCCTTGTATCATTTGGGGGAACTGAAATGATCTGGATTACTGTGACTTAGCAAATCTGGAATGGGGATCAGAGATTTTTATTTTCACTTTAAAGAAAATTTGCTATTTGAGTTACTATAAAGGACTCTAAAAGTAGATCTGTGAGCCATCTTTCGTCTGCTGAGAGCCTTATAGAAATTCAGGATCTCCATGCATTCTTGAACATGCCTTCTGAAAATGTTCTACTGCAGATGTGCATTAGTGACTATGGTGTTGCATAAGATAACAGTTTTTCAAGAACCAATTCAAAGGGTTAAAATATATCTTTTAAAAGGAAGAAAGTGATGGGATAGTCAAGGTCTAGACTTATTCAGGAAATAAGATTTAAATATCAGATTTAATAATTATTCATGTTGCAAATGAATTCCTTATTTTGCAAAATAGATGCTCCATGATTTTTTTTTTTTTTTGCTTTTTGGGCCACCCTCAGTGATGCTCAGCAGTTACTCCTGGCTATGCGCTCAGAAATCACTCCTGGCTTGAGGGACCATATGGGTGAGATCCCCCGCGGTTTGTCCTAGGTTATCACGTGCAAGGCAAATGCCCTACTGCTTGCACCACTGCTCAAGCCCCCTTTCTAAGCTTTTTGATAAAAATCAATAAAAATGTCCCTTTAAAATAACATATAGCTCAGAATCCCAACATACAAAACAATTAAATACCTGCTATATTTCTTTTTTCCCCACCCCTTTTTTTTTTTACCCCCACCCGGTTTTTTTTTTCCATGCTATATTTCTATACAATGAGAGGGACAACAGTGCTTAAACCCAGTGTTTGTGTCCATCTGTTTTCCTCTGGTGATCACTGTGTAACAATAGGTACACATATATTTAATCTAATTGTTAAAAAGAGTCATTTTCCAACATATAGGACATAGTGGGAAACATTTTTCAGATGCAGAGGAGAAAGAGAATGACACTGAATTGGATCCAAAATGGCTTAATGGGAGAAATAAACATGAAACAGAGCCTAAATGGCAGAGAATTTTATGGGACAAGAAATGGGCATAAACCATTCTATCATGAGCATCCTTCCTAGTGTCTCATAACTCTGAAAAGGAAAAACAACATATACTGATACCTTAATTTCTCATTCTGCATAGTAGGGAACTACCAGACTTCTCAACATTAGGAAAGGATGAACAGTTTTTAACCACATTCCATCAGTCTTTTTCTAAATGACAGCTAATAATTCTCTGATGATATGTACAGGATATAGTTTACACTCTGATATATTATGTCTTGATGATTTAAAATATTATTTTAGAATACAAATATGTAGACCCAGAACCCAAAGTTGTTAGAGTAAATCTTTAGAGAAATGATTAATTTCAAGATAAAAAATTTAATGACAGGTTATTCTTGCTTAATAATTATTCTTTTTTTTTTGTTTTTTCGGACCACACCCGTTTGATGCTCAGGGGTACTCCTGGCTAAGCACTCAGAAATTGCTCCTGTCTTGTGGGGACTGTATGGGATGCGGGGGGATCAAACTGCAGTCCTTCCTTGGCTAGCGCTAGCAAGGCAGACGCCTTACCTCTAGCGCCACCTCGCTGCCCCCCAAAATTATTCTTATAATAGTTTCTAATATTTTTGAATATGCCTACGCAACAGTTATGTCTTATGTTAACATTATATACTGGTATATTAAAATTAGATTTTATAACTATTAGCACATTATAATGATGCTTGATATATGAATAGCTGAAATATTATTTTTCATTCTCATTTAAAAATCAAAGGAGAAGGCTTGATATCTGGCTTTTAATATGCTGAGACCTTGGTTAAGCTGCCTTCTCTGGGTTTTGATGCCTCTTCACAGAATCCCTGAACTTTAAAAACAGACTTTCTGGGTTGAAGAGATAGCAAAGCAGGTAGAATGCTTACCTTCCATGTAGTCAACTGGTTCACTCTCTCGCACTACATGTAGTCCCCCAGGCCCTGTCTGAGTACAGAGCCAGGAATATGCCCTGAATACTGCTGGGGATGGCTCAAAAACAAACAAAAACAAAAACAAATCCACACACTTCCTCTTCCTATCCCCCTTTCTTCATCATCTTTCTTCTATCAGTTTTATACTTACTCTTCAATATCATCTCTTTCCATCATCTTATGGAGTACAGAAACCAACAAAACCTCTTTCAGTTTTTCCTAAATTATCTGATAGAGAATCTTTGAGATTTTCGAGGCTATGGGAATATGGTTAAAACTAGCTCAGCAAAATCCTCTTCCACCTGGGAGAAAGGATGCTTGAGTGATGACAAAGATGTGAATGTAAGTGACAATGAATAATCAAGGAAATTTGTAGATTTATCTCTCCTGGTTTCATTTGTTCACATTCTAGACAGTGATAGACTAGAGAGAACTTGTCTATATTACTGATTCTTTCTGCTTCTTTGCTCCACATCCTTGATAAATTCTGATTAGCATAACTTTGGAGGTCCTCTCTAATGGCCCAGCTCTTTTTCCACGTAGAGTACTTCTGTTTACACCAAAGTTGCTTGCAGAGTAGGCAGAAAAATTTGCGGAGCTGTGCTGTGACTAATTAACCACCTCAGATTCAATAACCTAACATTTGATGTCAAATAAATCAATAAATATTGATATTAAAAACTTAACTTAGGGGCCAATGAGGTGGCGCTAGAGGTAGGTGTCTGCCTTGCAAGCACTAGCCAAGGAAGGGCCGGGGTTCGATCCCCCGGCATCCCATATGGTCCCCACAAGCCAGGGGGCAATTTCTGAGTGCTTAGCCAGGAGTAACCCCTGAGCATCAAATGGGTGTGGTCCAAAAAAACAAACAAAAAAAAACTTAACTTAAAACTGTCTTATATTTGGCAAGCAAAGTTAGTTATTGGCAAGTTTCCATTAGCTCTAGGAAACAAAACCAAAAACAGACAAAAATATATGTATATATTTAGGTATGAGTTAACTCCATATTTTGTGTATTCTTTTACAATGAAAATATTAATTAATAAAATAAAATTAATTGAATATTAATGGAAATTTTATTTGTTAAATTAAAATGCTTTAAAATTTTAAAACACATTTATAATTATATGAATGTGTATATATTTTGGTATGAATTAACTTTAGTTTATGTATTGCTTTAAAATCAGAAGTTACTAAAGATTAATGTAAAATTTTTATTTGATAAATTAAAATGCTGTAGAGTTTTGAAACACATTTATAATTATATACATTAAGTCAGTCACTCAGTGTTCACCATAATATTTTGAGATATGCAGGTTAGCATTTCATTTTTATTGTCATAAAATTTAAATAAACTAAAGGATAGAGGTAGTGGATAAAAAATCATATGAAAGATCCTATAGGTACAGAAAGGATTCATCATAGAAATCATGTATTTAAATGGTTTTTATTATTTACATTATTAATGCATTATTAACCTGGTAATTTATAGAGTACATTTCTTTCATTATCTTATAAATATTTCTTAATATCTTGAAATATAAATTTATTATTTTTGATAACATGAAACATTATTTAAAATGCTTCAAAAAGCTAAATACCAAAACCAGAGGAAATGCTAAAGATTAAGTAACACTGTAATCAGATGAAGAATGCTTTGATGGGATTATTATTAGAGTAGACACAACTATAGAAAGAATATCAGAGTAAGGAAATCTATGGAAAGTAAAAAGAACAAGGATTGAAAGGAAACAATAGAATTTACTAAGGATTATGGGTAAATTACAATAGGCATGGCATAATCTTACTGTGAATATAAAAAGTCAAAATAAAGGAGCTGCAAAGCTATTTAAAATTATAATGACAAAATTTTCTTATATTAAAATCAGACAACAAACCACAGACTGTGGTATCTGTAGGAAATCAAAATAACTAAACCTTAGGACAGGGGTCTTCAAACTACAGCCTGAGGGCCAGAGGAGTCTGATCCTGCCCGCCAGTAGTGAGCGCTGTTTGGTTGCCAAGATACCTGCCAGCATATACACTCAGTGTCACTTTTTCTCAGGGATGACGTCAATCGCCTCTGCCCACGGCATATTGTGTTCTGGGAGGGTGGGCATGAGGGCAGTGTTGAGAGGAACACTGATGCGCCCTTGTGCCTGGCGCTTGGCACAGTGCTTTGCTGATGACATCACTGGAGGGTGCCGGATGCTGCGTGGGGAGGTGTACCACATGTGGGTGACTATATGATGTAAAAAGGTGCGTGCTCCACCCCCAGGCAACCTCGTGTCTGTATGCCGTGCCTGCCTGTCATTGAGGTTTTCCTTCACTCCCTCCACTGCCAAAGGTCAGTCAAAAGTGCCATAGAAATAAATTTTTGCCAGATGGGGGGGGTTCTGCCCAATTGGGCTGTAGGTGACTCATATGAAAATTCCCCTTTCAGGGTGGTGAGGCGTTCGGTGCTGAAATCAAAGTTAGGGGATGGGTGGTGGTTGGGAGGTTAGGGGTTCGGTGCTGAATTGCCCATGTGGAAAATTAGGGGTTCAATGCTGAAGCATTTTAAAGGGGTTACATTGAAAATTTTATATGCATTTTGCAATTCCTTTTCAGTGTTCACATGCTGATTCCGAACATATCAATTTGGGCATTATATAGGGAGATATAACTGAACTTTCAGGGACTGAGTTGGTCTGCTTAGAAAAGCCTGCAAGAGGTAAGTGTTCACATCAGCGACTAATGGGGGTTCATACACTGTGTATATATATATATACACATATATTTGTATTTCACTAATATCAGTTTGGAATCCCTAGGAAACAATGATGTCAAGAAAAAGAAAAATTGACAGCGAGTGTAGGATATTCAAAGAACAGTGGACTTACGATTACTTTTTTATGTGGTACAAAGAAAAAGCTGTGTGTCTGATATGCCAGAATATAGTTGCTGTGTTCAAAGAATACAATTTGCGACGCCCCTATCAAACTCAACATAAAGATAAATATGATTGTTTGTTTGGAGAAGTGAGAAAAGATAAAATATTACAACTGAAACATACACTGACGACTTAGCAAAATACTTTTGTGAAGCAGAAGTAGTTAAATACTTCCTCACTGCGGGCAAGTTTTCAAGTTGCCAAGCTAATAGCACGCAATGGCAAACCATTTGTGGAGGGAGAATTTGTTAAAGAATGCCTTATTTCTGTTGCCAAAGAGACGTGTCCAGAGAAGGCTGATTTATTTAGTACAGTGAGCCTTTCAGGAGTTACAATAACACGAAGGATTGAAGAAATGGGAGAAAATTTGCTGCACCATTTGCAAAACTCTGCAAAGAAACTTTGCTATTTGTCCTTGGCATTCGACGAAAGCAATGCTGTTCGTGATTCTGCCCAAGTTATCATTTATATGCATGGGACAAATGAGTATTTTGAAGTCACAGAAGAGCTTGCTGCACTGCAAAGTATCAAAGGTACAACCACAGGAGTGGATATATTTGAAAAGGTTTGCCAAACTGTGAATGGTTTGGAGCTGGACTGGGTTAAACTAGTCAGTGTAACAACTGATGGTGCTCCTAGCATGGTGGGGTCTAAGAGAGGAGTAATTGCTCACATTACACAAGAGATGGACAAACATAACCATCCTTATCCAATTGCTATACACTGCCTCATCCACCAACAAGCGCTGTGTTGTAAATCACTGAAGTGGGACTCTGTTATAAAAAGTGTGGTATCTTGTGTTAATTACATTAGAACTCATGCACTAAATCACAGACAATTTCAGGAATTTCTATCTGAAGTAAATGTTGCCCATGAAGATGTTCTGTACCACACAGAAGTCCATTGGCTGAGTAGAGGGAGAGTTTTGAAACGTTTCTATGACTTACTTCCGCAGATTACAGCTTTTCTACTTTCAAAAAACCAAGAAGTACCAGAGCTCAAGATGTAGAATGGAAATGGCACCTTGCCTTTTCTGACAGATATAACAGAACTACTCAACATTTTCAATCTGCAACTTAAGGCAAGGGGAAGCTCATCTGTGATATGGCATTGCATGTGAAAGCATTTGAAGTAAAATTAAGCCTTCTCATCAAACAAGTACAGGAGAAAAACTTCAGTCATCTCCCAACAACTCAAAACCTGTCAGCAGACAAACCATTGGTTGCATTCCCAAAGGAAACATGTCTGGCTTACTAGAATTGTTGCAAAAGTAGTTTCAATTTAGATTCAAAGAGCTTCATCTCCATGAACAGGACATACAGCTTTTTCATAACCCATTTTCTGTTGAGATTGAAAATGTCCTTACAATTTACCAAATGGAACTGGCTGAACTGCAGAATTGTGACTCTCTGAAAGATGCATTTATCAAGTAACCTTTTGAATTTCTATGCATCTCTCCCCTCTGAGACATAGCCAAATATCAGGAACCATGTACTCAAAATGGTAACCATCTTTGGTAGCACTTATGCCTGTGAACAGACTTTTTCAAGAATGAAACATCTGAAATCTCCAACCAGATCAAGATTAACTGATCCCACTTACATCACTTGTTACGGCTGGCAGTGACAAATATGGAACCGAACATTGACCATCTCATTAGCCAAAAGCAGGCCCACAGTTCCCATTGAATTACTGGTGTGTGATCTGTTTATTTATAAATGGTTTTCATTTTATTTATATAATATATGTCCAGTGTTAGTAGGAATTAGTAGCTCATATAGTCTGGCCCTCCAGCTCTCTAAGGGACTGTAATCCGGCCCCACTTTAAAAAGATTGAAGACCCCTGCCTTAGTATATAAATTCCAAATTACAGAAAATCAAACATAAACTAATGATTACTAAAACTATGGGGATTTCTTACCTACAAAAGACCAAAAATAGTAATAACATTTGACTTGTTGGTAATAATGTAAGCAAGAGACTGCAGTAAAATATTCAAAGTACTATGAGAAGAGAAATGGGTTCCAATCAAGTTTTGTAGCCTATAAAATTATCCTTTAAAGTATAAAGTGAGGAATAGACAAATACTTCTTCAGATAACCAAAATAAGAGAATCTGTCACCAGTAGAATTAAAAAATAAAAGGTTGAGAATCTTACCAAAACAGGGAAATAGAAAGCTTGTCTCAAATACAGGTGGGGGTGGCGTGGGGAGGAGGGAAATTTGGGGCATTGGTGATGGGAAGGTTGCACTGGTGAAGTGGAGTGTTCTTTATATGATATGACTGAAACTCAACTACAATCATGTTTATAATCAAATTGTATAAATAAAGATATTTAAAAAAAAGAAATGACAGAGGACAATAATATGGACCCCAAGGATGTTCAAAGCAATAAACACTTTTAAGAACTCTATTCCCACAAATTTGATAAAATAGATGAATGGAAATAAACCTTTGGAAGTTATAATATTCAAAAACACAAAAGAAAAATGCCACAGATATGTCTGTATGCATTAAATAAACTGAATCAAAACTATAATTCAATATACTTGACATTAATAGATGAAAGTAGAAAATCCACATTATCTTATAAATAGAGAAACATTGCCAAAATTAAACAAGTATAATAAATATTCTCAGCAAACTAGGAATAAAAGGGAATTGTCTAAAATTATAAAATAATATTTACAAGACCCTACATCTAACATGTCTTGTTGATAAATGTCATAGTTTCCCAGTGCAATCAGGTACAAGGGTACATATACCTTTCTGACATTCTTTTTCAACATTATACTAGAAGAGAATTTTATTAAATATAAGGTAAAAATGCAAAAGATTTACAGGTAGAAGAAAACGGACATAAAATTAATTTTATTAATAATAAAACATATGACAAGATCAACTATGTAGTAAGTATGAAATAATTAACCAACAAATTCCTGGAACAAAAAACTAATTATAGCAAAGTAGCAAGATACAAGGTTTATATAAAAAGTTCAACTATATTACTATTTACAAGTAATGGAATTGGCAATTAAAATAATATCACTGTTATTAATACTTCAAAAACAAAAATACATATGAATATATAAGATCTGATTATCAAATCACTAGAAAGGGGACAATATCTTCATTTATTGGTTGAAAGAATAAACATTGCATGATATCAGCTCTTCCTAACTAATATATGCAGATTCAATATAAACTCAATCATTTTCTCTGGTATTTTAGTTTTTGTTCATATGGCAAACTAATTCTATACATTATATAAAAATGTTAAAAACCCACAATGCACAACACTATATTGAAAGAGAGGAACAAAATTAATGGACTGACATCAAAAACCTACTATAAAGCTACAGAAATCAATAAACAATTGAATTGGTTAAACCTATGTTCACACAAAACATATACAAGGCTGACTGTGGCACTCCTACTCCTATTCATAACTGGCAAAATTTAGAAGCAACTAGGAGGCCCTTCAGTTGATGACAAGACAATGAAGTCAGAAAATGAACTTTAAGCTAGAACTAAAATATCTTTACTCTTTGAAAAGATGTAGGAAAATTATATGTATATTATTAAGTAAAAGATGCCATTCTGAAAAGCATGGCACATGATTTCAAATATATGACTGGAGAAGACAAAGCAACGGAAATAGTAATAAAATCAGTGGTTGTTTCGATATGGGGAGGTATAAATAGGTAATTTTTGCAACAAGTTTTAGGGCAATGACCCTACATGATAATGTCTTTATTAGTGGATACATAGCACTCTGTACAAACCTATACAAGGTATCTCACTGAGAGTAAACTCTTACATGAGCTATAAACTTTGGGTGATAATATCTAGGTTTATTGCTGTTTCTAATATATCCTGTGGGTAAGAAGATATCTGTTTTTAAGGGAAGATTATATGGGAACTCTCCAATCTTTTCCTCGTTTTTATTATAAGCCACTTTTTCTCTATAATTAAATAAAAATGTTTCACAAATTAAAAAAATTACTTATTTTGTTTAATATTCCTGAGTGAAGGATACCAATGTGCTTGTCTTCTGTACCAAATGTGTAGCTCCGTATATTATACCTGCAAGCATAACATGAACCATTTTTTTTTTCAGTTTTGATGGGACTCTAGTTACACGCTTATTACTTTAAGGCAGAAACAGTAACTTCAGTGCTGTGCTTTTGAAAAGGTCTCTCAGAGTCAGCATGTCTCTAAAAGATGTGCTGCAGGAACATGTTTTCACTGAGCAGTTATACCTCCTCAAGAGATCACAAAGCACTGGAGAAGGTGAAAGCTTTCCACTTGCTCTACTGCACATGTGCTCATCACAACTTGTCCTTTAAACTGAAAAGGTCTGATATCCGTATATAGCAATATTCTAACTGCTTTCTTGTGGAATCCACTTACTGTTGAGGGTATAAGTCCTCTACATCCCCCTAAATCCGAAGTCTCCCCCTATATATTCTTTCTAGAGAGGATAACAGTACATATTCGGAACACATGACAGAGCCAAAAGTTTACTGTCTGACACTATTTACTTTATAGATTATGCAAGCAATAATCAAGGAGTGTTTTCTTTATGTTAGATGGAAGGATATAAAGTCGAGGATCTTCCATAACTCTGAGGAAAAAATAAATTTCTAGGATTTTATGAGTATGGGAACTCCTACATAAATCATTTTATTTTAAAATCACTAAACCCTCTAAATTGCATATTTATTTTATTTTAATATTTAGGTTGTAACTCAAGATTTTTAGTAATGGCAGTTGAATTTAAAATTTAAAACATTAATAATAATGGGCTGGAGAGATAGCATGGAGGTAGGGCCTTTTGATGCAGAAGGACAGTGATCCGAATTCCCGCATCCCAAATGGTTCCCCGAGCCTTCCAGGAGTGATTTCTGAGCATAGAGCCAGGAATAACCCCTGAGCACTGCATGGTGTGACAACCAAAATTAATAATAATGAAGATTTTAGGAAGTATATAATGTCAACTTAATTTAATTAAAATTTTTTTTTATTTGAGGGGCCGGAATGGTGGCACAGGGTGTAAGGTATCTGCCATGCATGTGCTAGCCTAGGACTGACAGCAGTTCAATTCCCTTGTGTCCCATATGGTCCCCCAAGCCAGGGGCTATTTCTGAGAGCATGGCCAGGAGTAACCCTGTGCGTCACTGGGTGTGGCCCCAAAACCAAAAACATTTTTTTCTTTATCTGAGCACCTCTTTTTCTCCCTCTCCATATAACTCCAGTGTCAAAGGTGATGCAGGCATTCCCCCTTTAGATTTCACTTCATCATCCAGTTATTCTAAATATCATATATTAGTGGTATCATTTGATGTTAATCCTTCTTCTTCTGGCTTATTTTATTTAATATATTGTCTTTTGGTTCCATCCATTTTGCAGCAATTACATGATTTCATCATTGCTTTCAGCTGTTTATTTCATTGTGTATATATACTAGGTCTTCAAGGTACACTTATCATTGAACATTTAAGTTTATTCCAAATCTGAGCCATTCTATTGAGTGCTGCAATGGATAATATAATTATATACAATTTAAAATATATAATATCATTATTAATATAATGAACGATGCTGCACAAACATTCTTTTGAATAAATATATGAACTGGGATAGATTTTATGAACTGGGATAGATTCAGAAAAGTGAAATTGCTGGCTCATATGGAAGCTTAATTCTGAATTTATTAAAAAACCCTCCATACTGTTTTCCATAGGTATTGAGCCAAACAACATGCCTAAAAACAAAGAATAAGACTTCTTTTTTCAACTCCGGTGTTCCCAGTATTTCTGATAAGTGATATTCTCACTTTTGTAAGTGGATATCTCCTTGTCAACTTGATTTAGATTTCCCTAAAAATAACTGATGGTGAATATTTTATCATATGCCTATTGTCATTTGTTGGTCTTCCTCAAGGAATTGTCTATTCAATTTTTCTCCTCATTTTGTATGGGATATTTTATATTTATGTATATTTATATTTATATTTATGTATTTTTATATCTGTGTATCAACCCTTTGTGTCTTTTAGCTTTAGCCATTGTTTCTTTTGGTCTCATCTGTTGTTTTTTTTATTATGTAGCCATTGCCAATGGCAACACAGCAATAAAGACTTCTTTGAGATATAGGTCTTGTAGCATTTTTCTTGTATTACAGTATTTGCCGGCATATAAGAAAAACTTCCTAAAATTCGGGAATCATATTATATGCTGGTATATGGCATGCTGAAACTTGTTCCAGCTTCAGGGACAAGTGATCCACACCTCTCTTACTTTTAATAAGTAACTTACTTTTAAGACTTTTAGAAAGTTTTTCATGGGTTGAAGGGCTGCCTTATACACCAGAAAATATTGTACCTCAATGTACTTTATAGATTCAGGTCTGATCTCAAAGTCTTAATCCACTTTGAGGTGACTTGTTTAAGTAAGATATGGAGCACTCTAAATTTCTCACACATAGTCATTCAATTGTCCCAACACCATTTGTTGAAGAGGCTGGAGAAGGGGTTTTGTCCTTGAATATTCTGTTCTAAACCATTGGTCAGAGAGTCTGTCTTTATTCAAGTACCATGCTGCTTTGATCACTATAGCTTTATAGCATAACTTCAAGCTAGGTAATTAGTTGTTTCCCAGTTCCTTATTTTTTCAGTATGGTTTTGTCAATTTGAGTCATTTTGTGGTCATACCCAAAATTTATGAACAACTGGTCTCAGTTTTTGTAGAATATTGTCTAAATTTGGATAGAGATTGCATGAAATCTATAAAGTCGTTTAGATAGAATGGTTATTTTGACAATATTGATTCTTCCAGTCCATGAGTATGGAATATTTTTCATTTCTGATGTTCTTGTTTTATTTCTTTAGTTTTGAAGTTTTTGTGGTATAGGTCTTTCACCTTTTTAGTTAAGTTGATTCCTTGAAATTTGATGCTTTGGACACTATTTTAATTGTGACAGTCTTTTAAACAGTGGAGACAATGGGCATCCTTGTCTTGTGCCTGATCAATATTAATTCTTTCATTTTTTATCATTGATAATAATGTTGAATATGGACTTTTTACAGATAATTGTTACTATATCATGGAAGGTTCCTTCTATTCCTAATTTTATTTAAAATTTTTATCATATATGGGTATTGGATATTGTAAAAATTTTTCTCTAAATCAGTTGTTATGATCATACGATGGTTTTCAATTGATATGATCTAGGATAGAAGTGGTGCATTATGTTAATATATTTGAATATATTAAATTCTTATATACCTGGGATGAATCTCAATCATGGTGTCTGAATTTTATGTTCTTTTGGGTTTGGTTTGCTAAGATTTTGTTGCAAATTTCTGCATTAATGTTCATCAAGGAGACTGGTATGAAAATTTCTTTTTCTTTATTTTATCTTTATAAGTCTTGGGTATCAGTGTAATGTAAGTTTTGTAGAAGGTGCTATGAAAGATTCTTATTTCTTTGATATTTCAGGATAGCTTCTGGTCTTTAAGGGTTTGATAAAACACCCAGAATACATCTGGGCCAGGACTTTTATTTTTCAGTAGATTCTTAACTACTGTCTCAATTTCTTGAAAATCATAACAAAAAAAGAATGAATCTGATAAGATACTTTCAAAACAGAACAGACTAGAGAGAAAACACAAATCCTGGTTTGCCTAGGGTATCTATATAAAAGGCCTCACCAAAGGTACAATTGATTTTGATCACCCATTAGTGGGCTCCGACCCAGTATGGGCAAACATAAGGGAAAACAGCACCAGTGCTTTGATCTCCATGAATTGACAGGCAGAATCAAAGGCTGATGCAATTATGGAGGAGGCCTATCAATTCTGTTAATAGATGCCTGCCCAAGAGAGGAACCAGGGAAGAACAGAAAAGTTAGTAAAGTTCTCTACTGCGCATGGGGAACTGCTCACTCAGGAAGATGTTCACAATCAAGTGTATACTACTTTTCAACAAACTAGAACTCTTTACTGAAGATTGCACCAGATACACAACTTCATAATCCATTATCTGCATATTTTATGGCCAAAACTTCCTGGGCCTTATTGAAGTAGATCCTGAAGTAACCCATGACATCTCTGGCAACATGGTGCCTTGTAGGATTCTGGTATTTTGAGGATCACTTTGTGAATTTTAGCTTTACACCCCTCCCCCCCAATGTGACTTGTCTATAGAGTATGTAATGCTTCTGGGAACACTGGATCCTTTTGAGTGTCTTCTCAGTCCTCTTCTAATCTCTTACTTTTTCAGAGACATATATTCAACCCCTGGGAACTAGATAGCTGCCTCTGAGGTCATTTCCGTCCTAAGCATGGGGCTAGAGAAACAGAAGTCAAACATGCTACAGCAAAAGTCATCGACATTTACCAAAAGGAATGACACTTAGATTTTAGAAACATTTTCTCGAGCCATATATTAGGTACATATTAGCTAATAACCCCACATGTGAAGGTAAAGAACTTTTAAATTTAGATTCAAATGTATCTGAGTTTCTTTAAACAAACGATTCAAAAAAAAAAAAAAAAGGTAGAGACTCCAACAAACCAGAACGAACCTGGAAGAAAATTAGTTTGTTGTGTTTATCACTGTTTCCAGATAAGTAAGCAAATTTGAAACCCATTATGGAGGCGAGCAGCAGAAGACATAATGAAAATAATAGATGTTGGATAAGCAGAGTTAGGGGTGTAGGGCTTTCTTTTCTATTATAATATTCATAAAAAGTGGTTGTAAAGGCAATAATAATCATAAAGACATTAAAGTGAGAGCTCTGAGACTGTATGCACTCAACTTTCACTAAACCAAGGATGCTACGGCTTAAGTACCTTAGAAATCAAGTGATTTAATGTACACTAAAGCGCCCTATTAAGATAGATGTAGAGGTACTCAGAAATTGTTATTCATTGTTTTGACACCTCTGGACAGTTGTGATCTATTTAAATCATGCCTTGAGGGATTAGGGATAATTAATGATGAGTCAAATTCTCACGGGAGCGTAACAGAACAAAAGAGAAACCTGGTCAGCAGAACACTGTTCCTTATTTTATACCCTAGGTTCCCATCAATACTAGTAATCGCCTTTTTGTAAAAGTTGTTTCTGAGTTTCTGCATCCCTGAATTAATGGAAACAGTAGTACCTGCCCTTTTAGAGGTCTCTGACTTTCCATCACCTTTTTTTCACCACCATGGGCTCCCTGGCCAGCTGGGCACAGATGCTGAAGCAGCAGGTTCCATGTCCTTTCCACAGATCAGCTCCAGGCCACCTCAGTGAAGCAGATGGCCACTGTTCTCTGGAATCTGGATTTTAACACCCAGAATGTGTTCATCATTGGCAACAGGAACTGAATGGACACACCCATGTAAAAGCAACAACAATTTGGAGTCGTTGCCTAGCCTTTCTTCCACAGTGGCATTATGGCTCCTATAAACATATGGTCTCAATCAACCCACATATGGTGATGGAGGAGAGCAAAGGATTAAATATGGCAAGTGACTTGGTATAAATCTAAATTGTGAGTCAGATCCTAGATTGGTAGGATGCAAAGTCCACCTTCCTAAAGACTAAGCTCAATGGCTAGTGCAGCTATAGGTGTGGCCCCAACATAGATGATAGGTAAGCAGGGGTGGGTGAGCAGAGATGTGGCTTCTGAGCACAGTGACCCCTCTAGAAAGTACAAATAAAACTATGTTTGGCTGGAAATGATAGATTCTGGATGAGATTTTAATTAGAAGGTCCAAACGAGGCAGACGGCAAATTCATTTTGTCAGTGAATCTCTGTGAGATCCAACTTCCTAGAATGATTCTGTCCTTTGGAGTTCTCCTTTGAATCACACAAAATTTGTGTCTTTCAACATATTTTCCTTTTATAACAAGGTTTAAGCAATTTCAGGCTATCATTGTTCCTGTTTGCTGTATAGTATTCCATTGTGTATACATATCATATCTTATAATGCATTCATCTGTCTTTGAATACCTAAATTAATTCTATACTTTTGTATTGTACTAAGTGAAGCAATAAATAATGTTGTTTATTCATACTTTTGAATGAAATTTTTTAGGTCCTGCTACCCCAAAGTGGAATTTTTGGGTCAGATGGCAGCTTGCTTATAAGTTTACTGAATATTCTGTTGTACAAAGGGGTTTAACTAGATAACATACCCAACAGCAATAGGTGAGAGAGTTTCTTTTCCCCATCACAAATTGTTCCTATTTTTCATATGTGACATTTTCACTAAATGTGCTATCTCATTGTCATCTTGATTTGTATTCACCTAAGAATAAGTGATGCTGAGTACTTTTACATGTACCTATTGACTTCATACAACCAGACATCTGCCTGTCTTCTTAGAAATTTCAGTTAATTTCTTCTCCTCATTTCTGATAGGGTTTTTGAAATATTTCTATGATTTTTGTAAATAATTTATATATCCTTTATATCAAGTCTTTATCTGATGTGTTGAATGTGGATATTATTTCTCATTCCATTAGTTGGCTGTTAATTCTAGTCCATGGTTCTTTTGCCATGCAGAAACTCTTAAATATGATGCAGTCACTTTTGCTTATTTTTGATTTTGTTGCCAGTAGTATCAGATCATTAAAGATATTTGGGTAGGAGAAGGAAAGAGTAGGAAAGAAATCAAGGGTGGAGGAAGAAGATGAGAAAGGGAAGTAATAATGGAACAGGACTTGGGGGTTTTGTTCTACTAGTGATGTGGGAGAGTGGTATAGCTATAAATCCAAACCACAGATTCAACGACACTGAAAATATGAGGTAATAACTGAACTTTGTAATGTAGTCTGTCAGAGTGGGATGTTGATGGGTGAAAAAGGGAACACTGGTGGAGAGAAGCTGACACTGGTTGTGGGATTGGTGCTTAGATATTAAATATAACTTTGTAAATCATAGTTCTTTAAATAAAATATATTTAAAACATAAACAATATGCTTGTACAATTCCTGTCTCTAGTAATCAATACAATTCCAAAACCAGATGTCATGAGTGAAATGCTGTCTTCTTGGGAACATATTTCATAGATTTACTCTGAAAATCCAATGCAGTGCATAACATAAGAAGATTTTTGCTTTTCCAGTGACAACATAATCAATCCTTGTGGGTATGGCACCATCATTACACGTGCTTCTTCCCATTCATTCAATGATGTCCTTATATTTAAGGAAACACAATAGTCTTCATGTCTGCATTTGGTGTAACAGAGCAGAGTTCATATTAACCATTTTAGCCCCACTTGAGTGCCCAGGCAAGCTGCTGAATACTACATTGATCAACTACAGGAAGACTTGAAAATCAATGCCAGAGATTGAAACAATTTTGAAACCAGAGTGACTGAACAAAATCTGTGCTTAGTGAAAACACTAAAATCCTAAAGTGACCTTGTCAATAAGGCAGATAGATACAGACTTAGGGGTCTTCATCCAACATGAATCTGAAATCAGGACTGTGTCTGGCACCTTCCATTCAAATTAAACTGAGCCTCCATAATTAAAACAACGGCTTGTTGGTGGTTTGTTTTATTGATCAAAACCAATGCTAGCTGTTTAAATCACACACATTTTTCAAATGCATATTAGCTATTTATGGGAAAAATAACTCTTCTTTTAATTTTTATACTTGATATTTTTCACCATTAATGACAACCTCAGGGAAAATTGGGCTATCCCTTCTCATTATAGAAAAACATGTTTTCTAAAACCATATCATTTTGATCCACTAACTGAGTCGTGTAAAGGTCCTCCATTTAAATAAACCTTTAAAACCCCCATTAATAGATTTCAAACTTTATGAGATTTAATATAATTTAAACATAGAGAAATTATAACCAATATATGGGGGATTTAAATAGAAATCTTGTAGATGAAAATAAAAGCCAAATCATATCAAGCTATATCACACCACCAGAGTCTGGAGAATTGAAGCTGCTATTAAATTTCTTTGAAAATAACAATCCTCACACATTCATAAAAACCTCTAGGCAGATCCTATTTTGCCTCGAGCTAATGTTCTAGATACATTACACTGAAGATAGTGTTGGCTTTAGCACATAAGCCCTTCCATCAAGTGCTCAGCCTTGTGTAGATGTTGAATTGTCCCTGGAAGAAGAGATGATGTATGCTGAGGTCAAATCATTCAGAAGAGGTGATTCCAGAAATTGTGGACTATCATTCCAACAGTGCTTCAATGGCTCTAATCATTTCCCCCATCTTATGGGGCTTGGCAGCAGGTTGTATGAAGCTCAACAGCTCTCATGGATGGAGGCAAGAAAGGATCAGGGGCCAGAGCAGTGGCATAAGCTGTAAGGCATCTGCTTTGCCAGTGTTAGCCTATAGGACAAACTGTGGTTAGATCCCCCATCTTCCCACATGGTCCCCAAAGTCAGGAGCGATTTCTGAGCATATAACCAGGAGTAACCCCCTGAGCATCACTGGGTGTGGCCCAAAAACAAAAACAAAAATAATCTTTCAGGTTCTGCACTGCCAACATCAGGCTGGAGATGCCTGCAGACATGGGATTCAGGGAAACTCATTTATGAGAGCAGAACTGATTGTTTACCTTGTTTCACTTAAAATGTCCAGAGGTCCAGAGTCATGGAAAACAACTGGTAGAGCAAGAGTCAGCAGGCTTCACAGACTCAAGCCTGAGCTCTTCTTGTTCACTAAATTTTAGATTCTAGACCTACAGTTGCTGTACAGTTTCAGGTGATATAGATATATGTGATACATGTGTTCATCTTATAAACAAAATAAATGAGAGGGAGTTGAAAGATTGGCATCTGAGTTGGGGTTGAGCAATTTAAGACTGTGTATCTGGAAAAAGGATTCACATTTCAGGAGGGCTTAAGGAGAGCAGATTGAGTCCCCAAAACCTTAGCTCATTGGATAACTGTTTTTCTAAGAGAATAGAATTGAAAAGGTTTTAAGATTTTAAGCATGTTGTTTATAAGGTGTTACCAACTTCAAACAAATCGGAGTAAATTAAAGATTAAAAAATAAGCAATTCACTTATAGGATGTGATAATTATGACATGTCAATACCATAAAATATAAATATAGAATTTTGAAATAATTAAAACCCCACTATAAACCTAAAAAATTATATCATCCACATTGGTGAAAGGAATTTGACACTAGTGATAGGACTGATGCTTATTAACTATGCCTGAAGCTTAATTATGAATAACTTTGTAAATCACAGAGCCTTAATGTTTCTTAAATATAAAATAAAAAATACAACATCCATCTCTCAATTTCATAATTGGAGCTACCACTTCTAACTCACTCCTCCTTCCTCTGTTTGAATTCCTGTCCTGAAAGTTGAAACTATTAAGAGAATTGATTAAAATTAACTGCTTTATAAGAGAAGTTTAAAGACAAGTTTGTGTTGCACTATTTTCTCCCCTGTTCTGAGCTCTAGTTGCTTAATTCTCTAGTGGCAGCTAAATGGAGATTTTTTTTTCTCACATCTCAGCTGCCTACTGGGGAACCTCTCTCTATGATAAGGACCTAAATACTCAGCCTAAAGGAGAACTCTTTCCATTTTTGATCATGAGTTTACTGCATAGAACAAAACCATACCATCATATAGACCTTTGATTATTTTCATAAAAGGTTCCACTTCAAGCTCTTCCCAATGTTACAACACTAAATAAAATAACATAATCATTACAGGTAGGAACCAACCTTAGGAACATTGTTATATTGGTTTTAAAGAGAATTACATAGTTATGTATATAAACACAGGTAACTTTTTTTTTTGTCAGCAAATCCCTAGAATTGGTTTATCAAAGGAACCAGCACTAACTAATGCCATGTGACATTGTCGATTTTATCCTGAGACAGAAAATGTGATTAGTGGGAAGAGTGTTTTATAGAATCTGTAAATAGCTATATAGTAGTTGAAATTTTAGTTGCTGTGTACGTGTGCATGTGTGTACGTGTGCGTGTGTGTACATGTGTGTGTGTGTGTGTGTGTGTGTGTGTGTGTGTGTTTGGGTGGAAAAGGGAAATTTCCGAGCAAATTATCAGGAATCTGGGTAATATTGAGCAAACAAGACTGGATGCTTCCATGCTTGACTTATTTTTTGCAATCATGGGAGCCTCTAGTAATGCTGTGAGGCCATGTGGTACAATAGATGAAACTTAGGGCTTCATATATACAAAGTTTCCCATGCAATATAACCACCCTGACTTTAGTTTTAATAAATGTAGCATGATTAGTTATGTAAAGTATATAAACCTTACACAGAAGTTCCTCATACCATATATGCAACTTTTCTGTAAATTAAAAGTAATGCCAATGTAAAAATAATGTTTAAAATACTTTTCTTAATAAAATAAAAACATAAATTATTATTTTGATGCCTGAAACTAATACCTGATTGTGCCTTTTGATTATTTTTTATTCTTTAAATTAATTTATTGAGGTATTATTGACACAAAACTCAAATATATTTAATGTATACAACCACATGAGCTTGATGAGGATAACATGCCCACAAAATATCACCCCAACGAAGTGATAATGGTTTCCAGAACCTAACAAGTACAAGTAAAAAATGGTAGGCTTTGGGGAGGAGGTAGAGAGATGGTGCCCCTTGTATGCTATTGGTAGGAAATGTAAAATGGTGCTGCTTCTAGAGAAATTCTTAATAAAGTTATAAATAGAACAATCAGGTTATCCAGCAATATCCAAGGATAAAAATCTGGGTCTGAAAAGCAAATCATCTTGAGTTTATACTGCAGTGTGTTTTTGTTTTGTTTCCTTTAAGGGGACCACACACAGTGAAACTCATGGGTTACTCCTGGATCTGCCTCAGAAATTACTGCTGGCAGAGCTCAGGGAACTATATGAGATGCAAGATTGAATCTGAGTTGTTTGTGTTCAAGTCAAGGATCCTACTGGCTGTATTGTGTCGCTTGACCCCCCCCCCCCGCCCAATACTATATCTTTAATGATAAAAAGACCCATTTACACTCTATGTAACTTGTAATCCAATTATTTGTTCACTGAAGCTCTCAAGAAACACAACTTCTTTAGTTGACAAGCTCCAGATATTCCATTTGGTCACTTTTGGGAAAAACAGTGTTGGTAAGAATTGGAAAGCAAACATTAATTTTATATTGTGATTCCATTAAATCGGATCACTTGTTTACTTGTAAGGTAAAAGAACATCTTAAAATTTATGATTTTAACCATTAAATTAGAAATATATGACAAGAAGACCTCTTCTATTTCTATTTGTTCTCTCTTTGTCAACCACATAATTGTGCTCAAAGATGGAAGATGAAGGTTTTTCTGTAACCCTATCTCCAAAGTCGCTGACATTTCCAGCGAGAAACTGCTGTAATCATTTAATGTCTATTTGAATGGAGAGAAATAAGTGGCTTCACTAACTGATTAACAGGAGTTCAGGACGGGTAGTTCATCCACAAGCAGAAGGTTCTCCTAACCCTGCAGATGCAGAGGAGATGGGTAGCCTACCTTTCTGACTCTGGCCTCTTCCAAACACCAGGTCTGACCTTTGTGCCCTTTACTCAAAAGACTTTATCAGCAGCCATTCCCATGGAATCTCAGGAAGTCCTTACCGGAGGAGTGCTGAAAATGTAGAAGGAGCAGCCTTTCAAGGCCAGGAACTTGGATCTGAAGGTTTGAGAAGAGCTGGTACCTTCGAGTCTCTCAGTGACCCACCCCATATGCACAACCTGCAGAGGGAAACCTTTAAAATTAAACACCAAGCCTACTGAGAGCACACTGTTACAGGGTAGAAAGAACAAACAAGAGGTCCTTCACGACTTTAGCAAGGTAATATTTAGCAGATTGGGGGACCTGAGAGATCTAAATCAATTTACAAACCTCCAAATCAAGTGTCCTTTACAAAACTTATACATAATCTGAGTTGAAGCTAAAGACTTTGTATTAAGCCATAATCTATATTTGAGCTTCTGAGAATTTTTAGTTTATATTTAGCAACTGTAAAAGCAATGCACATTCCACATGGTCCTGATAAGCACAGTATTTAAATTCATTCTATTTGGTGGCTAATATTACAAAATGTCTTTGAGTTTAGCAAAACAATTTATTAATATTTTCATTTTATAGTCAATATGCACTTCACATGTTTATTTTCACTAAATTCAATTTCCTAAGGACTGTGAACACAATACAAAACTGGCAGGCACTTAAAAATTGCACTGAATTTTTTAAATCTTGTAATACAAAATGTAAACTTTAACAAGTCAGAATGCGATTAAAAAATTAATGGCAATAGTCACACAATTTAAGAATTCAGTGCATGTATCCTAGTTGACATGAAACTCAAATCCCTGTGTGCCTTACCTAAAATTTTAATGTGACACATATTTTATAGTAAGTGGTAAGAGTAATTTCATTTTAATTTTCTCATTCTGCCATGTTATGAAAAACCAATTAACAAATTCTTAGGCACTAGCTATTTAAAACAACTTATACATTTAAGCAAAATTAAATTATCATAGATGTGCCAACCGCTTTATAAAATGAAACTGCCTCTAGGTTGGTGTGGGGTGAGGTGAGGTGAGGCATTCTTCAAGTCTGAGAACCGAATACTAATTGGAAGTGCCCTGGAGAAAACCTGCCTGCCAAGGATAACCACAACTCCAAGCACGCACTCCCTGTCTTCATCTAGGACTTGGTAAATCACTGATAGCTTTCACTCTTATGCCTATAAAATGTTCCTGTGGTCAAAATGCTAGATAAAAATTCATAAAGATCAAATTTCTGTAAGTTTTCTTAGTGCTAGAAAAGAACAAATCAAGGAGTATTGTTCCATAGAGTTTGGTGAGAATAGCTCCACAGTCAAAATTATGAGGCTTTGACAGTTGAATACAAATAATTCAGTGCAGTCAAAGTTTTAATTCGTTTTATTGGGCTGTCCTAGATACGCAGAGCTTTTTTAAGTAACCCAAATTGTTTACTGGCTCATGAACTTGTAAGTTTATTAAGATTCAACATGAAGATTAGTAACTGCATTTGTGTAACAGTTATTAATGTTGCAATAGTTTCATTAGTACTATTACTATGAGAAAATGATATTTTCTATGTGTGCTTGGGCATAATTATATTTTTTGAGCATCTGGTATGTTTTTTATTGGAATACGAAATTGAACAACCCTAAATAATAACTTCAGGAATGGGAAAACCTTCACTAGTGGGTACTGGCCAGCACAGCATATTGTGAGAGCATCTTGTGAAAACCAGTGAAACACAATGGACTACTTGGAGATCTTGTATATTTGAGACTAGTTAAAACATTATTTGTGAAACATTTTTCCCTTCATCTGGTTATCTGATATAGATACATTTTTGTGGCTTTCAATACTACCATTAATTCTGTTATCAATCTAAGCATACTCAATTTCTACTGCTAAAAAATAGCTGGGCTATTAGTTTTCTTATCTCTGAATTTTAAGATTTCTTTGTATTTTTATAGTCAGTAATGTTTTGTACTTTGTGGCACCTGAGTTTGAGTTTCTTTTTAGTTTATTTGGGCAACACCTGGATATGCTCAAATCTAACTCCAGACTCTGCTCAAAGGTCACTCCTGGTAATACTTGGGGTTGATATGCAATGGTAGAGTTTGAATTTTAGGTACAGTACACTATCTTTCTGATTCTAAGGTTTTGAAGACTAACATAAATTTTATTGGGAATCACTTAATTCCAAACACTATTATATTATTATATAGTTTATTATAGGATTATTTTAAAAATAATTGCAAGTCTAGAAAGATAGTACAGCAGATAGAAGTTTTCCTTGTACAGGGCTGGCTTGTGTTCAATTCTGAGCATGCCATATGGTCCCCCTAATATCACCCAGCACAATTACTGAATATAGAGTCAGGAGTGAATCCTGAACACTCTCGTGAATAGCTTAAAACATAAAAACAAGAGAAAGAGAAAACTACTAAAAACAATGTCTCATAAATCAGCAAGTCTTCCATAGTAATGAAAAAAAATATTATTTTAACAAAACCAGAGGTTGGTTCAGAAATGAGCCTCCATTAACAGACAAGAGAGTTTTAGAACATGTTAGATCCTTCATAAATTCCTACTGCGAGTGCACACACACATAGGAGGCTAATTCAGGTAATGCTTATAAACTGCATGTTTAGTGTATATATTTAGTTTCATTCTTTTTAAGGGTGCCACACCCAGTGTTTCTAAAAAGGATTAGGGGTGGGGGGTCACTCCTGGACTTTCTATACCTGAAGTGTGGATATGATAGTTCAGGGTTTGGTGCAGAGCTGGTGCTTTGTTCAGTTTGGCCAGTGGTGCTCAAAGGTCACAGCTCATTCTGGGCAGAAGGTCAAGTAGATAAATTTTCTTATAATAAAATGTATTAGAGTTGATGAACTATGCTGTGATTCCATGAAAATATCATTCTCTAATAATAATTCTTATTCACTTATTTTATAGTGTTTAGAGTATAACTCTTATTCTTAGTGGAGCCCCTGGCAACACTCAGAAGGTGCAGTAGGCTCTCTGTTTCCAGGACAAAATTCTGAATATCAAGTTACAGTCCCATAATCTTTGTGTTTTATGTCTATATTCTCAGGTTGTACGTTGGCACCCCACTATATATCCTGCAGTCTGTTTTGAGAAACCAATGAGGCAGCATGGGTGCCAAGACTTTGCATTTCTTCTCTGTTAATGTCAGGTCCTATAGTATTTCCCTTCTGGTCTGCTGGAGACCACCTAGTCCTTGAAAGTAAACATATTACTGTATCTGATCAATTCTACAGGGTTGTCAGAGAGTAATAGTTCCTTGGAAAAGACTGTGTTTGTCTCTTCCACCAGTCATGAACAGTGTCTTGGTAAGAGTTGCATTACTGTAGTGGGGAAAATACAATTAGATTATTTATTCAGATGATGAAGGGGAAAGTTTTTGCTTATTGATTACTATCAATGTATATATATAACAAGAATTTCTAAAAAACAGGGAGCTGGTTAAGATTTAAATTGTTGCTCATTTTTAAGTCAGCAGTCAACCAAAACTGGAAAATAAGACAGCGTCAAATCAGCATTCTGGGCCTGTCATAAGGTAGGACAAGATGCAGCTATTGTGTTCCCCGATTTGGAAAATGGGGTAAAGTTGATGTGAACAAAATCTACAAGAGACTGATTGTTGTTTATCAGAATGATGATTAGATAATAAGGTTGCTTCTAAATAAAATAGCTCAATATTCACCATATTCTTTTGGGATCTGAGTGGTTTTCCTCGACTACCATATTTTTAAAGTTAATTTCTTTTCCTTATTTGGGGTGGAGCCATCCAAAACTACACCACTCTCATGGCTCCCAGCTCTGTTTAAAGATCCCATCATGAGCAGAGAAGGAAAGATCTTGGAGTCTTTCCTTCCTCAGCTGCAAGCACAACATCTGATTTAGTTATAAATTTACTACCAAGAATTTTCTCCAAGTCCTTTTCATAGCTATGTAATAGGAAGGGAAAAGAGTGCACAGAAAACTATCATAGTTCAGAAAATCTCAAAATCATGGGAACAAAATTTGACTCTGCATGCTTACCAACAACATGGCTTAACAATTTCTAAACATTATAAAAAACAAGCAATATTTTTTCTTGGTGAGAAATCCTAAGAAGTCTTAGATTTGTGGTTAATTCAATGCATAGAGGGACTGTGGAGATAAAGTATAATTTGTCTTTACTTGAAGAAGAGAAGTCCCTCTGTATGTTTTATTTATAAAATCATATATTGAGATAATTTCAAGTCACTCAATATTTTGATGAAATAACTAATCATCCACTGCAATTTTTATTTCACAAGGGATGAACTTTAAATTGGAAACTGGTGGGTAGGAAATAATTTAATATGTTTGCAGTATCACAACAGTCAAAATATAGATGACAAAAAGTTATATTCAGAGATAGGCACTTCAAATACCTATGTGTGAGTAGAAAGTTAAAAGTGTATATTTTTTGCAAAAATGAAGACATTGTGTTTTTTTTCTTAGCATAACAGCAGCAAAGCCGCAGCAAGCATGCTCTAAGTAAGAACAAACTGAAAATAGGTATATTTATCATCTAATTCCAATTCAGTCTGAAAACTATTTATTTGGAGTCACAGGAGCTAGTGGAGAACTCAAGAACCCAAAATCCAAAAGCACGAAATAAATATGTTTATTTTTCTCTCTTCTGACTCCAGTTTTCCTCCTCCTAAGGCTGAATAATTTCTTGTAGTTGGTTTTCTCTCCTGTGTGTAGTTAATACCATGTTAGGTTCATTGTTCAATAGGAATTACACACTACAAGAATAAGTGAGACTACTTTTCTGACCAACATGATGATATACTAGCTACTAATAATTTGAAATGTCTATAAATTTGGCATGAACTTAATTAAATTCCATATGTAATTTAACTCTGGTGGAATTAATTAGCAAAGGACTAAGTAATAGCTTAGCTATTATTAGAAACATTTAGCTATTTTATGAATATATTTTAGGTATATGTAGTTCATAAATAATTTTCAGGGGAGCTAATTTTATCTTTTACATTATGAAGTTTCTAATGGCTTAATACATGTTCCAAGAAACATACATTATAATTTTATGAACACCTACCTGATTGTATCACCATAATTAAATTAGGAAGATGTAACCATTATAATAAAGGACCCTATTTTCATCTATCTTTTCTGATACCATTTCCATAGGAAAGTACCTTTTCACTTCAGTGAGTCAAGATAATTGGTTTACCATTCATCAGATGACAACTATATAGCTAGTCTGTTTCTTCATTCAGAAAATCCAGAATATCCATGGGTCCTGCAGGTTTCTTATAAATGTGGGATTCAGCAATCTACATATTATTTTAATTAAGACTTTAAGGAGACAATTATTTTGAAAATATTCATAGCTGCCTGCCATTTTAGCAGGATAGACATATGTTCTAGTCTGCCAGGGGCAATTATAAATTTATGCCTTGTTGTCTTACTATTGCTTTTAGGTTGGTTTTCATCCCTGAAAAAAGTGCCACAGTCTGGATGACAAAAAATATCAACAAATTATTCATATCATATAAGTGTAAAATCTGTACCCTATGTCTCTGATATTTTCTTCCAATTCATATAAATCAATCATTTTTAGGAAAGAAAAAATTGTTTTCTGTTTTGAAACATCTAAACTCCCATAATATACAAAACTTTCAGTTCTTTGAGAAAATGTGAAATAAACCTCTAACAATTTACTCCAAGGTATGCCATTATTTAATAATTTAATAATCCTACACAGTAAGGCTCATCTTTCATAAATATGATTTAGCAATTTCTTTCCAAACAGATGCATTCAACCCTCCAATTGAATTCAAAGCCATATATAAAATCTGTTTATAAAAAGGCATTATCTATTCTAGCTTTCTTTATTGTAAAAAACTGGGGTTCAGTTATTAATTTTTTCAAATTATATCACCAGAAATAGATTGGGATTTGAATCCAGGTTTGAGTCAGATAAGCCCAATGGGAACTGAACCTAACAAACAAGATTTTATATGTACTGAAATTCCACTAAGATAAAGCAGAAACCTGATTACTCCACTGCTGCCCAGGCCTTTGAATTCTAACTCATTTAATGTCTTATGTGTTGGAAGTTTTATTCCTGACATATATTTAACTTTCCTTAAATAGTTGTTCATAGTTCTCATAAGTCAGTGATAAAGAATCAAAAAATTTCAGAGTAATAAAGGACATGTTTTGAATTTCTTCTAGTAGTCTTTCTCCCACTCCCCATCACATCATTAAAGTACATTACTTTCAAACTCTTGTTTTCTCTAACTGCTGTAAGTTCAAGTATTATGAAAATTTTAGTATATGTCTCCTCATAGAACAAGTATATCTGTACTGCCCTTCACTGCCAACTGCCAAGTCATGAGTGATGTGTGTGCATCAATGGAGGGAGATTTCTAACTTGTCAAAAAAGATATTTAATGCTCATATGACTTCTGAATAATTTTGAGTTTGTCTAGAGAAACCTTATCTCTAAATGGTAACATCCTTGGAGATCATAGCATTACTTTGGTCTGTCTTGTCATCAGCATTGATAAATTTCTCTACAAGACATATTTGATGGGCAACAATGGAGTCACACATATTCACTGCAAAAATCCAAGAGAGTGTTTTAGAAACACAAAGGACTGTAAGAAAATGTCTTATGTATGACAATATTAAATGAATCATATTAATTTGAAGTCATTTAATTTAGAATTCTACTTATTGAACTATCTGAAACAAAAATAGTTGATTAAATCTTGTAGGACTATTATGAGAAATAAAAGTTATATTTAGAAGAATCTTTTTTAGTGTTTCTTTTCAAGTTTCAAACGATGACTAGAGAGGTTTAATTTAAACTGTGACCCCAATTTCTTGTCTTTTTCAGTTAATATTGATGCAAGACAATTATTCTCCTGAATGTCTTATACTTCAAATTCCATTTTATCATCAAGAAATATTTAAGGACTATCGTAAAGATGCCTTTAAACAAAATAGGCACATTTTCCTCAGTTTTCTTAATTTTGGGATACAACACATATTTATTCAAACCTGAATATGTTTATTCAAAAAAATACTAAGCATAAGTTTAAAAGTCTTACAGTTACATAAAAACATTTTGCAATGTGATCAGATTTAAAAGAAAAATTCTTTTTGTGACTGAAATCCAACTATAGTCATGTTTGTAATCATGATGTTTAAATAAAGATACTATTAAAAATAAAAATAAAATTTTAAAGTAAAAAAGAAAAGTCAACCACCATGGTGGCTTCAAAGTTTACCCAAAACACAACTTTATAATGGATTGTTGTTATTTCTTGGCTTATGAAATAATCAGTCCTTGAATTAGGAAGCTGAACATATATTTAAAAGTTGGTCTTTAATCTCTGAAGCAATGAACTGAGAATTCTGAAGAGGACTTTATCCTATCACATCTGGGTCAAGGTGAGACTCTGCCTCTAGGTAAATAGATTATCCATACTGGGCAATGTTTTCCTCTCCACTTGTGATAATATCAGCTAAGTTAAGGGTCCCCAGAGCGAAGATTTCAAAAATGAGAGCAGTTATCTAAGAAGATTGCAGAATACTTAAGATTCCAATTATACAAGAAAGTCAGCAGAACCCCTCAGCAGAAACAATCATATCTATGTTATTGTTTAATTATGCTTCCTTACAAACCACAACCACATACAAATAAGGAAAGGCAGGCACAGAGAACTAGAACTAGAAACTTTCAATCCAAACTATTTTGACTATATATGGACCAATTTAGGGAGTTTACACTGAGGATCAGGTCCCCCTATATTAGATTTTACATGTATCATTGTTTTCAAACATGTTATGTGAAATATCATAAACAAAGACTACATTAGGTACTCTTTATATAGTCAGCACAGACAATACAATTCCTACCTGGTCACAAGGAGAACAGCATTTATTTGCCATTTTCATCTGTAGAGAGAAGAAAGTGAGGAGTCACCATGACAAGTATATTAATGCCATAATTTCTCAACCTGTCTAATTGGCAACTGAAATTAATTAGCTGCATAAAGTGTCCTTGGGAATAAGTTTCTTTTATAATGAATCTCTCATCTTAAAACCAAACCAGAGCAAATAAAAATGTATGATAACAATTCTCATAGAAGAAAGGTGATATTAGCACATTTAAATTATCTTTCCAAATGTCAGTAATTTGTATTAATGAAGGTACAGGTCAGAAAAATGCTTAAATTTCAATATGTGGAGAAAAAGTAACTTATGTTCTATATAACCTTTTTGGAGGGGGGTATGTCACACCTGGCAATGCTCAGGGCTTACTCCTATCTCTAGAAATTGATCCTGGCAGCCTCAGGGGATCAAATGGGATGCCAGGGATTAAACTCGGGTCAGCTCTGTACAAGGCAAATGCCATACAACTGTGCTAACATTCTGGCTCGGGTTCTTTATAACCTTTGATAATTTTAAAATTTGCTTCTCTATTTATTTTTGACTAAATGTTGCAAGGTGCATATTCTTTCCCAAAAATTTTATCAGTAAGAAAATAGAGGATCATAATAATAAAACACCCAGTGGAAAGCAATTTCAAATCCACATTCCAGTTCAAATTTTCTTTCCTTTGCTTGTCTACTGGCTGCATGTGTGAGGATCTCCTAGAACTGAAAAATTCACACCACTACCTGCACTTCTGCAGCAATCATCTAGGACTGCTGCTCTCAAAGATTTCTTATATTTTCTTATATAACTGAAGAAAGATAGCCTGGCCTTAGGATTCAACATGTGTGGTTTTCTCAAATATTTGAAACTGATAATGAAGTTCTGTTAATGGCTTCCAAAGAATGGTGGAAATTAGAAGGAAGTGGGTTAGTGAGTAATGGAAAGTGATGGATACTAGGTGCTATGGTGCCCCCTGGAGCAGAAACAGAATTGGGATACCAATGCAATCATGGCCAAGTCATGGAGAGATAAGAAAGCAAATGACAGATCATGTTGTCCAGGATTATTGACAGTTTGGCATCAATTTTGTGCAGGTACACAGCTGCTGCTTTATGGAACTTAAAATCTCTATTGGTTATTCAATTCCACTTAATCTCATTTTTCCTTAACTACACATTTTTCTATTTACTTTGAATATTAACGAGGTTGCTCAGGGAGACAGAACTCTTTCAATCCTGGACTCTTGTAGTCAAAATATTAGCTGTAAATTTTCTGATTAGGTGTACGTACTTCTAAGTCTTTATGTGATTTTTGGGTACGATATCTTCTTGGTTGAATAAACTTGGTTCCCTAAGTAAAAATAGCATATTACATAGATGCTGTGGATTCAACCTGGGTCAGCTGTACACAAGGCAAGCCTTACCTACTGTATCCTCTCCAGCCCCAATTTTTAATGTTTTAAGAATTAGATATGATATGTTAAAAAAAGGTAAAGGGTTTTGTTTTAATGTTTAATGTTATAAATTACTGTTAAGGCTACTTATAAATTATACCAAAATATTTATTATTTCCATGCAAAGCAAGAAGTAGAGTCAGGCTGTGCTTACATTTTGTAGCGTCAAATCACCGATGTTTGCTGATACAGCCCTCAGCCATTCTGCACTCTCCTGTACTGTGTAAAACTGGAGAATCCCGGAGCTAACCCCGTCCAAAGCCAGCACTTCAAATGCACTGGACCTGCAGGAGGAGGAAAATTGGTATTGTGCAAGGGAGACGCTGGAACCCAATCCTCCAACACACAAGGTCAGGGAAGTGAGGTCTGGGGCTTTTGGAATTTCTACAACTATGTCCTGGTTGATCTGTTAAATACGACAGGCAAGCATAGTTGACAAGTAGCCACAGAACTAACACCTTCCATTCATTAAATAAGTGCACTAAAATTATATCCAAAGCTTGAAAAATCACTGTACTCAAGGCTATTTCTAATACAATTAAATATGAAAATAAATAGACATAGGATATAAATCTTGCTCTTGTAAAATATTTAAGGTAATTATTTTACAGGACCCTTCGATATAATTCTTTTTAATGCTATCATCCAGCCCCTTAAACGCTTTATTTAAACACTTCATGCAATGATGACAGGATAAATTTAAGCCTCATCATGATTCAACACTGATGCTATTTTATAAGCACAAGTACATTTTTATTTTAAAAAGAAGTGTTATGTGCTTATGATGGTGCTTTGAATAAATTGATTCTTCTTACATTCTTTCATAAGAATCAACTTGCTACAAGTTCATCTATGGAGAATTTGTTCATTAATAGTAAATAGTTGCCTACATCTCAGCTGTCCTTTCTATCAAGTCATAACTTAAGATATTTACATATTATTATATATAAAGAGAGATGAGTTAGGCTCTTCTCAAAACTCTTATGCTGAAATTTTAATCCATAGTTTGTCTATATGTGGTGTGGCATGAGAATTTGAGTTTTAATAAGACTTGGGATGAGGCACTGATCACTTAGGAATGACAATGTTCTGATGGGAAGAGGCTGTAGAGTCACAGTCTCGCTATTTCACTAGGAGAATGTGACACTGGGAGAATGCACTCATTAGGGTAAAAACCTCTACTGACAACTTGACTTTTAGCTTTTCTGGTCCCCATAACTAGGAGAAAACAAATGACTCATCTAATGAATCCAATCCATGGTATTTAGCTATGGCATCCTGATTTGTCTAATACAAATGCTTACAAAAAGTAGTATTATTGGGGCTGGAGCAGTAACACAGTGGGTAGGACATTTGCCTTGCACGTGGCCAACCAACCTGGGACTGGCTTGGGTTTAATTCCTGGCATCCCATATGGTCTCCTGAGCCTGCCAGGAGCAAGTTCTGAGCACAGAGCCAGGTGTAACTCCTGAGCACCATTGGGTGTGCCCTCCAAATAAATTATGTTCTTCTGTTCATTATGTCAACCATGTCTCCTATATTATCATGTGTTTTAGCACAGAAAATTGACAAGAAAAATAATATATATTTTAAAATAAAAGGTCAATACAAAATTGTTTTAATACTTTTTAAATATGAGTTTAAAATAGGTTGGATAAACAAAAACAAAGATTATAAAGAGTTGAGCACACTATAGAATTGTGCTTGATGTTTCTGACTCAGAGTTACTAAATAATTTTTCTCATTAAATATTTTTGTCTTTTCATAAGCAAGATCCCTGAAAAGCACCATTTTTCTCTTAATTAGTATTTCTCTTAATCAGTACACATGGTCCTTTATTTATCAATGATTTTTCTTTTGATAACAATATACAAAATGGTAAATGGGAATATTTTTTAGCATTTAATTTTTGAGATGGGAGAATTGAAGGTAGAATTCTCCATGGAAAGCCAGACAATAGGATAAGAAATGAATAAAGAACCTTTAATATGGTAACAGGGGCAAGGATTTCTTACCTCTGCATGTCCCATGCAGTTCTATCTAATGACTTCTTCCTATGTTGTCTAACTTGTCTATCTAGTCATCATTAAAATTCTTAACCTCAAGATTAATCAATTTCCTAAGAGGCCTTCTTTAAATTCCTATGTGCCCATTTATAATGTATCTCTTAAGTGAAAATTAAAGGCTTAATAATACTGTGGGTGGAGATCCATAGAAACAGCTAAAATAATGTAACCAGTAACAAAACAAATTAATTAAAAATAAGCATATTAACAAGCCCCAGGTGGCCAAAGGCATAAGAAGAGTCTCATCAATATGTTGGAAAATAAAAAAGCAGCAGAAACCAAAAGTGTCAGATCAAACAAATATTTTAAAGCAACCACTATAAATGTACAAGAAGTAGAAAGAAATCATGTTTATAAAAATGTATGTGATTACAGTGTTGCCTCAAATATAAAAATCAGTAGATAGAAACTATCAAAAATAAATGAATGAATATATTGAGATTAAAAAAAAAGCCACACAGTAAATAAAGTAAAATGTTTGCTAGTAAGAATATCTAGTAAATTTAAGATGACAGTAGAGTCAGTTAATTTGAAGATACCAATTTTTAAAATAACTGCAACAGAAATAGATTAAAATGCAAGAGAAATAAATTAAAAATAAATAAAAATAAAAACTTGTAATTTTTGAGAAATATGGTACACAGGCATTAAATATATCAATATATGTATAAAGGAAGTATCAGAAGAGAAAAGGAGCACAAATTTTAATCTAAGAAATAATACAAATTTAAATATTTTAATATTGGCATCTTGATATTTAAATATCAAATATACAAATTTATCACAAATCATTAATATCATCCAAGAAGCTAAAGTAACTTCAAGGAAGACAAAATAGATTCACAGTTCTCATTTTGTTAAAAATGTTAAAAATAAATAACAAAGAGATATGACAAAATTTCCAGAAAGGAAAAACATGTTACCTATAAGTAAACAACAAAGTAATAAGTGCTGACTTTTTTTGGCAGAAAAAATGGAGTGTATAAGATTATGAGTAACATAGTCAAAGTGCTCAAATAAAATTCTGTCAATGAATAATTCTGTAGCATGAAAAGCTACATTTCAAAAACAGAACTAAAATGACATTCCATGATAACACAATGAAAATGTTGATAATGGAATATTATAAGAAAAATGAGGGCCCGGAGAGATAGCACAGCGGCGTTTGCCTTGCAAGCAGCCGATCCAGGACCAAAGGTGGTTGGTTCGAATCCCGGTGTCCCATATGGTCCCCCGTGCCTGCCAGGAGCTGTTTCTGAGCAGACAGCCAGGAATAACCCCTGAGCACTGCTGGGTGTGGCCCAAAAACCAAAAAAAAAAAAAAAAAAAGAAAAATGAAAACACTCAGACTAAGACTAGAAGAAATTGTCTTTAATTTAATTAAAGCATTCTATAGAACACAGGTTGAAAACTTGTAAATTGATAATGAAAAGTGGGAATAGAGTGATAAGGCAGAGGGTAGGGCGTTTGCCTTTCATGGGGCCAACCTGGGTTCAATCCCCAGCATCCCACACAGAGGCAGGAGTAATCCCTGAGCACTGCCAGGTGTGGCCCTAAAACCAAAAAAGAAAAGTGATGAATCTGGAGTCTAATATATTTTCTTATGTGAAGTATACTAGCTAGGTAACTTTGAGATTAGTTTTTCTGCTGCACTGAACAGGTTTCAAATTTGCCTATCTTTAAGATACAAATTAAACACTTTAAATAAGTTTCCTACAAGTCCCTAAGTACCATACAAACATTGTCACTCAGTAAAAAAAAGCAATACAAGTCAAACCGTATGTTAAAGGAAATGATCAGAGTTATGATATTAATGCTTATGAGAGATACCAACATTCATAAAGTGTGAAAAAAGGGCTTATTGTTAAAAGAATGGTAGTTGAGTTAGTTACACAAACAATTTTAATACATGCTTACTGTTTCTAACTTCCCATTGAATCTAAGGATTTATTTTCTCAGCATTTCCTATGTTTAGTGTTTAGACTTCTCTCCTTTAAAAACCCTCTTTCACTACCCATTGGTTAAGATTACTCTGCAGACTCTGTAGGCAGGCTATTTAATCAGACTCTTCAGGATTTTCTTCATATAGTCAAGAAGCTAAAAATTACTGTATAAAACTGGCACATACACACTTTCAATGATAATCACTCACACAGACTTCTCACCTTAAAAATCTGCAGTAAAAGCCAAAATAAGGAAAGGTAGGTTCTCGGCATCTCTTATTCTCCCCAGGAGAAATCTGGCCAAGTCTTGGACATTTACATTAATGGTAAAAGTATGACTCAGCAACACTTGGGAAAGCCTATCCTCTGCTTTCCAGGAATTGTCTCAAGTCCTTAGAGAAGTTTTGAATTTTATAAAGATGACTGTGGTTGCAGTTTTTCACGACAGATTTCAATTCAGTTTTGGGCTAAGCCAAATAAATAAATTCCAATAAAGTTCAAATGACACATATTTTAATTTATTAGAATATTAAAAAAAAGAATATTAAGGCATTGAAGTCAAATATGCATAGGGCTTTATGGTATTTGAGTCTTTCTTGTGCTCCTTGGAGTCACTTTTCAAAGATCAGTGGTCTTTGGATGCATCTATTGAACACCTATACTCCAATCTTGCCAGTCTTGCATGGACAAACATTCCCACAGATGCTCTTCTCAATGTCTAGAACCACTTTCTTCCATGTTCATTTACCTTCTGTGAAGTTCCCTTTATCTTTTTCTTTTTTGGTGGGGCACACCCAATTGAATCTCAGGGGTTACTCCTGGCTAAGCGCTCAGAAATTGCCCCTGGCTTGGGGGGACCATATGGGACTCTGGGGGATCAAACCGTGGTCCTTCCTTGGCTAGCGCTTGCAAGGCAGACACCTTACCTCTAGCGCCACCTCTCTGGCCCCCCTTTATCTTTTTCATACCAAATAGTTATGTATGTATGTATGTGTGTGTGTGTGTATGTGCACTAATCCATGTGTGTCTTAATGGTTATGGGCTTTTCAACAATTTCAATAATTAATCTTTTTCAAGTCAGCTTCTTCAGATGTGAAGTGATATAGCACATTTCAGCTATTTTTAAAGTCCTCAGTGTTGACAGTTGTCAGTGTCCTATGGCAAAGCCCACACTTCAAACCATCTCCTTCAACTTTGCTGTGGAGTCCCAACACCTACACAAAATCTGACTCGTAGAACTAATTATTCTTAATGTCTCCCCATAGCTTCACCATTAAAGAAACTACGACATTTGTAATTCACTGTTTTAAAACAAACTGTACATTTTTAATTAACTATTCATTCAGTTGGCAAACCTATTCAATGTTCATGTCAATCCATTAAGAGCATACTGCTATTTTACTCTTTTTCCTTGTCAGTATACTCTCTTTACACCTGTCTGTGGAAATCCAAAGAAAGTGTGAGCATATTTCATCTCATGGTTGAGAATAATTATCATCTACTAGGCAATATATAAAGAAAAATATTTGGATGTCTTAAGACCTTGAAAATTTTGGTTCCTTTTTCTATTTTGAATTTTACTTTTATTTTTTCAGTAAAAGTCAAAAAATGTTTTCTTCCTATTTCCCACACTATGTATCTACATTTCTATGCATTTCATATTAAATATTAACACAAAGGGCCAATTTAAATCAGGCACCATTTTTTGGCTTTGTCAGTTTAACAAGTTGTTACTGAAAAATTTAGGGAATACACAAATGTTCGCTTGAGATAACAAAACATCCAGATAAGAAAGATAACTTTCCTTTGTGTTTCCTAAAAGAACAATTTACCTCTTCTTCCGTCTTCACAAAACCAGATTTCCATTTTCCTCATCTATGGCCTTATGTAGAGAGCAAGGACTTCTGAGATGGAAGAGTCAGAGGGTTCCCTAGGAGGACAACCACAGTCATCCAGAGAGCTAAGCACCCTTCCAGGGTCCTATGGAAGAAGGAAAGGAAATAGAACAGAACCACAACATATCCTAAGGGACATTCTTGAGGTAGGGCCATCCTTTTCTGACTCTATGTCTGTGCCTCCGGTTGGACTGTGTGTTTCTAGGAATATGGATCTCTAGAATCCATTTTTCTTGTTTACTATCTAAACTGGTACCTGCATACAGCTTCTTGTGTAAATACCTTTGCCCATAAATATATGCTTGAGTGCATTCAGCAAGATGTGCCAGGCTGCCACATGTCACCCCCTATGAGAATAGAAAAACTCTCCTTCTCACCCCAGATATCTCTGAAGTGTCCTCACCTGCAGTAAGCACACTGAAGGGTCACAAATGTGGTTGTTGACATGACCTAGATATTAGTTGTGTGGGTATATTCGGTCACTGTGTCTGAAAGTAGACAGTTATAATAATTATCCTCTTTTCTGAGAAAAATCAATAGTGAGGGTACTTATAAGGCTCTATGTGATTTGTGCTGCTTCTGGCACATCTGCTACTGGGACACTATCTTCCTTCTAAGGAATCAAGAATTCACGATCTATGTACTACATATTCTCAGTAGCAATGGTAAACAGATAACCAACAATAAGAGTTGGAGGCTATTGCTTATTAAAGGCTCACTTTGTGCAGTGCTTTATTCTGAGAAATTTAACTTTTTAAATTTTATTTCACCTCAACAATCTTACAAATCCTGTGTTATTATTGCCATGTTCCAGATAGTCCTGTCCAAATCTTTGTCTCAGAGAGCTTTGCTTCCTTAGGAAATGAAACTAGAATCTTTATTTGAATCCACAGTACAGGCAATAGTAATAGTGATGTTTGTCCTGGTTCTCAGTTATCCAAACCTATAATGTCTAATTCATTTCCTGAAAGCATAAAAACAGGAACTGCCGGAAACCAGGCAGGGATCATCTTTCCACTAGTGTATATTGACCCCATAGCAATGCCCAACTACATGGTAAATATCCTAAGGGGAAAGTGAAAATTCCCTGAACGACCCTCCAGCCTTAACATCACAGGCATAGTAACCATATATATGGAATCTCCAGAGTCCCACTATCCTTACAATCTAAACACATTTAGTAAAACAATAGTTTTTAACTTGTAAAGGTTGTTTTTAACTTTTTTTAAGCAGGTGTCCATCCACATATTGGCAGTAGAAAGACTCCTAATTAGCTCACTCCAATTGTATGTGGACTTAATTGGCCTTCACTTCCTCCTCCCAACGAAGTATAAGGCCTCAGAATTCCAATAGAAAGCCTTGATTGTTGGGCACAATCTGGTATAAATCAAGTGATAAACATTAAACAAAGTGTTATCTAGAAGAGTAGCTGAAAGTATTGGGATATCAAACTTGCAAGCACCAAATCTCATCGTCCATTTCTATGACTATGGGCTCGGTTTTTACTAAAAAGCAACGAGGGAGAAGATGGAACATGCACAGAAATCTCAGGAATGAGGTATTAAATAAAAAATTTAGGGATTTGTGGTAAAAGATAAAGCCATCAGAAAGGACCATCCAGGTTCCCAGTTTGCCAGACATTTAAATTAAAGAAAGCAGGGGCCAGAGTGGAGATGCAGTGGTAGGGCCACACAACAGTCTATCCTGAGTAGTGTTCTATATTCTTTAATGCACTTTTCAGGAACAGGGTGAAAAGACTCAAATATATCCCAGAGTACTGACCCAAATTGTGTCACTGTGGACACTGTACCTCTGGGAGCTGTTCTTCAGTCATGCAGTAGGCTAGTGCTACGTAGCAGGCAGGACCAGGTCAAGGCAACATAGTCCACAGCTGAATCTCAATAAGTCAAGTGCCAGTATCAGTGGGATATGGGACTTATGTAAAAGAAAAATAACTAATAAAATTGGAATACATTGTAATATAGATTTATGTCTCAAAAGGAAATGATAAGCTCAAATATAACAATGCCACTAAAAGGACTAGAAATATGCAAGCAACAAATTTTGGCTCTCACTATATTGGGTTCTCCAAGCATCTGCTCCCTCTGGACACAGCTGGTGAGGTTCATATTTGAGTGCTTTTGTGAAAACATAGCTCTCAGCAGGGGAGGAGGAGGTTTATAGAGGTGAGGTTGTCTCTGAAGAAGTGAGAGCCTACAGCTTGCAGGTCTCAGACACCACTATTGACCTGCTGTTAGTGTAAGTATCAGTAGAGGACCCTCAGGTGCTCAGTCAAGATGCTAGACAATAAGTAGTCTCTCCTCAGTTTTCTGAACTTTACAAAGCCTGTGCTCGTGATATTTTGTGGAAACAATATTTTATAAGAGTGCACATATTTTTCTAAGTTCTAAGAATGCAATGTTATACAACAAAATTTTGTAGTATGGTAACTTTAAATACATTTATATTTTTTATTAATATATTTAATACCAATGTTTCTGTCCATCTCTCTGCCGTGGTTACATCAATTCTATTATCTGAATCTAAGGGCTTGTTTTCTTAGGACATTATCCCTTGCTTTGTTTCTTTATATTCCACATGTACTTCAGTGAGCTCACCAGGTATTTGTCTTTCTGTCTTATTTCCATTAGTAGGCTGTTTTAGTTCCATTCGTGTTATGGAGACAAAAAGCAAGATTATTTAGAGCTGACAATATGCCTTACTGAATATATACTATAATTGCTTTATCTACTCATCTTTTGAGGTCACTTCAGGGTTTTTCCCCAAATATTTGATATTAAAAGTACTTCAGTGGGGCCCGGAGAGATAGCACAGCGGTGTTTGCCTTGCAAGCAGCCGATCCAGGACCAAAGGTGGTTGATTCAAATCCCGGTGTCCCGTATGGTCCCCCGTGCCTGCCAGGAGCTATTTCTGAGCAGACAGCCAGGAGTAACCCCTGAGCACCGCCGGGTGTGGCCCAAAAACCAAAAAAAAAAAAAAAAAAAAAAAGAAAAAAAGTACTTCAGTGAATGTGAGTATGCATGTATTTATGTTTTTGAATATGTTTTATATTCTTGGCATAGATTTCAAGAAGTGAAATTTTTGGCTTATATAGTAGTTTTATTTTTAATGTTTTTGTTTTTTGTTTTTTGGGGCTACACCTATTTGATGCTAAGTGCTCAGAAACTGCCCCTGGCTTGGGGGGACCATATGGCTCGCTGGGGGATCGAACCACGGTCCTTCCTTGGCTAGCGCTTGCAAGACAGACACCTTACCTCTAGCACCACCTCACCGGCCCCTATTTTATTTTCTTATGTCTTCATATTGTTTTCCATAAAGGCAAAAACAAAAACAGTAAGAGAAATGTAAAAATAGAAAATCCTTGCATTCTCTTGAATTAGAATGAACAGAAATTACATGATCTTCCTGCAATATCCATCAATATTCCAAAGACATTATTCAAGAATTATTCAAGAATTATTAGAATAATACAGCTAAAATCTGCATGCAACAAAAAACATGTTAAGTGCTCAAAACTCCCGAGATAAAAGTAGATAGGAGGCTTTTCAGCTTCTAGCATTAAACTATACAACAATGCTATAGTTACCAAAACAATTTAGTAGTGAAATAAAATCAGTCAGACCAATGGGACAAAACTGAGATAAACTTTCTAATATATGGAGAGTATATTTGTCCAAAGAGTCCAAAACATAAAGAAACAAAAAAATATTGCTGAGAGAACTAGGTAGCTACAAGCAAAATAATGATATTGGAATAATTTTTTGTATTAGGCTGAAAAGATAACAAAACATATCTGACTCTAGTCCATAAAATACATTGAAAGAAATATAGCAAAACATTCATATTTTCAGTGCACTTGGCCTTTTTCACAATATTGCCTTTAGTGATTTAACTAAATTGTCAATGAAAGTATACATTAAATTGGTTTTACCAAAGAAAAGATTCTACACTGCAATAAAAAAACTTTTTACATATTAAATGAAAGTATTTGGACACTGTACATATGACCTAAAACCCCTAAAATTCAAGATACATACATCACTCACAAAACTCAGGAACAAAAAGAATAATCTAAATTATCCAAAGCGTAAAGAAAAACTGAATAGACACTTCTTCAAAGAAGACATACAGTTGGTCAGAGACATATGAAAAGGTCCTCAACATCACTGATAGCAGGAAAATTCAGAAGACTACAAAGTCTCATCCCTACAAGGTAATGTCTATTACCTCAAACCACTGAGACTGATATCTTAATAGCCAGCAATAGTCAATGCTGGGGAGGCTGCAGAGAAAAAGAAACTGTCATTCCTGTTGGTGTCTGTCATTCCAGGCTGGTGCCTGACATAAAATGAAGACACGTTGCTTGTCTAGTAATGCTTTTTTTAAAATCTACTTCATTATCTTGGGTAAAGATTTTATGATTTGCTTTGTTTTTAGTATATTATATAAATACACACACATATATATACATACATATACATATATATATATATATATATATATATATAAAGTGCATTTAGAAACATAACTCAGAGGGGCTGGAGAGATAGCACAGCGGTAGGGCATTTGCTTTTCACATGTCTGATCCAGGACGAACCTATGGTCGTCCCACCAAGCCAGAAGCGATTTCTGAGCACATAACCAGGAGTAACCCCTGAGCTTCACCTGATGTGGCCCAAAAAACAAACAAAACAAAAACAGAATTCAGAAAGCCCTCTTCCATTGATAATAAAATAATTTTTTATATACAAACTGTACAAAATGTATATGCATATATGAAGTGTATATGCATATACAAAATATTTAATTTGTATGCAGTGGGTTACAGTATTATTAAATAAATATGAATAGAGACAAGAAATCTCAAGCTTGTGTTTCAAATATCAAGCTGACCTGGCATCAAGGCTCCTTACATGGTAGACATGTCTTATGATCTAAATTCTTTCTGTTTGAATAAATAATGAAACATTTAAAGTTCACCTGGTGAAATAATTAGAGTTATTTTTGAATAAGTCTGAAATACTATAAAGTACAGAAAAAATAGATTAATTTTCTAAAAGAATTAAAGAAAGTATATCCAAATAATCGATAGTTTAATAAATTCACTGGACTTCTAAATCTCAAAGCTCATTTTTATGACCACTTTGAATAATGGTGCTCGACTTTAGCCTATATTATGGAAATAACATACAAGTGTCCGTCAATCTTTACAATTTCTTTCACACATTGGTAATAATGTTCTCAGAATATCTCCCAGGTGTGTAAGTCAGGAAATGTGGAACTTCTGAGTCCAGGATAACATTATTTTGTCCTGGAAGCCTCTCACTTCCAACAAAGAGCCTTTTAAGTATCTCCAAGATGTCTTTCAAAATTAACTATGGGACATTCCTAATGGGGTTTCTGCTGAACCAAAGGCATTATGATGAGAAAGCAAACATTCTGCCTCACAGGACTTCTGTATATGTTTCTAACTTTACTAGGAAAGTTTGAAAATACGAATTTGCCAATATGGTGCTAATCACACTCAGGAAAGCTCTGAGTAACTTTTACTTCCTTAAAAAATCAGACACTTGATGGTCAGAAAGATCATCAGGAGTTAATTCACTTGTCTTGCACATAGTCAAGATCAGTTTTATACCCAGTACCACTAACATTTATTTTAGTGCCACCAGGAGTGACCCCTGAGAACATAGCTAGGAAAAAGTTCTGGATCACTGGGGTATCTGGGTGTGGTCACAAAACAAAAGAAAACAAACCCTGTTTTATTGGCACATGATTCCATTTTCTAGATTTTTTTCAGATTAGCCTTTATTTTGAAATAAAATTCTGATCACCGCTCAATCCACACAGGTTTCATTTAACTGAACAATATGTTGACTCTCTTAAGACTGATGACTTTAAAGAAAGATTGTAAAATAGCATTTTGATATTGTTCGGATGCATTTATTGATAGTGAACTTTTTCATTTTTCAACTTTCAGTTTTATTTGCATACTAAGTTGGTATTGAAATATAGTTTCTCACTGATTCCATCAGATACTAATTTACAAACTTATTTAAGAGAATCAAACAGGGTAGAAACTTGCTTGGTATTGAAGTTAAAAGTATTAAAATGTGGGGTCGGAGAGAAAGCACAGCGGTAAGGCATTTCCCTTAGACACAGAAGGATGGTGGTTCAAATCCCAACATCCTATATGGTACCCCGAGCCTGCAAGGAGCGATTTCTGAGCATAGATCCAGGAGTAATCACTGAGCGATGCCGGATGGTGACCCAAAAACCAAAAAAGAAAAAAGGTATTAAAACGGTCTACCCTTACATCATATCCTCTGTCATAATTTATTCCAATAAAATAAACACTATATGTCAAAAACATTTACATATTAAAATATCATGACATTCTTAAAATATTTCTAAGCAGAAAACTATATTACTACTTGTGTTATAAAGAAATAGCGGGGGAAATTAGTTCATTAAGTAAGGCTGCTATCAGGATGTGCTCTCATTCAAATCCTGGTACATATTCTTTATCCATAAACTCTAACAAAAGTTTCTAGGGAAATATATCTGGGTTTGATTTTTTTGTATTAATTTTATGTTTTCCTCCCTTTTTCCATTTCTTTTTTTAAACTGGTTTTTATAGTCTCTAGAAGGACTCCTCTTGTTTTTTGCTTGTTTGAATTTTTGCCCCCCCCCCTTTTTTCTTTTTTTTTTTTTTACCTTCAAACAGAACTACATAACTTGAACCATCTTGTTCTGCCACACAAATTGAGGGAGAAATAATGGAGGCACCAAGACCAAACAGCCATATGAACATTGAGTAGAAATAAAAAATGATCAGACTTAAAAATCAAATTCAAAGTCAACTACAACAGAATTGATACCCAGTCTACAATAAGCGAGACACAGAAGGAACCACTTATACTAGCAGCCAGAGGGACAAAGGAAGGGTGATATGGGATGCATGCTGGGAACAGGGATGAAAGGAGGACAATATTGGTGGTGGGACTGCCCCTGATTCAATGTCACTATGTACCTAAAATACTACTGTGAATGATTTGCAATTCACTTTGGTCAAAAGAAAATTATTAATTAAAACATTTGTATCTATTAATTAATATTAATCAATAATTAATTGATATTAATTAATTGATATATTCATATAGTCAAATGATAATATACTTATATCTATTGGAGTACTGATAGACTATGAATGTCTCATTCCCACATTTAATTCATAAATTTTCCAGAATCAACATTATATAATTATGCTTATCTGTATATATGAGACTATTTCAATATGTGCCTGACACATGCATGCTCACTTAGCGTTGGTATATAGAGATGTGTGTACATGCACGTATGTGTCAATTAAGTAATATATGTCTAGGAGACAGTTAATTACACCTTTCAGATACTTCACAGTCTACAATTTTATCTTCTGACTTCTTCTCAGTCCCCATTGTTCAAAAACTTCTCACCTAACTTTCCCCTATACACTCTGTTACGTTAGTTTGGGGCACCTGAATATTAAATACTTAATTATCTATATGTTTCCTGGCTAAAGTATAAAAGTTTAGATGATAAAAAATAAGGCTCTTACTATGAACATTTTTGTAATCACGGTGTTTAAATAAATAATTATTAGTAAAAAAAAAGAAAATAAAAAATAAAGTCACACCTCATGAGGCACTAATGTGGTAATGTTTCCCTAATAAAATATCATCATGTAGATAAAAACCTCTCAAGTTATTAATATAAAGAATCAGAGAGGATATGAAACAGCATACTAGAGCTTCTTCAGGCAGAGAAAATGGGCCAGCACAGAGGACTCACCCACATCTCCTACAGTGATGCACTTCTGGCCTTGTCTACAGAGTAGAATAACTGAAGGCTTATGGACATGACCTTGAATGGGCTTAGGAAAGGTGAGTGGGGTGGAGAAGTGAAAAAGTGTGTACCTGAGCATTGTTTCCTGACAGTGAGAATAGAGCCACTAAGCACATAGGTATGAAGAGGCTTACAAGGCCATATGCAAGTCCAAGTGTAGTTCACAAGTTCCTTTCTGTCTTGGGATAAGCAATCCAAGACCACATTTATCAAGGTCAGAAAAGCTCTGTGATCTGATCACTTGTCCATTTCCACTTCTTTTGGAAATTGAGCAGTGAACAGCTTCTGAAACAATCCATATGGTGCAAGATTCTACTCCCAAAGTACCCTTTGTCAAAAAATTTTGATAACTGTATGTGACTGATTTTATAGAAGCACAAAAACGAGTAAAAATGAAAATCAAGAGAGTATAAAAATAAGAATATAGGACTTCATACATGCCTCCTCCTATTTTATTACTTTTGACTGCTAATTTTAAGACCAATAACAAGCATTTAATTCCATTCCTTATGACAAAGATATATGGATTATTTTTATACTCCTGGGTACATCTTTACTGTTAATATATTGTATTAACAGATGAAAGGTCATGAGAGGATATAACATATGTAAATAACAAAGGCACTTTTGGTAATAATATAAATGTTCAAATTTTTATTATTTATTAAATACTATATAGGGTTTTCCATATCTCATGTTAGTGATATACCACAAAAAATGTTATGTAGAATGTTCTGATAATATTACCATTTAAAATGTCAGAGAATGAGGCATATATAATAATACTAATCAATTCCTCCCAAGATCATAAGGTGGTAATTGGAAAACCCAAGAACACAAATACACAATATGTTATATATACATTATGACATTTTATACATATATGACACAGTATTCATACATTCATTACATTCACACAAAGAGCAATAGGTCACTCATTCTGGCTCAATGTTCTATTTTTTTTGTTGTTGTTGTTGTTTGTTTGAGTGCTTAGGACTTATTCCTTGCTCTATGCTCAGGCATCTCTCCTGGTCGGCATGGGGGAACATGCATGCCTCTACCTACTGTAATATGGCTCTGGCCTCTGGCTCACTGTACTAACTGAGGGCACCATAATAGATTAATTGTAAAGGGTTGCTACATATAAATATAGATGTTCAATAGACTTGAATCTGCTGAAAATGTCCATGGCTCCAGGAACAATCTCTGCTTTGTATGTTGGACCCAATGATCATCTCTGTTCTCCTTAATAAAAACTGCACTGCAAAACTGCTGAGATGGGCAAACTCACCTGGAATCTCTAACAGAAGACTGAAACAGCTGAGTCCAGGAAATAACAATACAGTGTCAAGCTACTGTTAGCTGGTCACATTGAATGAGACTGTGTGAGATGAGGAGGAAGCAGGGTGCCTTCTGCAAACACCTTGAGGGACCATCTGAGGCCAACACAGATGGGCAGACTAGGTATCTGATATCTGATATTAGCAGATAGTAATTGGAGACCAAGATCCTGACAGGGGATTTCCTGGTTCAAGAGCAGAGTCAGCAATTTGCATCCTGGGAAAAAATGTTAGGAACTGGGAGAGATAATGGGTCACCACAGCAACGCAAAAATTGCCTGTCAACCAGGGAAAAAAGAAAAACTAACGAAACTAAATTCAGAATGTGGCCTCAAAATTAATGGTAAATTTAGACTTATTCATCCACAAAGTTTTTTTTTTTTTTATCAACTCATCCCCTAGTTCAGGTCAGTGTGTCAATCTTAAAATTAATGAGCTGAGGGGTCTGGGAGAACCCTTTCTCCATCTGTCTGCTCAGCGGGGACAGCATATTGGCTCTGGTCTCTGCTGGTCAATGAGGATGACGCTACTAGGAGTTCTCTCTTTCAGTATGACGGACATTCATCACTGTGATTCTTCATGCTGTTGTCAAATGAAAGTATTGGTATTCAGGGCAGAGAGGAGTATAATAAGCTGGGCACACTAGAGAGGGACATGGAGGAGACCAGAGCCAGTGAGGAAAGGAAGGGCAATGTGAATAGGGTAGAAGGGTATATAGGAGGGCAGCCTGTGAAGAGCTTGAGGGAAGAGGCCATGTATGTGAGCCCCATTCCTTCACTGACAATGGCTTTATTCTCCCCTCTTGAAACCATTATTTATTTTCATTTCAAAGATCAAAGCCTATTAAATCTTCACACACAAAGGCAAGGAAAATAAATTTAAGGATCTAAAAGGAAGACTTGTGATGAATTTCTCTCACTTGGATAAGAAGAAGAGATCTTAATGTCCAAGAGGGGAGACGCTGCAGTATCTGTCAGTAAACAGGGCACTAATCTCTTAGAGTCAACATAAATAATCTTCTGAAGTAGAAATAAATGATATTCATTGAGAGGCCATTCAAAGCTCTCAGAGGATAACACAAACAAATATTTTCTGAGGCTGTGTTCTGTAGGAGAAAGGGAAACATACACCTCATCACAGAAGTACAATGGGCCACAGAGGAGAGAGACATGTGAAATGCTCTTTGGTCACATCACGTCAATGCTGCTCCAAGGCTGTTTGAAGTTCCAGAAAATAAATGAAAAAGCTCTACAATCTCCACCAACGAAGGCAATTCAGAGTTAGTAGCACATTTGTTGAATGGAAGAGGGCTAATTAATGGGTGTTTGTAAATCAGCAACATTTGTTCTCAGGGAAGTCAAAATCGAGGAAATGATACAGAAGGCACCATTCGTCAACTTAGCAGTGGGTGTCAGGAATCTGTAGAGCCAATGAGCTATATAGGAATCTAAAAATATTCATACTGGATTCACCTTAGTTTCTATGGGAAGGGAAGCCCTAAGTTGAGACATGAGCCCTGGTAGTGCTGACCAGGAGGATCTATTGTCACCATCCTCCCAAAGGCATAAATGCCTTTGCACCTCATCTCAAAAAAGAGAAAAGGACCACAATCCACACTGAACTGAGATGCTGGCTCATGGTTTGAAAACAAATGTAGAGAAACATGACCTTAATTTTGTAAATTCAAGCCAGTAATTACACACACAAAAAAATTATAAACGTAAAAATCGCTCAATCCCCTATACATAAAATATGGGTCAATATTTATATTGTTGTGCTCATTGTGGGGATATGAGACAGGTTCTATTTAAACAAGGTCAGTGAGATTTGGAATTTGGACCAAATTCTGACCCACTTCTCATCTGGAACTTTGTCATGGTTCTCCTTAAGGAGGTCCCATCCCAGTTACTATCTACATTTCAGAAGAATGGTTTCCATTTCTGCACTCACACCCCAACCAACTTCTAAACATCTCCACAGACAATAGTAGCATGTCTCATGCAGCTACCTACCAGTTTGAAAATTTAGGGCTATATGTGGTAGTGTTAAGGGATTACTCCAGACTCTGTGCTCATTGATCACTCCTGACACTCCTGGCAGTCCTGGGGGGATTGTATGCAGTTCTATATGCATGAAAAATGCCTTAGTCCTTGTACGACTTCTGTAGGCCATCTATTCTTAAAAAATAGGATCAGCATATGTGCAGAGCAAAGTAAAGGTGCTCAAAGTTTTAGGAACATTTATAGACTTTTACTTCAATAAAAATGGATATTCTGATCTTCTATCCTCACAACAATGCTTTCCAAAAAATTCAAAATTACAATATCGAGAAAGGCAAGTGATAGTTATCTATGAGGTGGTTGGATTTTTGTGATGAACATGAACTCCGATCATGGACACCAGTCACAGACTTTCCACAAAATTTTTAATTCAGGGTTTTTAAACAAAGACCAAAAGTTCCTCTGTGAACTCATCTCATAATAAAACTTCTTTCAGACAAGTCTAGTTTACCTCTTTCAATTTGGGGGTGGGTGGGTTGGGGCCACACCCAGTTATGCTCAGGGGTTACTCCTGGCTATGCACTCAGAAATCACTCCTGGCTTGGGGCACTATATGGGACACCAGAATTTGAACTACTGTCCATCCAAGATTGGCTGCGTGCAAGGCAAACACCCTATTGCTGTGCTATTGCTCCGAGCCCACCGCTTCCAATTTCTACTTTTAATGTCTGTAGTAAAATTAGGCTAAGTTGACCACATGGCCTAACTCTTATGTATATTCATCAAATGAAATCCTGAGTTCTTGACCTTCCATGTGACTATCCTACATGAACACTCCTTCTACTAAGATACCTATTTAACCAATTATTTTGGATCTTATCCATCTAGTAACATTAAGGGCTACACTCCTAGTATTTCACAAGCACAGAAAATTTACTACACGAGAATATCATCTTGACATGAATATTTAACTACAAAACTATTTTGTAAAACAAATCAGGGACCTTAAGCAACATAATTTTGAATTTTAGAATCACTTTCTGAAATGTGCTTATCTTCAATATGTCCATCTTTAGTGTGACTATTAAGGCCATCTGGCCCCTTCTGTATGTTTTCTAAAAAGGTGAGTGCCTGAAAAGCAAATTGAATCTTAGGTATAATTTCATTATTGTTTTTCAACATATGGTAGAAATGAGAAAAAAGGCCCCTATACTGTCTATTTCTTTTCTTCTTTCCTCTTTATCTCACCCTTTCCCTCTCCTCCTCTTTCCTTTTCTCCATTATTCCTTACTCCCATGATTTAGAATAAGAATCAAGATAAATGACCCTTTCCTTCTTTCGAGACCAACATAGAACAAGGGACAAGGAAAAAGGCTTTCTGAGAGGGAAAAATAAATGGGACTTCATGTGGAAAAAATTGAGTTGCTGTGAGTGAACACATGGGCATATACATCAGACTTTGGTGGTAATAACTCAAATCAAAATTTTCTTCCTCTTATTTAGGCACAATTTATTTCACAACAATTAAAATTACTACAGCCATGCATCTGTTCAGTATACCTCCAAGTTATTTTAAACCTGAAGCTTTATTTTGTGCTATACGACTGTCTTAAGTAGGAGTGAAATATTACTAGTGCTTCTTAACCTACATGTTTTAACAGAAGTGGGATAGTTAAAAAAAAAACCTTGGGGGTCCAGAGTGATAGAGCAGTGGTACAGCATTTGTCTTGCATGCAGCTTACCCAGGATGGACTTGGCATCCCATATGGTCCCCCAAGTCAGAAGTGATTTTTTTTAAATTTTTATTGTGACTGAAGTTCATTACACAGAATTATTTATGGTACATAGTGTCAATGAATGTAGGGCATTACCACCACCAATGTTGTCCTCCCTCCATTCCTGTTCCCAGCATGTCTCCCATATCTCCCTCCTTTACTCCCTCTCCCAGAATACTAGTGTAACTGGTCTCCACTTTACATTTTGTTGTAGGTTGGGTATCTATTCTGTTTGATGTTCCAGTCTGATAATTTTTTATTTACACTACATGTTCATATGACTGGTCCTGGTATCATCCTTTTCCTCCCTCAATTTATGAGGCTGAATGATTCAAGTTATGCTATTTTGTTGGAGATAAAAAGGTTAAGGAAAAGAAGAAAAAATTGGTATCAACTACTAAAAAAAAAGAAATAAAATGAAAAAAAAATCACCGAATAATATCCACAAGAGTGAAAAAAAAATTGGAAGAAAATAATATCAAAAACCAACAAAAAAACAAAACAAAACAAGAAAAAGGAATGCTGGAGTGGCAGGGTTTGGTGTTACCCCACTTCTTTTTTTGTATAGGCACTGTAAGTATTGAGGAAGGAAGAAAATTTCTGTGGCCTAAAAGATTCAGGGTTTCTCCACACTTGAAGCATATTGTCATGGGAACAACCACTGGCTCCATACCTTCACATTGCCATATTCCAGGGTTTTTTGTTTTTTTTTTTTGGTGTCAGGAAACTTTCCTCTCAGTTGTGAATGAGAAAATCAGGCCACTGTAGCAAGCAATGTTGGTATTTGCTCAGGTCCTATGACAAGGCCTAGGATAGAGTCTTTAAGGTTCTAGAGGTTCTGTTCCAACATTGTTGATGTGTTCAGTTTTCTGTATTATGTGCTCCATGTTTTTGCTAGTTCCCTAAGCCAAAGTCTAGGAAACTATGGTTCCAAAGGTTCTGTTCAGTCTCTGTTGTCAGAATTGGGTCTCTGTACTAAGAAATCTTGATTTTTTTGTAAGAGACCTGGGCTATAGCCTAGGGTAGGATTTTTCTTAATGGTCTCAAGGTAAGTTCTGCCCAGTCATGGTTGTCAAAATCAGTTTTCTGTAGTTAGTGCTCTTATTTTTCATAGTTCAAAGGACGATACATCTTCTGATTTCCACTTAGTGTTAGGTGATGTGATAGGACCTCCTGGTCTTAGGTCAAGTTGTTTTTCCTCGCTGTTCTTGTTGTCATATTAACACTAGTACAAGTATATCTCCCAACTGAGCTTAGTTCCTGGTGTTGTTCTGGGAGTTGTTTCAGTTCTATGTCTAGGATCTGGGATAAGAGAATGAACTAACAATGTCTGATCTCATGGAGACTGAGTTGTATCCACATGATATATGTCCAGGATGGGAGGCACCCTTGGGTAGAAAGTGTGAGTTCCTATCCTTAGAAGATAAGATCTTGTGTCTGAATCCATGATTTACCCTTATTTATTATGTCTATACAAAAACGTATGGTGTCCTTTTGTATTGCTGGTGCTATTCTGGGTAAGGATGACAGACCGCACATACAGTATCTGTGGTGTGATCTGAGCTTTTATCCCAGGCAAAAGGTTTTCTTGGTTTTTGTACCAAGCAGCACCAAAACTGGTGAGGATAAAGAAAATATGCATATATAAAAAATGGAGCAAATAGATAAAACTGAGATAAAAAAGGTAAATTGAGAAGAAAAGGAAAAAAAGGTATTTGAAAAAATAAAGTGATGGGGAGGCTATCTGTATGTTTAGGAATACATTTCTTAAGATGCATTTTTATAAAGGTATTAAGCTTATATTGGCAATATAGGCCTCCCAATTAGGTCTTCTGAGATATTCTTGTGGGGAGAGTTCTGAGCACATAGCTAGGAGTAACCCCTGAGCATCATGGGTGTGGCCCCCCAAAAAACCAAAACAAAACAAAACAGCCTTGATAATAATCCAACAAAATACAAAGTACTGAGATGGATTGGAAATGGCCAGTTCAAAATTCTGTATCCTTTTACCTCATATGCTTCCCCAGAGGAAAAAAATGGTATGTTCAAGTTCTACGTAATATCTTATCTGAAGCTATGTCATAAGCTTGCTCATTGCTGAGATGATTATGGTATGTCTCTAGTCTATGCATTCTTCTTGCTTTTACAGATGTTCTGCTTTTACTTGCTTTCTAAAACACATGCATACCATGGCAGGCATGTCCTGAAATCACCATTTACTAATAATGTCAATTAGAAATACACTCAACCATAAGCCAAGGATAATTGTGTACATGAAGAATATCTCAGCAGGCTGTTGTGAACGTGAAAAGCTGGCTGGATATCTTCTGTAGCCTAGTTCTGTCCTCAGTGTATATAGAGTGTCTTCCAATCAGTCTAGCAGACACCAAGCAAGTTGCTGCAATCAGGATTTTTATAAATGTAATTAAGATTTGACATCTGCTGGCCTCAAGGTGAGATTATTATCCAAATTATCTGAGATGCTCTCAAGAACCTATAGGTCTGATCTGAATATCAAACAATGTAGTTTGGGTTCCAAGCACAGCACCCCCCCTCTACAGGGAGTACTCCACAATGCCTCTAATTAACACATACTAGCTTTGCCTCTAACAGAGCAGAGTGGGCTGCCCATAGCTGATAGCCATGAAGATAGAAAATCCAGATCTAAAAATTGAGGAACTGAACTCTGCCAAAAAATCCAAATAAAACTTAAAGAAGACCCTACACAGCATCTGATGAGAATAGAGACTGAATAATATCTTGTTTATAGCCTGGACTGACCCTGGGTAGGTGATCATTCATGTTAACTCTTAAAACTCATGCCATCTAAGCTCCTTGTTTGCCATTAGATGGCAGTTATAGAAAATATCATCAGGTAATATTGAGTCCAGCACCTTACCTCCTTTATAGCAACTAATCATATCATTAAGAAGCTTTTCTTCACACAGTGTCACAGAAATGAGTTAATAGTTAATTCACACTCAACCACAGAGCTCTGTAGAAATGTCAAAATTCCAGGTTTGCCAGTATTTGAGCTTTGACATGTGCAGGAGTTTTTTAGAATGACTATGGGCACTTTCCCACCCTGACTTCTTGAACTTCCCAAATTCCTTGTAGCTGAAAATACAACCCAAAAGAGCTGGGATATCAGCTACAAAGGTTAAAATTCTTGGATCTGGATCTCATGGCCATATGTGGGTTGCTTGACAATTCCAATTTCTTTTTTAATTGTTATCCTAGTAGTCACACATCAATTTAGACATCAACATGCATTCAGCCACCTAATCTTCAGAAACAAAACAAATAATAGGAAATCAACTATGAACAAATCACTTAGCAAATCTTCTTACAAGGATTTAATGACCTAGATACATTTATTTTCTTATAACTGCATTTAAAAATATAATTTAATTTACACAGATATGTAAACAAGCGATATACAATAAATAAAATATATTATTTCATGCCTGCTCAGGAGGTAGGTTTGGAAGTGGGTAGAAATCTGGGGACTATGGTGAATGTAATTTTACACTGGTGGTAGATTGGTTCCAGAAAAAGTATTATGAGAAACTATGCAAATAAATAAAATAAAGTCTTTAAATAAAGTGATCCCAGGATCCCAAATCACAAGAAAAAGCTAAGTCATCAGTGTTTTTCTTAGTACATTACAAGTGGCAGGTGACATATGACTTTTTTTTTTTTTTACAGGAGTCCTTTAGGAATAACTCTGTTTATGTAGAATCGGTGGTTAGCTTCAATAAACACACTTGTTTTCATGGCTGCTTTAGTTTCATCTCTAGATATTCTCCTCCCAAATCCTTATTGAGATATCTTTTTCTGTTCTGTGCAGCAACTGATAGTATGCTCATTAAGAGTGACATGTCATTTATCAAAAAGCAGAGGTCCTCTTTACCCGAGAACTACTTGGGAATAATAAATTCCAGCTGCCAGCGAGAAGAGAGCCTCCTGGCAGTGGACAGGGGTAGAGGTGGGTACTCGGAGGGGGAGGGAATGAGAGTGGAATACTCATTACAGCTGATAGGTGCTACTGAAACATGTATTTCAGGTGACTTATGCTTAAAGAGCATCTATCTTATGATTCTTTGACCCAAATTGCAGAAAACCAAGCATCTTCAACTGTACATGATCCAATAATAATTACTTAAAAAATGAAAACCCAGAATAAATTAGAACTGAATGTAATCAGGTGTCACATCTAGGTGGCAGAAGGCAGGGACATAAGGCACTAACTTTCAACCAACTCACCCTGCTTATATTTCTTATTCATTCTAAGACATCTGAAATTCTTCTAAGACTATCATATACAACCTTTTTTTAAAGTTGACTTCTTTTTTAAATTTAGGATTGCCTATTTTTAAATGTGTTCTTTAAGCTCCCCTAAAAAGGGATCCTTTGAGAGAAAATATACAGAAGCTAAAGAATCTCTCCTTTTTGTTCTGAAATGCTCCACATCTCTATTCCTTTCTTGCACTTCATATATAGACAGAGGGCCCACAAGAGAGACAAAGCCAATGGCTTCCTTATTCTGCAAAACGTGGACTTTACCACATTTTTCAAAACGTAGCTTGAGTCCTTACTCATTTTGAAATTCTTTCTGACTTTCTCTCTCTATGAAAAATTCACTTAAAATCATAAACTCACAAAAAGCAGACAAAAATGAGAGTCCACAATTGTCTTTTTTTTTTTATAAATCAACATAGTATGGCTTTTGAAAAGCTAGAATACTTGCAGTTTTCTATTCAGTTGGGAGCATGTCTAAGGGAACAGGATGCAAGTAATTTGACAAAAAGATTTCTGAAGATCTATCCACCCAGTATTACACTATGCTCAGCCTAATGGATACTGTATGAGTAGATTATCTTGTTGTCATGAATAACAGTATTTGTAAATGTGCTCAGGTAGCCAGAAAGACAGGTAAAATGCACAGCTGGTTACCAACGCTGTATTCTACCCTGTGCTCAGTCTAGGGAACATTTTGTCTTGGGCTGCAGGAATGGTGTCAGTTTGAGACTAACTAGGGGTGTACCAGATATGAGGTACCACATTAGATAAAAATAGATGCTCATAGAGACTCAGGGCTTCTATTTTTTCCAGAACTCTTTTACATCAAAGGCATTGATTGAAATGAGATTGTAATGTTTTAAAGATCTGTTTCTTTCTGTGCACATTATTTCCTTCGTTGCCAAACAGACATGTGTTCAGATTCCTACTCAGTTCCTAAATAAGTAAAGATAAATGAAGAAACAAGCTGTAGGAAAGCCATAGAACAAGCACCCACACACCTTTTTAAGGGGAATTTTAGTAGTGAAATAAATTGTAATACTACTTATAAACTTTGTTATACTATTAAATTTATAAATGCTACCTACTCATCAAATTACATATATTATATATAGAGATATATATTCAACTCACTTTACATTACCTATTTTCCCAAAGACCCCACATTAAACATCACACTTAAGAATTTTTCTATCGGTGCTATGGTTTACTTAAAGCCTTTTATGGAACTATACTTTTATGTTAAGAGGCTCTGCATCTAACATCAATTAATACTGAAAATAAAACTATAGTCATTCACCAAAAGATTATTAGCAAGATTTTCCCTTCCACTGACAAGCAAAACAATTGAATCTCAACTCTGCTCTGCATGTCACACGTGCATAGCCACATACAGATATCAATACAAACACAGTCAGTACACACACACACACACACACACACACACACACACACACACACTCACTCACAGGCATACATATTTCATCAAGAAACAAATAATACTCCCTTACTCATAATCAGGAGACCACATGGATCACAAAGCTTTCTTCGCACCTATTTCAAGACCTCATATAAAACCTTTCTTTTCAGATTTTTTTTCCATGGAGATCCATGCAACAGCACAGTTAACCAGGGATAATAAAATATTGTACTGCTAATTTCATTTTTAGAATTAGAATAAGAGAGTAAAAAATGTTCTTATGGGCCGGGCGGTGGCGCTAAAGGTAAGGTGCCTGCCTTGCCTGCGCTAACCTTGGACGGACCGCGGTTCGATCCCCCGGTGTCCCATATGGTCCCCCAAGCCAGGAGCAACTTCTGAGCACATAGCCAGGAGTAACCCCTGAGCGTTACTGGGCGTGGCCCAAAAACCAAAAAAAAAAAATGTTCTTATTTCACTAAACAGCTATAAAAGTATAACTTCTACAAATCTATCTTTGATCAGACTAACTAGTAAGCATTTTGCTACCAACGTTGGCTTATTCTTTTCATTTTTTTCTTAATGAATGAAATGAGGCCCACAGAGTTTTAGTAGCTTTACAATATAACTGCTTGCAACTTGACCAAGAAAGCAGTCTTATTGCCAATCTAATTCTGCTAACATTTAAAACTAAAAATCATTCTTTCTTTCTTTAATGACTAGGTTCCACAAGAAGTACAGTCAAATATTACTGATTAAAAATAAGCTGCTGTTCTGATTATTCCTGTCTTTTGGTGATGACTTTCAATTTTCACTTGCAAAGGCTAAATCTATCAGAAGACAGCAACATTCACTTACTTAATGCACACACACTCTGGAGCAGTCAAAGGACTATTAGAACTGGGGACAGTATATGGGGTTTATCAGCTTTTCCATTTCAGACAATGGTCACACACCTTAATTTTTCCGTTCCAGCTTTGTACCTTGAGATTCGAGCCATAGACAGAGGAACTGACAAGGTGTCTAGCCAGCGCTTCTCATATTTTGGTTCATTAGCTATGGGCGAGGAAGGTGATGATGGAGCCTGTGCAAAATAAATGAGAATCAATAGTCATAGAATCAGTCAGGAAGCACCGCACGCAAGGAGAGGCACTCACAGGCCCCTGGAACACCATGTCCCATAAAATTCAAAGTAAACCATTTTAGTTGTTAAAAAGGCAAGCGAGAGACATTTTCTCAAAGGTCTAGAAATAAAGATTTGTCCTTCTATTTGAGATTACAATTATGTTATTTCTTTCAAAACTAAATGTGGTACAGAAAAATAGAAAAATGTCAAAGGGAAATGTCTGGAAGAGAAACTTACATTAGTGAGAAAGTTAAAGGCATGATTAGAGGTGCTAAGCCAGGAAGACTGTGTGAAAGAGGTCTCAAATCAATCTGAAACATCATCATAAAGCCAATTAATTTAATTCAAGAATTAATTAATAGGAATATAGATTAATCTAATAGTCAGCCAAATAATGACAAGGAAGCTACAATTTTTTTAAAAAAAATATGAGCAGAAAAGGAAACTAGTGGAGTGGAGTAGGTCACCCCTTAGCAGGCACTCCAGGGGAGAGGAAGAGCATGGATGGGTAGACACATTTCTTCAGCAATGTAACTACCTTTTAAAACTTCCTGCAGCGACCAACTGAAAAAGGGGTGTAAATAGGATGTTTAGCCCTCTATTGTAACTTATAAAGAGCATGAGGGAAAGCCCTGAAAAGCTTTTCTGTAGGGCCCAGCATAGAGAAAGTTCAGGCCATGTTAGATGTAGCCTGGTGAAAATTCTCCTCAGTATTTATCCATACAGAAGCATGGAATCTGCATTGCAAAAGGCATCATTCCCAGGACTTTCTAGTTTTATTTAAAGTACTCCAGTGGCAGAGTATATAACAAGAACAAGGTACAAATCCCAGAACTACAAATGCTGTAGTTATATAGTTATGTAGACATAAATAATCATTATGTCTATAGACAACAGAACCTGATCTTGGAACATTCTGTGCTCAGAGATCAAAGCAGCCATTTGTAGAAAATTGCTTTATATTTTAACCTACTCCAGTATTTTGGTGATTATTATTTATTATGATTAATATATAATAACTCTAATATATAATTATATTATTGTAATGATTATTATATTATTAATATCAATGACTATTATATATTATATTTCATGACTTATAATTAGTCAAATGGTTTGCCGGGTGGTGATGAGAAATGTTAGATATGAGTGTCAATTTAGAAAAAATTAAATAAAATAATTACATTTATTCAAAAGCTACTGCCCACTCATAGAATCTAACCTGGTCTTTAAGCTACACAGATGGTGACTTTCTCCTTAAGTCAAGTTCCTTAGTTGTCCCTCTAATCTTTGCAGATAAAATTGAGGATATTGAAATAACAAAGGTTTTATCCTGATTACAGGGTCACTATAAATGCTAATACAAAAATGCTTACAGAAGGAAGGCATATTATAGAAATTGTTGAATGAAGAAGTAGTAATGATGGAGGAATGGGCCATAATACGAAAGTAGGAAGACTCCTAGAGCCTATGGGAATTGATTGTTAGTCTTGAAAAATCTTAATTTCAGACACTTAGACTCTGGGTTTTTCCCCTAACATTCTTCAGTTAACTTTATCAATTCCATGATGAATAGTCCAAAAGCAAATTTTGCAATATTGTGAGACTAGCAGTTTATGCTAATTTAATTTCTTATTGCCATCCTTTTATCTTATGCTTCATGTCTGTAAAATAATTTTTCTCTTTTAGTGTGCACATGATTACAGAACTGGAAAAACTTTCATATTTATTATTTATACTATTATTATTAAAATACTCATATGACTATTGCTAACTATATGCAACTATTATAATGCAATGTTCATTGTATTATGTCTTCAAACATTAACTATTACTAAATTCTACTACCAGTTTTTATTATCACAACACTTACTTATGGAGTAGATTGATACCACTGATGTTGATTTGTGTAGTTTTTTAGTGTAGTTTACCTCTTGCCACTTATAATATGCTATTAATATTCAACTATTAGAATAATACAGCCAAACCTCCTCTTAAAATTTTCATTGTGAGTTCTAGCATATAAAATATTTAAATGAGTAAAATTACATGGATTATTCCCTTAATCGTTTCAAATTAATTTTTACTGCAGGATTAAAAGAAAACAATTTCCCACTAAGAAAAACAAATTTTCTTTTATAAAATCAAGCTGTATTTCACACCCCATTGGGTAATTTTAGCTTCAAACTTTATCCTTTTGAAGAAAGATTTTTCTCTCTCTTTGCCTGAAAGTATTTCTCACCTGAGGGCCAAGAGTTTTATGTCAAATTCAACAAACATTTCCTCAGGAAAAAAAATACTTAGCAACATTCCAGAGCGCAATTTAGAGAAAAGTATTTCTAAAATCATGTAACTGAAAAATGACATCAGGTTCAGAAGGATTGCCTTGTAGCTCAGTGGGTTTTTGTGACTTGTAAAGTCTTCCCAACTGTGATTGTAGCTTCTGGAATGGCAGGCTTGAAAAGGTCAAGAGCACTGCTGCGGGAGACAGAGTCAAAAACTCTGCATCTGTAGAAAACACCTACACTTTTTACCCTCTCAGAACACAGTAAAAAGTATTCTGAGACCTTTTAGAGCCCACGATCCTGTTACTGTATGTTCCAGAATGAAGCAGGTTTCCCCCCATTGAGCAGATTCCAGTCTAGGAAATTGACCTGTAGAGTGCAGAACTTCTACCTCATAATCTCACCCTGAAATATCATATCAGTTTAAAATCTTGAGGAGAGATAGACAGGCTCCCACCAGCATGACTGCCAGATCACAGCAGTTTATGTTATCTCCTCTTTCTGCACACAGAGGGGCATCAGTCATAGGTGACTTGCAATGCTGCACCATAGACCACATAGACCACCATAGACACACCAGAGTGTGTCAGATGAGGGAAGTTAGAATATGTTTTTCTGCATAATTCTGAGGTGCTATGGGGAGTTGTCAGAAAGAAAAAGAATAAATTACTGCTCTGAAATATGTATATATCACTGACCAAATTACAGGGAGATACCATAGTCATTCTGAATTAAGCTCTAAGTTGAGCTGGAACAATGGACCTCACTACTCTTGATCTACGATGCAGAGACCATGCAAGGCCAGAGCCATAAAGGGTAAGGGAGACCAAAATTTCCTCATATAATATTGTCATGTTGCTTAAAGGCTGTGGTATCACTGTCATTTTGGCCTCAGTGAGTTATTCTGGATGCACGCCATCATCCTCTAGCTTCTGAAAGACTCTGCAATTTACATGTTATTTCTTTGATAAAATTTACCAAACACAGAATTTCTGACTTTTCTCCAAATCCATATAGTCTTAAACAGTTGATTATAGCTCATTGTCACTTGTGAGATTGGTTAGTCTGCAAGACTAGGTTTTAGTGAACTCATCATCTGGCTAAGCTCTTCTCTTAGCTTGCTGATGGTTTCTCTGTTCATGTAGCTGTGAATCTCTTAGAGTGTTAAACTTCTAAGTAGGGGGGTGCTGGAGCCATAGCATAGTAAGTAGAGCTTTTATGCATTGCATGCGCTGACTCAAGAGTGGCTGACATAAAATCATCCAACCTAAGATCAATCTCAGTATGATCCTTGGCATCCCATCGGGACCCCCAAGCCTGCCAGAAGTGATTTCAGAGAGCAGAGTAAAGGTAATCCCTGGTGCTAGCTTCGGCAGCACATATACTAAAATTGGAACAATACAGAGAAGATTAGCATGACCCTGCACAAGGATGACACGCAAATTCATGAAGCGTTCCATATTTAAAAAAAAAAAAAAGTAATCCCTGAGAGCTGCCGGGTGTGGCCCAAAACAAACAAACAAAATTCTAAGTATGATCTTCAGTTTTTCTATTTCTCTTTGATTTCTGTTAGTTTTTGTCTCATGTATTTGAAAAGATTGCTATTATGTGAATCATACCATATTGAGGATTGTGGTATTTTCCTGTCCAAAAAAAAATCCATTAGCCTAAAAGCAAGATTGCTTTTAGTTTTCAGTATACTTACTATCTTCAAAATTATTTCTTCAGAAGTGACATAGCTACCTTTTAATGATTACTATTTATACAATTAATTTTCTTCCCTAGTATGACCATCTCTCTGAATTTTCATACATTTTATATTTTGAGTAGCAAGTATAAGTTGGAGCTTTTTAAAAATTTCATACTAACTTCTATATCTTTGTGTATAATTCACTTATATTTAACGTTATAGAACATTATTTAGTGTAATATCACAGTGTTTAATTACATATGAAGAACCTGCTTGCTATTTGTTCTTCCATTATTTTTCTTTGCTGTTTTCCTGTCTGGTTGAATATACTCTTCATTTTTAGAACTTTAAATTTTATTCATTTTTTCTCTAGTCCCACCACTAGTGTCAAGTTATTTCCAACAGTCTCACCAAATTTCCATCCACACCATCCCAACTCTCAATGTCTATTTAACTGTATATTTTTAAGTTTTATTGTTGTTTATTCTTTTTATTTTCTTCTAATTTCTTAATTATTATAAGCACTCTAAAAAAAGTATTTTATCCTGAATTAATATAGTAGCACTTCAAACTTCATATCTGAAGAGTAGTAGTTAGAATAACTCCATGAAAAAATGCAATGGTCTAAAAAAGGGAGTTGCTGTGAACACACTGGGACCCAGATAATATAGCGAGGAAAAGGAAAGAAACCAAGTGGAGAAGGTCAAACACAAAAATGAAAATGGGGGGAGTAAGAAATGGCTGGATGTGGGGGTTTCCAGGCAGAGTGCTGGTTGCTCTACCTGCAGAGTCTCCACCCGGCTGTGCTCCTTCTGAGGAAACTGAGGACCTGAAGGGAGCCCTGTCCTACTCTTCTCTGTCTTTCCTGAACTCTGGAAGCTCTCCTCAGAGCCCTGGGAAGCGAACCCCCAAAAAACTACATTCAGAAGCTAGCCAGCGAGCCAGTGAGTGAGTAAGAAATGGCTGCATGTGGGGGTTTCCAGGCAGAGTGCTGTTTGCTCTACCTTCAGAGTCTCCACCAGGCTGTGCTTCTTCTGAGGAAACTGAGGACCTGAAGGGAGCCCTGTCCTACTCTTCTCTGTCTTTCCTGAACTCTGGAAGCTCTCCTCAGAGCCCTGGGAAGCGAACCCCAAAAAAACTATATTCAGAAGCTAGCCAGCGAGCCAGTGAGTGAGTAAGAAATGGCTGCATGTGGGGGTTTCCAGGCAGAGTGCTGATTGCTCTACCTGCAGAGTCTCCACCCGGCTGTGCTTCTTCTGAGGAAACTGAGGACCTGAAGGGAGCCCTGTCCTACTCTTCTCTGTCTTTCCTGAACTCTGGAAGCTCACCTCAGAGCCCTGGGAAGCAAACCCCCCAAAAACTGAAGCTACTCAGCAACTCTCCTCAGAGTCTTGGGAAGTGACCCCAAAAATACAGCATTCTGAAGCTGCCAAGCAAGCGAGTGAAAACTACGCCTATGCAGTGGGGCCCGACTGTGAAAAACTGTGAGTGCTGCCTGTGTGTGTCTCTCTACTATCCTGCTGCGTGAACCTCCTGAGAGTGGGCTGAAAAGAGGCTCCAGAAGGCACTTAGCTCCACTTCGCTACGCAGCCGTGCACTCTTTCTAAAAAAATAACACCATCACAAGAAGAAAAAAAAACACACTAAGAACTGTGTTGGATCACAGAAGCAAGAACTTCTCTCCAGACTGTCTTCTCTGCTGCGTGCTTGGGCCTAAGATTTGATCCTGTGTGAGGCTTCATCCACGGAGGACTCCCCTACCTTGGAGGCAAGCAGGCCCATCCAGAAAGGGCGGAGCCAGAGAAGTGTGCTGCCTGCATCATATAACCAATGAATACCACCACAACACGTAGAATAACCCACAATACAAGTGTGACAATGGGGAAACAACGCAGGCCAGCATCAGACATAGAGAATGAAGATGACAATTCTGATGACCAGTTAATGACCAACCAACTAATCAACCCCTCAGATAAGGATTTTAGAGTAGCAATATGGAAGATGCTCAAAGACCTCCAAAAAACCATGGATAGAGTGGAACAGAACACTAATAATAATCAAGAAAATATGAAGACAGAAATCACAAAACTCCAAACTGAAATAACATGTCAACTAACAGGCCTGAAAAAATCAGTAAACGAAGTGAATGACAAAATGAATAAGCTCTGAGACAGGGTATCAGAAGCTGAGAATAGACTTGGTGCTGTGGAAGATGAGATACATAACAATTCCATACAGCAGGAGAGATTGGAAAAAAAACTTAAAGCAAATGAACAGACAATGGAAAAATTAGTCAAAGAATGGGAACAGATGAATATAGAAGTCTATATAAAATCAACAGAAACAACTGAAGAATCATTGGAGTCCCAGAGACCCAGGAAGAAAATTTCCAGGAAGAATCAACGGTCAAGGGCATCATTAAAGAGAAACTTCCAGAGCTAAAGAATATATGTGATCAAATCCTGCATGCTCGAAGAGTACCAACCAAAAGAGACCCAAGAAAAACCACCCCAAGACACATCCTAGTCACAATGACAAATCCCACAGATAGAGACAGAATTCTGAAAACAGCAAGATCAAAAGGGGAAATTACATTCAAGCAAGCATCCTTGAGATTTACAGCAGACCTGTCACCAGAAACACTCAATGCCAGAAAGCAGTGGTGGGATATTGTGACAAGACTGAATGAAATGAATGCTTCACCTAGAATACTGTACCCAGCAAAACTCACTTTCCGGTTTGATGGAAGAATACATGGTTTCACAGACAAAAAACAGCTCAGAAACTTTATAGACTCAAAACCAGTCTTAAGAGAAAAACTGAAAGACCTAATTTAAAACAAGACTAACCAAAAGACACACCAAATTTTGATATAAAGATGGCATTAAATCCCAGGACAATTCTTTCTCTCAATGTCAATGGACTAAATGCACCAGTTAAGAGACACAGAGTGGCTAAATGGATCAAAAAACTCAATCCAACCTTCTGCTGCCTACAAGAAACACACCTGAATAGTCAGAACAAACATAGACTCAAAATAAAAGGCTGGAGAAAAATTATCCAAGCAAACAACACCCATAAAAAAGCTGGAGTGGCCATACTAATATCAGATAATGCAAACTTTATACTCAGGAAGGTTGTAAGGAACAAAGATGGACATTTTATATTAATCAAGGGGTATGTAGAGCAGGAAGAAATAACTCTCCTAAGCATATATGCACCGAATGAGGGGCCAGCAAAATATTTAAAACAACTGTTGACAAATCTGAAAAACATTATCAATAACAACACAATAATTGTGGGGGACCTCAACACTGCTTTGTCAACATTGGATAGGTCAACCAGACTGAAACCCAACAAGAATATACTAGACCTGAGGAGAGAAATGGAAGAAAGAGGCCTAGTGGATATATATAGGACACTCCACCCCCAGAAACCTGGATACACATTCTTCTCCAATGTACATGGGACATTCTCCAGGGTAGACTACATGCTGGCACATAAAACATACCTCCATAAGATCAAGAGGATAGAAATTTTGCAGACTACCTTCGCTGACCACAAGGCTCTGAAATTATTTGTGAATTCCAAAGGGACTCAGAAGAAAAACTTTAACACCTGGAAGTTAAACAACCTCATACTCAATAACCAGTGGGTCCGAGATGAAATCAAGGAGGAAATCAAAAGGTTCCTGGAAACAAATGACAATAAAGACACAAACTATCAGAACTTATGGGACACAGCAAAAGCAGTACTGAGAGGAAAATTTATAGCTTTGCAAGCACACATCAGGAAGGAAGAAGGAGCTTACCTGAGTAGCTTAATGACACAGCTAATAGAACTAGAAAGTACTCAACAAAAGGACCCAAAAATAGGAAGACAGAAGGAAATAACAAAGCTGAGAGCAGAAATCAACGAAGTGGAAACCCAAAAAACAGTCCAAAAGATCAACAAAAGCAGAAGTTGGTTCTTTGAAAAAATAAACAAGAGATGCCAGCACCCTTCTGCCTCTCTACTCTGCTGTCCGGCATTTTCGGCCTGATTTCACCCTTGGTGCGGCTCATCAGCCAGCCTGCCTTCCTGTGAGCTTTCCGGGGAGTCTGCCTTCCCGTGAGCCTTCCGTGGAGGTGAGTCGACACGCCCAGAAAGGGAGGAGCCACTGAACTTCGCTGGATCTCTGATGCCAGCACCCTTCTGCCTCTCTACTCTGCTGTCCTGCATTTTCAGCCTGATTTCATCCTGGGTGCGGCCCATCTGCCAGCCTGCCTACCTGTGAGCCTTCTGTGGAGGTGAGTCGACACACCCAGAAAGGGAGAAGCCAGAGGAGCACGGTTGCTCCGCTCCCCTTCGTGACGGTGCACAGCATTTAGCCAATGAATACAATCACAACACGTAGAAAAACACGCAGTCCTAGTGTGACAATGGGGAAACAACACGGGCCAGTGCCAGACATAGAGAATGAAGATGGCAACTCTGATGACTTGAACATGACCAACCACCTAGTCAGTCTCTCAGATAAAGAGTTTAGAGTTGCAATATGGAACATGTTCAAAGAACTCAAACAAAGTATAGAAGAGAAAACTAAAAAGAATCAGGAGAATATGAAGATAGAAATGAGAAAACTCCAAACGGAAATTTCAGATCAAATAACAGGTCTGAGAAACTCAGTAGATGAATTGAAGAAAAACATGTTTGAGATTTCCCACAGGTTAACAGCAGCTGAGGATAGAATCAGTACACTGGAAGATGAGATACATAACAATTACATACAGCAGAAGAAATTGGAAAAAAGCCTCAAAGCAAATGATCAAACAATGGAAAAATTACTCAAAGAATGGGAACAGATGAAAATAGAAGTCTATGATAAGCTCAACAGAAACAACTTAAGAATCATTGGACTCCCAGAGACTCAGGAAGAAAATCTCCAGGAAGAATCAACAGTCAAGAACATCATTAAAGAGAAACTACCAGAGATAATGAATACATGTGATCAAATCCTGCATGCCCGAAGAGTGCCAACTAAAAGAGACCCCAGAAAAAACACCCCAAGACACATCCTAGTCACAATGACGAATCCCATAGATAGAGACAGAATTCTGAAAGCAGCAAGATCGAAAAGAGAAATTACATTCAAGGGAACATCCTTGAGATTTACTGCAGACCTGTCACCAGAAACACTCAAGGCCAGAAGGCAGTGGTGGGACATAGTGACAAAACTCAATGAAATAAATGCTTCGCCTAGAATACTGCACCCAGCAAAACTCACTTTCAGGTTTGAAGGAACAATACATAGTTTCACAGACAAACAACAGCTCAAAAACTTCACAGACTCAAAACCATTCTTAAAAGAAAAACTGAACGGCATACTTTAAGACAAGGCTTACCAACAGACACAACAAACTTTAATATAAAGATGGCACTAACTCCCAGGACAATTCTTTCTCTCAATGTCAATGGACTAAATGCACCAGTTAAGAGACACAGAGTGGCTAAATGGATCAAAAAACTTAATCCAACCTTCTGCTGCCTACAAGAAACGCACCTGAATAGTCAGAACAAACATAGACTCAAAATAAAAGGCTGGAGGAAAATCATCCAAGCAAACAACACCCAAAAAAAAAAGCAGGAGTGGCCATATTAATATCAGATGATGCAAACTTTATACTTAGGAAAGTTGTAAGGGACAAAGATGGACATTTTGTATTAATCAAGGGATATGTACAGCAGGAAGAAATCACCCTCCTAAACATATATGCACCGAATGAGGGGCCAGCAAAATATTTAATACAACTGTTGACAAATCTGAAAAATAATATCAATAACAACACAATAATTGTGGGGGACCTCAACACGGCATTGTCAACACTAGGCAGGTCAACCAGACTGAAACCCAACAAGAATATACTAGACCTGAGGAGAGAAATGGAAGAAAGAGGCCTAGTAGATATATACAGGACACTCCACCCCCAGAAGCCTGGATACACATTTTTCTCTAATGTACATGGGACATTCTCTAGGATAGACTACATGTTAGCACACAAAACATATCTCCATAATATCAAGAGGATAGAAATTTTGCAGGCTGCCTTTGCTGACCACAAAGCCCTGAAATTATATATAAACTACAAAGGGACACAGAAGAAAAATTTTAACACCTGGAAGTTAAATAGCCTCATACTGAATAATCAGTGGGTCCGAGATAAAATCAAAGAGGAAATCAAAACCTTCCTGAAAACAAATGACAATGGAGACACAAATTATCAGAACCTATGGGACACAGCAAAAGCAGTACTGAGAGGAAAATTTATAGCTTTGCAAGCACACATCAGGAAAGAAGAAGGGGCATACCTGAATAGCTTAATGACGCAGCTCATAGAATTAGAAACTGCTCAACAAAAAGATCCAAAAATAAGGAGGCAGAAGGAAATAACAAAGCTGAGAGCAGAAATCAATAAAGTGGAAACCAGAAAAACCATCAAAAAGATCAACGAAAGCAGAAGTTGGTTCTTTGAAAAAATAAACAAGATTGATAGACCACTGGCAAAACTAACAAAGAAAGAAAGAGAGAGAAACTTGATAACTCGTATTAGGAATGAAAAAGGAGAGATCACTACTGATATGGTAGAGATTCAAAGGGTAATCAGAAACTACTTTGAGAAACTCTATGCCACTAAAAATGAAAACCTGGAAAAAATGGATAAATTTTTGGAATCTTATAATCTTCCACGATTGAATGAAGAGGATGTAGCATATCTAAACACACCCATTACTATTGAGGAAATTAAGAAAGTAATGAAATGTCTGCCCAAAAACAAAAGCCCAGGCCCAGATGGATTTACTAATGAATTCTTTCAAACCTTTCAAGAGGAACTACTACCAATCCTGGCAAGACTCTTTCATGAAATTGAAAAAAACAGGAAAACTTCCAAATAGCTTTTATGAAGCCAACATTACCTTGATACCTAAACCAGACAGAGATGCTACGAAAAAAGAAAATTACAGACCAATATCGCTGATGAATGCAGATGCAAAGATCCTCAACAAAATCCTGGCAAATAGGATTAAATGCCTCATTAAGAAGATCATCCACTACGATCAAGTAGGTTTCATTCCAGGAATGCAAGGCCGGTTTAACATCTGTAAATCTATTAACATAATACACAACATCAACAGCAAGAAAAATAAAAATCACATGATCATATAAATCGACGCAGAGAAAGCATTTGACAAGGTCCAACACCCATTCTTGATCAAAACTCTCAGCAAGATGGGAATGGAAGGAACCTTTCTCAATATAGTTAAGGCCATCTACCACAAGCCAGAGGCAAATATTGTCCTCAATGGAGAAAAACTGAAAGCCTTTCCTTTACATTCTGGCACAAGACAAGGCTGTCCTCTCTCACCACTCCTATTCAACATAGCACTGGAAGTACTCGCAATAGCGATTAGGCAAGAAAAGGATATCAAGGGAATCCAGATAGGAAAGGAAGAAGTCAAGCTCTCACTGTTTGCAGATGACATGATACTCTACTTAGAAAACCCTAAAGACTCTACCAAAAAGCTTCTAGAAACAATAGACTCATATAGCAAGGTGGCAGGCTACAAAATTAACACACAAAAATCAATGGCCTTTCTATACACCAATAGTAATAAGGAAGAAATGGACATTAAGAAAACAACTCCATTCACTATAGTGTCACACAAACGCAAATATCTTGAAATCAACTTGACTAAAAATGTGAAGGACCTATACAAGGAAAACTATAAAACTCTGCTCCAAGAAATAAGAGAGGACACGCGGAAATGGAAGCACATACCCTGCTCATGGATTGGCAGGATTAACATCATTAAAATGGCAATACTCCCCAAAGCACTGTACAGATTTAATGCTATCCCCCTAAAGATACCCATGACATTCTTCAAAGAAGTGGACCAGGCACTTTTGAAATTTATTTGGAACAATAAACACCCTCGAATAGCTAAAGCAATCATTGGGGAAAAGAATATGGGAGGAATTACTTTCCCCAACTTTAAACTTTACTACAAAGCAATAGTTATCAAAACAGCATGGTATTGGAATAAGGACAGGCCCTCAGATCAGTGGAATAAGCTTGAATACTCAGAGAATGTTCCCCAGACATACAATCACCTAATTTTTGATAAAGGAGCAAAAAATCCTAAATGGAACAAAGAAAGCCTCTTCAACAAGTGGTGTTGGCACAACTGGGTAGCCACTTGCAAAAAATTGAAATTAGACCCCCAGCTAACATCATGTACGAAGGTAAAATCCAAATGGATTAAAGACCTCGATATCAGCCCCAAAACCATAAGATATATAGAACAATACATAGGTAAAACACTCCAGGACATTGAGGCTAAAGGCATCTTCAAGGAAGAAACTGCACTCTCCAAGCAAGTGAAAGCAGAGATTAACAGATGGGAATATATTAAGCTGAGAAGCTTCTGCACCTCAAAGGAAATAGTGCCCAAGATACAAGAGCCACCCACTGAGTGGGAGAAACTATTCACCCAATACCCATCAGATAAGGGGCTAATCTCCAAAATATACAAGGCACTGACAGAACTTTACAAGAAAAAAACATCTAATCCCATCAAAAAATGGGGAGAAGAAATGAACAGACACTTTGACAAAGAAGAAATACAGATGGCCAAAAGACACATGAAAAAGTGCTCCACATCACTAATCATCAGGGAGATGCAAATCAAAACAACGATGAGATACCACCTCACACCACAGAGAATGGCACACATCACAAAGAATGAGAATAAACAGTGTTGGCGGGGATGTGGAGAGAAAGGAACTCTTATCCACTGCTGGTGGGAATGCCGTCAAGTTCAACCTTTATGGAAAGCGATATGGAGATACCTCCAAAAACTGGAAATCGAGCTCCCATACGATCCAGCTATACCACTCCTAGGAATATACCCTAGGAACACAAAAATACAATACAAAAAACCCTTCCTTACACCTATATTCATTGCAGCTCTATTTACCATAGCAAGACTCTGGAAACAACCAAGATGCCCTTCAACAGACGAATGGCTAAAGAAACTGTGGTACATATACACAATGGAATATTATGCAGCTGTCAGGAGAGATGAAGTCATGAAATTTTCCTATACATGGATATACACGGAATCTATTATGCTGAGTGAAATAAGTCAGAGAGAGAGAGAGAAAAACGCAGAATGGTCTCACACATTTATGGGTTTTAAGAAAAATGAAAGACATTCTTGCAATAATAACTTTCAGACACAAAAGAGAAAAGAGCTGGAAGTTCCAGCTCACCTCAGGAAGCTCATCACAAAGAGTGATGAGTTTAGTTGGATAAATAACTACATTTTGAACTGTCCTAATAATGAGAATGTATGAGGGAAATTGAGAACCTGTTTAGAGTACAGGCGGGGTTCGGGTGGGGAGGAGGGAGACTTGGGACATTGGTGATGGGAATGTTGCACTGGTGATGGGTGGTTTTAAGAAAAAAAATATTGTTATTCAATAATGGAATACAATGTATATACAATAGATTATTATATACAATACATTGTATTATAAAAAAAGAAAAGATGAGAACTTATGTAAGTTTAAGAAAAAAAAAGAAAAAATAAACAAGATTGATAGACCACTTGCAAACCTAACAAAGAAAGAGAGAGAGAGAGAAACTTGATAACTCGTATTAGGAATGAAAAAGGAGAGATCACTACTGATATGACAGAGATTCAAAGGGTAATCAGAAACTACTTTGAAAAACTCTACGCCACTAAAAATGAGAACCTGGAAGAAATGGATAAATTCTTGGACTCTTATAATCTTCCACGGTTGAAAGAAGAGGATGTATTATATCTAAACACCCCCATCACCATTGATGAAATAAAAATGGTAATCAAAAGTCTGCCCAAAAACAAAAGCCCAGGCCCAGATGGATTCACTAATCAATTCTATCAAACTTTCCAAGAGGAACTACTACCAATCCTGGCAAGACTCTTTCATGAAATTGAACAAGTGGAAACACTCCCAAATAGCTTTTATGAAGCCAACATCACCTTGATACCTAAACCAGACAGAGATGCTACGAAAAAAAAAATTACAGACCAATATCGCTGATGAATGCAGATGCAAAAACTCAACAAAATCCTGGCAAATAGGATTCAATGCCTCATTAAGAAGATCATCCACTACGATCAAGTAGGTTTCATTCCAGGAATGCAAGGATGGTTTAACATCCGTAAGTCTATCAACATAATACACATCAACAACAAGAAAAATAAAAACCACATGATCATATCAATAGATGCAGAGAAAGCATTTGATAAGGTCCAACACCCATTCTTGATCAAAACTCTCAGCAAGATGGGAATGGAAGGAACCTTTCTCAGTATAGTTAAGGGCATCTACCACAAGCCAGTGGCAAATATTATCCTCAATGGAGAAAAACTAAAAGCCTTCCCTCTAAATTCTGGCACAAGACAAGGCTGTCCTCTCTCACCACTCCTATTCAACATAGCACTGGAAGTACTTGCTATAGCGATTAGGCAAGAAAAAGATATCAAGGGAATCCAGATAGGAAAGGAAGAAGTCAAGCTCTCACTGTTTGCAGATGGCATGATGCTCTACTTAGAAAATCCTAAAGACTCTACCAAAAAGCTTCTAGAAACAATAGACTCATAAAGCAAGGTGGCAGGCTATAAAATCAACGCACAAAAATCAATGGCCTTTCTATACACCAATAGTAATAAGGAAGAAATGGACATTAAGAAAACAACCCCATTCACAATAGTGCCACACAAACTCAAATATCTTGGAATCAACTTGACTAAAAATGTGAAGGACCTATACAAAGAAAACTATAAAACTCTGCTCCAAGAAATAAGAGAGGACACGCGGAAATGGAAACACATACCCTGCTCATGGATTGGCAGGATTAACATAATCAAAATGGCAATACTCCCCAAGGCATTATACAGATTTAAGCTATCCCTCTAAAGATACCCATGACATTCTTCAAAGAAGTGGATCAGGCACTTTTGAAATTCGTTTGGAACAATAAACAACCTAGACTAGCTAAAGCAGTCATTGGGAAAAAGAATATGGGAGGAATTACTTTCCCCAACTTTAAACTTTACTACAAAACAATAGTTATCAAAACAGCATGGTATTGGAATAAGTACAGACCCTCAGATCAGTGGAATAGGCTGGAATACTCAGAAAATGTTCCCCAGACATACAATCACCTAATTTTTGATAAAGGAGCAGGAAATCCTAAATGGAGCAAAGAAAGCCTCTTCAACAAGTGGTGTTGGCACAACTGGCTAGCCACTTGCAAAAAATTAAACTTAGACTCCCATCTAACATCATGTATGAAGGTAAAATCCAAATGGATTAAAGACCTCGATATCAGACCCCAAACCATAAGATATATAGAACAACACATAGGCAAAACTCTCCAGGACATTGAGACTACAGGCATCTTCAAGGAGGAAACTGCACTCTCCAAGCAAGTGAAAGCAGAGATTAACAGATGGGAATATATTAAGTTGAGAAGCTTCTGCACCTCAAAGGAAATAGTGCCCAGGATACAAGAGCCACCTACTGAGTGGGAGAAACTATTCACCCAATACCCATCAGATAAGGGGCTAATCTCTAAAATATACAAGGCACTGACAGAAATTTACAAGAAAAAAAATCTAATCCCATCAAAAAATGGGGAGAAGAAATGAACAGACACTTTGACAAAGAAGAAATACAAATGGCCAAAAGACACACGAAGAAATGCTCCACATCATTAATCATCAGGGAGATGCAAATCAAAACAACAATGAGATACCACCTCACACCACAGAGAATGGCACACATCACAAAGAATGAGAATAAACAGTGCTGGCGGGGATGTGGAGAGAAAGGAACCCTTATCCACTGCTTGTGGGAATGCCGTCTAGTTCAACCTTTTTGGAAAGCAATATGGAGATTCGTTCAAAAACTGGAAATCGAGCTCCCATACGATCCAGCTATACCACTCCTAGGAATATACCCTAAGAACACAAAAATACAATACAAAAACCCCTTCCTTACACCTATATTCATTGCAGCACTATTTACCATAGCAAGACTCTGGAAACAACCAAGATGCCCTTCAACAGACAAATGGCTAAAGAAACTGTGGTACATATACACAATGGAATATTATGCAGCTGTCAGGAGAGATGAAGTCATGAAATTTTCCTATACATGGATGTACACAGAATCTATTATGCTGAGTGAAATAAGTCAGAGAGAGAGAATAACGCAGAATGGTCTCACTCATCTATGGGTTTTAAGAAAAATGAAAGACATTCTTGCAATAATAAATTTCAGACACAAAAGAGAAAAGAGCTGGAAGTTCCAGCTCACCTCAGGAAGCTCACCACAAAGAGTGATGAGTTTAGTTTGAGAAATAACTACATTTTTAACTGTCCTAATATTGAGAATGTATGAAGGAAATGCAGAGCCTGTTTAGAGTACAGGCAGGGGACGCATGGGGAGGAGGGAGATTTGGGACATTGGTGATGGGAATGTTGCACTGGTGATGGGTGGTGTTCCTTTTATGACTGAAACCCAAACACAATCATGTATGTAATCAAGGTGCTTAAATAAAAAAAAAGAAAATTAAAATGCAGTATGTTTTAGAAATACTTTACAAAAACAAGAAGGTAAATAGAAATAAATCAAAATGTGTCAATGATCCCAATAAATAGTTTAAATTCATGGTAAAAAAAAATGAAAATGGGGGCCAGGAGCCTAGCAACCTCAGGTACATTGGTGGAAATAGAAAAGAAGACAGACTAAATATCCAATCCCATGATTTCTCTGTTTCTTTTTTCCTATGATTCTTAAACACAAAAACTTTACAACTATAATTTAATTTGTTGATAGCTATTCTATGTATAATTCCTGCTGCATTTCCCCCACACATATTATCAATTCCACTTTGATTTTACTTTGTCCTGTAGCAATAATTGATTTTTTTTAAGACAAGAAAATTATGTTTTATTTTCATCCACATATTTGTCATTTACTATATTCTTTTCCTTTTCTGGCTGTTCAAATCTCCATCTGGTGTTTTGTCCTTTCAATTTGGAAAAGCATCTATCTTTTGGTATTTCTTGCAGAACAAGGTCTGTGAGTAACATTTTATCACAGCTTAAATTTATTTTAAAATATCTATAGCCTCTCATTTTTAAAGAATTAGCCTCCTGGTACAGAATTCTGAGTAAATATTTATAATGTGGTGTCTATGGATATAGCATGCATTATTGTTAATATGGAAACAGTATACATATTCTCTTCCCTGGTTTTCAATAGTTTAGCAGGGATGTGTCTAGATCCCTATCTTTGTCTAGGATATAGATTTAGGTTTTGTATCCTATCTGATGTTCCCTACAATTAACTGATGCACTTTGCCTTTCTAAGATTTTTTTTTACCTTTTTCTTTTTTGGAGACTGACAGATTCTTTTCATATAGCAACAAATCTATAAACCAATTTTCTAATATCTCTTATCTGTATAAGGACTAACACATTTTGTTTAATGATTGTACTTTCAGCCCCAAAGTTATCCTTTTTTTACTGAAGCAAAGTAGTTTTTATTGGAAAAAAATTTAGAAAAATGTTAAGGAAGAGAGAGAGAGAGAGAGAGAGAGAGAGAGAGAGAGAGAGAGAGAGAGAGAGAGAGAGAGAGAGAGAGAGAGAGAGAGAGATTCTACAGAGGGGGAAAAGCCCATTTGTTTCTTATTTTAAAGTCTTATTTTCCCAGCTTCTTCTAAGTTCTGTGTGTTCATTTATTAAAATCATATTTATCTCTAAGTCTTTGGCCTTTTTTTGTTTTGTTTGTTTGTTCTTTGGTCACACCCAGTGAGACTTAGGGATTACTCCTGGCTATACACTCAGAAATCTCTCCTGGCTTGGGGGACCATATGGGATGCCGGGGGATCGAACCATGTTCTGTCCTATGCTAGCATGCGCAAGGCAGATGTCTTACTGCTTGCACCACCACTCAGGCCCCTCTGGCCATATTTGTAACTATTGCTATGCCATTTTGTCTGCTAAGCATGGGTTATTTCTATTGGTTGATTTTTAACTTTTGTATTACTTTTATATTACTTTTATTGTCATTGCATGCAGACAAATGCGTTTTCAATGTTTATTTTTGTTTAATTTATCATTTGTTTACAATAATATACCCTTTTTAAATTTTATTTTATTGTAACCATTGTGATTGATAAGGACCTTCAGATTTGGCTTCAGACATACAATGAAATCACTAATCCCACCACCAATATCAGTCTTCCTCCACCATGTACCCAGAGTATATTCCATTTCACCACTGTTTGCCCCAACTCCCTCAGTATAACAGGCTCATTTACAGTTTAGCTTGTTAGGGTTTGGGTATTTTGATTCCACTGTTCTTGACTTTGACTTGAATATTTAATTCTGTCTTTTTTATTCTGAATATTTTATTCTGTTGTTTTTTTTTTTGGGGGGGCACACCCGGTCACGCTCATGGATCTAACCTCATGATTCGTCATAAATCAGCTGCATGCAAGACAAATGCCCTACTGCTGTGCCACCACTCCGGTCCCTCTGTCTTCTTTGATTATCTCCACCAATGTACTTGAGGTTGCTACACTCCTTGCCCCATCTTTTCATTTTTGTGTCTTACCTTCTCCACTCAGTTTCTTTCCTTCTCTTCACTATAATCTATAGCCAAGGGTATTTGTGACAATTCCTATTTAGACCATTGCATTTTTTCATGGAGTTATTCTAAATACTACATACACATAATAGAATCTTCTGTATTTATCCTTCTTTTGGTTTACTTCATTTAACATAATATCTTCCATTGTTGTGGCAAATTACATGATTCCATTATGCCTTATAGCTATGAGTTTTCCATGTATACATGTACCATACTTTCACAATCACTTTGTAGTTGGACATCTAGGTCGATTCCAAGTCATAGCTATTGTACTGAGTGCTGCAATGAATAGTAGTGCGAAAACATTCTTTCAGATGTATATTTTTCTGGCCTGGGGATAAATATATTCAAAAGAAAGATTCCCAGGTCAAATGGAAGCTCAATTTGTGTTTACCTAAAACCCTCCATACTGTTTTCTATATGCGTTGGACTAGGCAGTATTCTCACCAGCAGTGAACGAGCGTTCTGTGGCAACTGCATCCCTGCCAACAGAGATTACTGCCATACTCACTGGTGTAGGATGATATCTCATTATGTTTGTTTGTTTTTTTTGTTTTTTGGGCCACACCCGGTGACGCTCAGGGGTTACTCCTGGCTATGCGCTCAGAAGTCGCTCCTGGCTTGGGGGACCATATGGGACTCTGGGGGATCGAACCGCTGTCCTTCCTACACTAGCGCTTGCAAGGCAGACACCTTACCTCTAGCACCACCTTCCCAACACTCATTATGTATTTTTTAAATAATTTTTATGTGGCATACTCACTGGTGTAGGATGATATCTCATTATGTATTTTTAAATAATTTTATGGTGACCAATGTGAATCACGTCTTTCACAGTTGAATTTAAACTACGTAGTGACAGTGAAATAGGACCATTACCACCACCAGTGTTGATTTCCCTCCACCCATTTTCCTAACATGCATCATATACCATAGCCTGAAGTGCTAGTGTAATAGGTCCCTTCTGTGTATAGCTTGATGTAGATTGAGTTATCTTTTTTTTTGTCCCCCAATTCACAATACAGACCAGGCAAAGAGCCTGGGTTGACGTGTATATTGGGTGCATTTACTGTACCTCCTCTTTCTATACAGTCAGTGTAAAGAACACAACTTGTGGTAAGAATGGGAGGCCTTGGGCCCGGAGAGATAGCACAGCGGTATTTGCCTTGCAAGCAGCCCATCCAGGACCAAAGGTGGTTGGTTCGAATCCCGGTGTCCCATATGGTCCCCTGTGCCTGCCAGGAGCTATTTCTGAGCAGACAGCCAGGAGTAACCCCTGAGCAATGCCAGGTGTGGCCCAAAAAAAACAAAATAAAAAAGAATGGGAGGCCTTTTCTTTTCTTTCTTTTTTTATTTTTAATATATATATATACATATATAATCCTTCACCATGCAACATTCCCATGACCAATATCCCAAGTGTCCTTCCTCCCCACCCCACACAGGTCTGTACTCTAGACAGGCTTTCTACTTCCCTCATTCAGTCACATTTTGTTATGATAGTTAGATTGAGTTATCTTGATTCTGTTGTTGTTGACTTTGGGCTTGATGTTTAAGTATGATTATTTTTTATTTCCACTCAATGTTCATATGAATGTTTGGTCCTGGTACCATCAACTTTCTTTCCCCTCAATTTTTGAGGCAGAATAAGATGATTCAAGTTCTGTGGTTCTGTTGGAAAATGGAAAAAAAAAAAAAGCTGGGAGGTGCCCATCTAGTAGCTATAAATATAGATTTAAAACAAAACCTAACTAAAACAAGCAATGACAAGAAACACAACAACTAAAAAAAGGCAAAACAAAAAAAATAGACAAAAGAAGGGGGCTGATGTGGCAAGGTGGGTTTTTTCTTTCCACCATAGGCACAGTAAATATTGGGGGAAATTTAAAAGGAATTCTCTTGGCCTAGGAGATACAGGGTTTCTCTACCCTTGAAGAATACTGTCATGAGAACAACTACAGGTTCCAAACATGCTCACAGTCTCGAACCCCAAGGTCTTTTGATAATGACAGGAAACATTCTGTTCTGTGGATGTCAGTATCAATCTCCTGTAATTAGAGATTATGGTATTTGCACAGGTCATGGGAAGTCTAGGACAAAGTCTTTATGGATCCAGAGGTTCTGCTCCGTCAAAATTGTTGCAGTCATTATTCTGTAATGAGTGATCTTGGTTGATGAGCAGATCCTAGGATGGAACCTAGGACAGAGTCTTTCCTTATGGTTTCAGCAGTTCTGTTCCATCACACTTTGATATCTCATTGTAATCTTGATTTATATTTCCCTAATAATAAATGATAATGATTATTTTTTCATGTGTCTTTTGACCATCTGTTTATCATCAGGGAAGTGTCCATTTCCTCTTCCCATTTTTTTTGGTGGAGATTTTAGGTTGTTGTGGAGTTAACATTTCTGAATACTTTATATACCATAAATATATAACCTTTATCCAATGTGCTGAGTGCAAAATTTTCTCCCATTAAATTAATTGTCTTCTGGGGGCGGAGAGATAGCATGGAGGTAAAGAATTTGCCTTGCATGCAGAAGGATGGTGGTTCGAATCCCGGCATCCCATTTGGTCCCCCGAGCCTGCCAGGAGCAATTTCTAAGGATAGAACCAGGAGTAACCCCTGAGCATGGCTGGGTGTGACCCCCCCAAAAAAATTAATTGTCTTCTAATTATAGCTCATGTTTCTTTTGCCATACAGAAACCTTATAGTTTGATGTAGTCTCATTTATTCAGATTTGATGTTATAGCCCTTGCCATTGGCACCTTATCATTGAAAATTTCTTTGAGGTCTAAGACTTGGACAGTGTTCTGCCTATGTTTTTCTCAGTGAACTTTATAGATTTGGGTCTAATCACAAGGTCTTTAATTCACTTTGAATTGACTTTTGTGAAAGGTGTGAAATATGGATCAATCTTTAATTTCTTACACATGGATATCCAAATGTCACAACCCCATTTGTTGATAAGACTATTTTATTTCAACTTGCTGGCTCCTTTGTTAAAGATTAATTGACTGTATATTTGGAGGTTATCACTGTATATTCTATTCTGACCCATTAGTCTGAAAGTCTATCTTTGCTCCAATACCATGCTGTTTAGATCACTATGTCTTTGTAGTAGAGCTTCAAGTTAGTTAATGAGATGCCTCCCAGTGTTTTGTTTTGTTTGGTTATTCTACATCTTTTATAGTTCCACACAAACTTTATAATTGATTGCTCTAAGTCGTTGAAGAATGTTTAAGATCTTTTTTTGGTTTGTTCTCTACATGTATAAATTGTTCTAACTTCCAGAACATAAGCTCTAATGCCATTCTACTACCAAAAAATAGCTCTATTAATTATATATTTCTCCCATTCTCGAGTCACCATAGTTTTTCAATAGTTAAAGGAGTTTGTCTTTTTGTTTCTAGCCAGTAAAATTGACTGAAAATATAAGGTAACTGTCATTCATTTACATACATATTTGACATAGAATAACATTTTAAATTCCATTCCTTTATCCCAAAAGCACAATTTTATTTTGTTCAATTAAAAAGTAATATTTCATTGAATATATACCACAACTTTATTCAGACAACTGTCAATGAGCATTTACATTGATATCATGTCTTAGCTACTATGAATCAAAGTAGGAGCAAATATCCTTTCAAATCAGTATTTTCATACCCTTTAGCTAAGTACCCAGGAGTGTTATCACTTGATCATTAAAAATTTACATTTCTGATTTTTAAATATCACATCATTTTCCATAGAACCTGTACCAATGTACATTCCCACCAATCATGTACAAGTGTTCCTTTTTATCTACAACTAATACTTTGGAATAGGCAATTATTACCTGACTGCGGTAACAGAAGAAAATGATAATGGAGATAGCTTGGGTGTAAATTTGCAGTCTCTAAAGAAGTGAGAGACAGTGTTGGTTATCTTAGCTAATGTGACATACCATGGGAGCAACTGCAGACTATCAAGGAGAGAGAAGTAGAGCTGTCCCTCAGAACTCAGCCTCCTCATCCCAGAGAGGATGAATAAGAGTAAGCTAACTGACAGATTTAGTTAGTGAAGTTTTTTTTTAAATATATGGTTTTCTTTTCTCACCTTGTTTTGGAGCCTTCAGAGTTATTTTATGTAGAAAAATATTTGGGTCAGGATATTTGTACAACATATTTACACCATATCTAACTAAAAGCGTGCCTGTGAGTACTGGATTCTTAAAATGTTTATAGGAATGTATTTTCTAAGGAATAAATATGTTAATTCATTATAATATACATCCTAAACCTATTTAACTTCAAAAGTTTTCTATTTACCTTTGCTGCATGTGAAAAGCCTCATAGCATAAGGAGTCTTGAGCCATTCTTCCTAATATCTAAAGTGAATCTAGAAAGCTTATGTCCATAGCGAACACAGCAAAACTCTTTACCTTTCTGTTTTCACCCAAAGCATGAATTCAGTATTTCTTGATCAAATATAGAACAGCTTTGGAATGGAAATTAGCACTGAGAATTTCCACTCATTTAATTCCCTTTTTTCTAAGACCTGATGTGAAATACCAAATATCTGTGTATATAGTATGTCCTTTCACACACAAACAAGAAAAAAAAGTGGCAAACACAGACTAGTAGGTCCTGAGATATGAGTCAGGAAGCCTATTCTAAATCTGAATGTCTTTGTTATTTTAGGGCTGGGGGTTATGCTCCAGTGCTCAGGGCTTACTCCTGGCTCTGTGCTCAGAGATCACTGCTGGTGGGTGTACCCCCAGAGAACCATTGGGTTACCAAGAATAAAACCAGGATGATTCATAATATTCAGACATGGTCAGATCCACTTCTACCCCATACTTAGACTCACCATTCTTCACCTATCTGAACTCCAGTGGGACCAAGGGGAGCTGTCAGGAAGTTACCTACATACACTTGATATTAGGACCAGGATACACACACTCACACTGACATTGTGATAAAGCCTTCCTGGAGATCCTCTTACCTTTAAAAAATGGTTTATCTGTATTTAGGAAACCATTTATTCTTGACTTAGTCAATTTCTATTTTTATCTATTTTTATTCACCCTAATGCCCTCTAATATATGAGAAAGAGTGATTTAGACAAAGAATAAGGAACCGACAGTGTAGAAAAAGGACATAACAAAGGCAAAAACAGCTAGAAAACATTAGGATAATTTAGTCTCATAAATGAATTTTAGAAACAAGAAAAGGAAAAAACTGAGAATTAGAGAGCATTTTCACAGAGCACACTTGATCTTATGACCTTCAGTTTGGTTGAGCATGAGTTTGTCCACCACCGCTCAGGTGTGCAGACTGGCATTGTCCTAAAACACAGTGCATGATAAAGAATGATAGTGAAAATGCATTTTTCTATTTGACAGATTTATCTGGACATCTAAATTTATACTTCTACCTCCCCCAATTCCAAGAAAGACACATTCTGAAAATATTTTTTGCCTTACTAAAATACTGGCTTTATGTCCTGAAGAGTGAAATGGATTACAACAAAATTATTTCTATAAGACTTTCATAATGCTTCTTTTTTATGGAAAACTAGTACATCTCACCTATACTTCTAAAAATTTGCAGAGAAAAGAATATAACACTGTTTGAGAAAACAGATTTTTTTTCCCTACAGGAAAGACCTAAAATTGGATATAAAGTAAACAGTTATATTGTATTTTGGATCTTGGCCCAGAAACCTGAACAGTTAAAAATAAGAAACAAAAAAAAAGTATATTTTTAAGGTTCACATAATTGAAAGTGAAAGACACATAAGCTAAAAAATTAACACAGAGTTTTCCAGCATGGTTCTTAAAAGTTTTTCTTTAAAGGAAGTTTTTTATAATTATATAATTAATTTTGCTGTCAGTGTCTAATTTAGGATAAGTACATAATGTCTCTGATGATGGATTATTTTGACTGTAACATTACAGTCCTTTTAAACACTATTCATATTCATCGCTGCCGTCTTTCTTATTTTAAAAAACTGTAATCACCTTGACATATGGCATCTTCATGATCATTTGGGGAAATAGTTGGTGATTATGCTGTGTCTATATTGTAATTTTTCCTTCACTCTCTTTAGTGACTTTGCAGTGGTAATTTTCACTTTTGAACTTATTCTCTTCACAGTATTTTGTATTAATTGTGACAGTCCCTTTTCCTTGCTTTTGTGAGCATCTTCACATGCAAGCCTATGTGCAACAGCCAGTTCTCACATGATGGGTCTGCTTTTAACCCTCAAGTGAATGTCCTAGGAGTGATGCTGGGAGTCCTAACCTACAGGTAAGAAGAATGGCAAATATGAGGCTTAGGTGGTCAGATGGGACCTGACAGGTGCTTGAACACATCTAAAAACACTGTCAATAAAAATATAGTATTTAATCTGCCCAGTAAATTCATATTGTGATTTATGCTTTTTTAAAAATAATGTCTTTATTTAAGTACCATGATTACAAACATGTTTGTAGTTTGGTTTCAGTTATATAAAAGAACACCCCTCTTCACCAGTTCAATCTTCTCACTAACAATGACTCCCATTTCCATCCACCCGCATCCCCTGCCTGTATTTGTGACAGGCATTCTATTTCTCTCATTCACTACCATTATAAGTGTAATAATTTCTCTAGCTGAACTTACCACTTTTTCTGGTAAGCTTCATATTGTGGGCTGGACCTTGTAATCCTCATCTCTATTGTCTCTGTGTATTATTACAATTATGTTCATTTTTCTTAAATCCCATAGATGAGTGAGACTATTCTGTGTCTGTCTCTTTCTCTCTAACATGTTGTGATTTATTCATATTCATACTTCTAATATAGACGATGATACAGCTATTATAAAAGCAAATGTAAAAACAACTCTAGAGAATATGATTCCTCAAGTAAGTTTTATATCCATAGTATGTTTTAAAAGTCATCACTGACTCTACAAATATAGATCAATGAATTTCATTCATAATACAGCAAAGACAACAGCATCACGCCATAAATGGTATCAAACAATAACCTAGATATCAATCATAAATCAAGATATATATCAGCAATTTCAAACTAAATCTGTAGATTATTTATTGAGCTCTCAGTCAGCAGTAATACCAAAATAACTAAGCCAGTTCTATGACTGACTGGACAGATGGTGATAAAAATAAGAATTGTATCTACTGTACCACCCCATCCAAAAAAATCCAGTGTCAAAAATGACTATAAAGTTGGATAATAATAAACTATATCCACAATAACATAAATATAATCAACAGCTATGCCATAACCTGATATGTTTGAATCAAAATATAAGATTTATAGTCATGGTAACACAAATGTGCAGAAACAATACCAGAATTGACTAGAGAATAAAAATCAATATAAATATGTAAATATGGGAACATGGAGATAACTTCACCAGATAACCTTGCCAGAATTTACCCTACTTACAAAGGTCAATCTACCGCTATAGACACAATAATGTGAGTAAACACCATCAAGGACAGAACTGATTAAAGATAAAGATCAACTAAAGAGCTTCTTATTCAGATGGAAATGGGCACCATCATTACCAGACCTGACTAGTAAAGATGGATCAATGGGCTTTTTATCTACTATAATGACAGTAAAATCACCTCCACAACCAGAAAATACTCTTTAGAGATAAATCAATATTATATATATATATATATATATACAATTACATCAAATAACCAGTGATAGGTTACATCTGAAATTAATCTATAGATGTTAATCTATGACCTCAATGTTTATTATTAGCATCAAGTGAACCACCATTAGTGCCTGAACTGAGTCTCCAAATGGTGATAAATTTTTTGAGTTATATATATATATATATATATATATATATATATATATATATCTTGATACCACCAAAACAATCACCATTAGTGGAGAGGTAGCCCAGTGTCCGTCACTGAAATGTCCACTCAGGCACACACTTCTAAAGAATGGAACGCACTGAGATCAGCTCCACATGTGGAGCTCTCATGTGGAGCTGATTTCACAAAGAATATAGAAAAGATAGATATATAAGCTTTGTTCAGTATTCTTATTTCCAAACAAAACCTATAGGAAAGTGGTTCATGAAAGTTTGCTAACCATTGATCCCAATCCTCTAAAAATTATCCAAAAGAGTAATTCCTTCCTTTTCTGAAAGATACTGCCTGATCAGCATTGCAGTTTTCCTGAAGTGATAAATTCAGCGTGGTGGTTTCTTCTCAGGTCCTAAGCAAGGTCACAATATAAACAAAACAAATATTTATTTAAAATAACATTTGGAGACTACAGTAAAATTATTGTTTTAATCTCCTATTTACATGAAAATAAACTAGGCTTAAAATAGACAAACTGAGGACCTGTAAGTCCAGAACTCAAAATAAGTTTTTAAATTTTATTTTATAGTCTTTTTTATGATATTTTTATTTATAAAGATATTTATTTATTTTTTATAATATCTTTATTTAAGCACCATGGTTACAAACATATTTATAGTTGGGTCTCAGTCATAAAAAGTACACCTTTCATTCACCAGTGAAATCTTCCTGACACCAATGTCCCCCATATCCCTCCTCCCCCACTTCGTGCCTTTCTTTAGGCATTCTATTTCTCTTTCTCAACTACCATTGTCATGATAGTTGTTGGTGTAGAAATTTCTCTAATAGCATTCACAATCTTTGTGGTAAGCTTCATATCATGGACTGGTCCTTACAGCCTTCATCTCTATGGTCTCTGGGTATTATACTGTCCAGGCATTATACTGTCTTTAATTTTTCTAAAATACCACAGATGAGTGAGACTTTACTGTGTCTGTTTCTCTCTCTCTCTCTGACTCGTTTCACTCAGCATAATAGTTCCCATGTCCATCCATGTATAGGAAAATTTTATGAATTTGTATTCCTGGGCGCTGCACAGTATTACATTGTGTAGCTGCACCACAGTTTCTTTAGCCACTCATCTGTTGTCAAGCATCTGGGTTGTTTCCAGATTCTGGCTATTGTAAATAGTGTTGCCATGAACATAGGCATGCAGACGGCATTTTTATCTTATGCTTTTGTGTTTCTAGGGTATATCTCTAGAAGTAGTAATGCTGGTAATCTCTAGAAGTGGTAATGGGGAGCTCAATTTTTAGTTTTTTGAGGAATCTCCATATTGTTTTCCAGAAAGGCTGGACTAGACAGCATTACCACCAGCAGTGAATGAGAGTTCTTTTTTCCTCACTTCTGGGTCAGCAAGAAAAAAAATATTTAACCCCATAAAAAATAGGGAGAAGAAATGAACAGACACTTCCTCAAAGATGAAATAAAGGTGGTTAAAAGGCACATGAAAAACTGCTCCACATCACTTATCAGAGATGCAAATCAAAAGAACAATGAGATATCACCTCATGCCACAGAGACTAGCACATATCACAAAGAATATGAAAATATTTTAAAGGTGTTTTCAAATATAAACCTTTTCAGAAATGTTATATTTCGTAAGTTGAAACCTTCACATTACTTAATTTCATTTGAATGTCTTATTCATATGCCAATATTTGCTGTTAAAAAATGCACCTGGTGAACTCTGAAATCAAAGCAGATGCATTTTGGTTAGAGAACTTCATTTAGCCTAACCTCTCCTCTGGGTTAACTGAAATTTCCAGGGAACTTTTAAGTACGTTTCAAAGATCATCTTATTGCTTAAAACACTGTCATATAATGAGCATCACATATAGAAAAAACTCTCTGTAAACAACAATTTCTCTTCTTTGTCACTTACTCTTAATGGTACATGAAAAATATATTAAAAGAAATTATCAAGAGTGATCAGTTACATCTATTATTGTCTTAGTAGACCCTTCTGTATTCTAGTTATACTCACCACTCTTTCTACCCTGAGCTGTACCTCCTGACCTTTGTCTCTATTGTCTCTCATATTATTATGGTAATAATATCATAATATTTCTTGTTTTTCTTGTATCCCACAAATAAGTAAGATTATTCTACATCTATCCCTTTCCTACAGGCTCATTTTACTGAGCATAATATTTCCCACAACCAGCATGTATATACTCTGTACAGGAACTCTGCTGAAAGTAGAAAAACTAACAGGCAAGGCACTCTCCATTAATAATAGTGCAAACCAAAATGTCAAAAAAGAAAGAAAAGAGAGAGAAAGAGAAGCAATTTAAATGAGAGACATACGTGACGGTGCCTGGGGTTCACTGGTGAAGGATGGAATACATTATATGACTTAAACAACACAATAAAAAATTTTATAACATGGTGCATAAATAAAACAATAAAAAGGCAAAATTAGGGGCTGGAGCAGTAGAACAACAGGTAGGGCATTTTCTTTGCATGCAGCTGACCTAAGTCCCCCAGGAGTAATTCCTGAGTGCAGTGTCAGGAGTAATTCCTGAGTGCTGCTGGTTGTGTACCAAATTCCCCCCATAAGGCAATTATGGATTATACATTTTTATATAATCTTACTTTTCTGAGTATTTTGTGTTATTGATCTAAAAACAAATGTCTTATGGAAAAATAAAAAATATGAATATAAATTACATTTAGAATTTTAGATATTTCTCATAAAGATACATAATTAAAATACCATGTCATTGTTAAGCATAATTTTAGTAGAAATATAAACAAGAAAGATTTTACTAAAATGTCAGACATGTAAGGATTTATAATTATTATAGTACTGAGGGAAGACAACAGGTGCTGTGGAAGAAAACCTCATAGTTTTAGCAGCTTGTTCTCTTCTGTTACCAGAACATAGTCCTATTATAGTTGCTAAGTTCTTAACTTGCATGTACATCCCTGCATCTGGCTGCCTTAGGTGAGGAATCAACTTTGTTCACCGCCTTCATCTCAAAGCACTGCACTGAGCCATCCTCATGGTGAGCATTATCCATATTGTCACCAGCCAAATTAGAGATACTCTCCTGCTCTCTCCAGGAAAGTTAAACATCTGCTTTTCTAGGTGCTTCCTGCAGGTGGTGTCCCATGCCATCCAGCACCCATCCTACTGTCAGCAGATCAAGACACAGGTGCTGACGGAGGATATTCACTGTGACACAGGATTCTTCCTCCAGATTTAGAACCAAATCAAACACTACTTTCCATCTTGTTCTTCCGTGGAGCTCCAAACCCAGGCCATCCATGTATGAAGTCATTTCATTTGATTTTTGAGACATTCACTGTGTCATCCAGGATGAGTGTATAAGTTACTATCAGAGTTGGAGCCTCAGGTGTAAAAATGTGGGGAAGGGAACAGTGGCAACATCACATTGTCAAGGGCTTTAATGCTTCCTATCAGGTGGCTTTACTAACTTCATCACTGGTTTTTCTACTTTCTATCACTGTTGGCTCCACTTCACGTGCTCTCAGTTTTCCTGTCCTGGAATTTTTTTTTGATTCAGTTAAATTTTTAATTTAATTTTGATTCATTAAATATACAATGGCATCTTCTATATTTAAACACTTAAAAGTACTTTGGATGGAATACATATGGAATATTTGGTTCCAGAAGAAACTTTGTGTGACCTTAAGTTTGCTCTCTCAATTTCAGTGTCTAAATATTTCAGTGTATAAATATGTCCAAATATCAATGTTATGGCAAAAAATTCAGATAAGAAAAAATAACTTAATGCACACTAAGGAACTCAAATCTCAGATATTTTCTGGGTCTACAAAAATTAAGGTTCTGCTCAATGCAGAACACCCATTGCTAAGTTTATACTCACCCAGTATTAGTGGGTCATCTAAAAGATTTGACTTTCAACTAAAAGTTATTTATAAAAAGATATATTTAATATGAACATGATAATGACATAATCATATACAAATGTATTTATATACTTTAATTTCCTTGATGGTGAACGATTTTGAATCTCAACAGACTTCAATTAAAATTTATATTTGCTATTTGTGAATTTTCAATGTGAGCTCTTTAAATTTCAATTTCCTTACCTATAACTAAAATTAATGTTATCTATTCTAAAGGAATGTGGAAAACACTACATGATATATAGCAGAGAACTGAAAATGCAAAAAATACTCTGAGTTTTGTTGAATGTAACAAATATACAAAAATAAATTTTTCTGTAATTAAGTTTAACATTCCTACTGCATTTGTTTATGTTTAATGTCATAAAATAAGATATAAAGTTTGAGTCTATGAAACAATAAATATCTTTTTATTTGGTGGGGTAGATAGAAATAGGTATTCCTTTAAATTTTTGCTTAATTTTTATGAAGCACAAAAATATAATTAAAACTTTATTTTTTGCAGCTTGAAATAAATGACCTAAACTAAACACTTTTTCTGAAATTTTCACAAAAATTATTATAGTTTAGTAGTTATAACAGTGATGAATTTTGTGTTATAAATATACAAAATTATACTAATGCACCTCCCTACCCCAATCACCAAAGTGCCCATGAATCTCCATCACTTCCTAACATCATCTTTCATAAAATATTATTTTCCTTTCTCCTTTTTTCCCAAAACTTAGCGACTTCTTTTGTAATCCAATGTCAAGGATTTGTCATTGGTTTTGCATTGTCTTGTTTTGACTCTTTTCCACAGGTGAGTGAGATCCTCTGGTATTTTTTTCTAACTCTAATGTACCTTGCTTACTGTTATGCCTTCCAATTTCATCCACAATAAATTGAGCTACACTATTTCATCTTTTCTCACAGATGCACATATAATATCTCATAGTGTATATGTACAACTTTTTAATCTATTCATCTGTTGTTGGGCATTTGGGTCAATTCTATATCCTGACTATTGTCTAGGTGTGTAAATGAGCATGGTGCACAGACATCTTTTCAAATTAATGTTTTAGTACTTGGGATAGATGCAAAGATGAAGAATCAATGGGTGATAGGGCAACTCTACAACATTTCTGAGAAATCTGCATGATGCTTTTCCATAAAGACTGAGCCAGATTATGTTCTCAAGAACAGTGAATAAAGGTTCCCTTCTTTCTGCATTTCTGCCCAAACTGTTGGGTATAGACCATACTCATTGGTTAGAGATGATATTGTTATTTTAATTTTTATCTCCACCAAAATAAATAATGTTGAGCACATATTTGGTGAAGTAAGATAGTTTTTTATTAAAATTTATATAAAAATGTTATAGGAGAGAAAGAAAGAAGTTTTGTGTTCAAGAGAGAGAACAAAGGCTTCTCCAGATTCTAAGTAAGCAAGCAAAGAAACAGAGGCAAACAAACAGATAAATGTTTAAGGGTGGACAGGGCTTTAAGAACAAACCTGCTAAGCATTTGTTCATATGTCTACTAGTTACCTATATATAATCTTTGGGGGGAAATGTCTATTTTCTCTCCTAGATTGGAGGGGTAATCAGATTTTTTTTGTTGCTGAGCTTTATATCTTGGGCATATATGTTTATATGATATATTGACACCTTTCTATTTTTAAGTATTATTTACTCTCAGGATGGAGTCTCAGGACTAGAAATGATTTTTTATTAGATAGTTTTTCAAGAAAAGAAAATAACACATTACCAGAACAGTTTTTCTATATTTCTGTCTTTTTTTTCTTCAAATAGAAAAACTTCATATCTGTGGCCTTGTGAAAGTAGAGATAGGGTGCCTGCTAATATTGCAAATAAGAACAAATGTACACCTTTGACCAGGCTTTCAGCCTTGCCTGCACACCCCTTCTCAGCCCTGATGCTTCCTTCTCCATGAAATGGGACACTGGCACCAGAGTCACATAGAAGACAGGGTGAATTTCAAAGGCTCGTCTGCAATTTACATCTTCTTCTTTGGGTAGTCTTCACTACCCAGGATGGATTTTAAGTCAGTAGGAAAGAAAGGCAGTTCTCCCTCCATGGTACTGCAGCCAACTACAATGACTTTTACTCAGAAACACTGAGTCAAACTCTGCATCACATAGTTGCAGAATCTATTCACCTCTGCACAGATGATCTAGGAGATTCAACTCACACAAGTGACATCATAGGAAGCTCTAGACCTGGTCCCAGTGAGTATACATTTCATTTCCTACAAGTCTGTCTTTGGATAATTTTAGAATATTTTGGAATGTTTAGAAAACATATCATCCACAAGTTAAGATACACAATAATGAAAAAATAGTTAGAATCTGAATGAAAAACTTTCAGGGAGTATCAATGCAAAAATAAATTGTTCTATTGGAAAGCCTAAGCTTTCATTCAGAAACTGAGCAGAGTGGACAAGCCCATCCTCTCAAAGTACCTAAGTGAATATCAAGATTTTTCTGTGCCTTAATTATGAAGGAGACACTCAAGAAAAAAATCTATCAGAAGCCAAAAACTCCTGATGTTAGCTGAAGTTGGTGCTATCTAGACTCTGCTTGGGTAAGCCTGAGCTTCAGTTCACCATTGATGCTGAGATCAGGGAAGTCAGTTGAGAGACAGCTCAGAGAGAGAAAAGAATAGCCTGGGGATAGTGCCAGTCTCTTCCTCTTCCACTAGAAACAGAAGAACATTCCCAATATTCAGCAAGTCCTGTAGAAGTTATTAGGAAATACTGAGATCACTAAAATCAGACATATTGAGGATATAATCATTTAGTAGAAAGTCTCTGGAGCTATTGAAGCACCTGATAGGCAGCAAAGTAAAATTACATTTCAGGGTTTGATTTCACTTGACAAATGGAGTAGAGAGAAGAAATCTCCATGGGGGGGGTAAAAAAAACTATCAAAGAGCATGGCACTTGTACTGTTGTGGTAGAGACCGTTCAACCTACATCTGCTGAGCTGGCTAGAGAACATTTTCCTTGTGATCTCAATAGACTAGTTACAAGCTACCTTAGGTTTGCCTTGGGCATCAGTCCAGTGAACTGTTTCTATAATTACTTTTCATATCAACTGATATTTTACCTCAGAGTTGGGAAAAAGTACCTTGAGGGTACTTTGCAAAACACTTAATTTACCTAATCATTTGAAAAAAAAAGATGGATCCAGAGTTACACCAGGATACTGGAATGAGGTCTAGGGCACCCAGGTGATGGTGGAAGGGTAGTAATTTTATATATCATAAGCATGAAGGTAAAAAATGGTGTAACTATGTTACCTTGACTACAATAAAATAGACTAAGAATCAAAATATAGTTGTTAATAAGGCTTCAGCTTTACTGCATTTCCAGTTCCAACTTTATTTGAAAATGACACAAGTCCAGACAGCTGACATGAAATACATCCATATGTGAATATGCAGAACAGAAGTGGGAATCTTGGATCTTGAAATATACCCACTGTATATGTGTCTCAGAGGAGGTATGTGGATTGACAGTATACATCCAGGAAAACCTCAATACACACTGTAGAGGAGAGTTATGTGCTTGCATTGTGGGACTTTCTATTGGACAGGGTTACCCTGCTTGCTTACAAACCAATAAAAAATTATCATTAGAAAGGTAATTTAGGGGCCAGAGTGATGTGGCACAAGTGGTATGGTGTCTGCCTTGCCCGAGCTAGCCTAAGATATCCACAAGGGTACCATATGATCCCCCAAGCCAGGAAAGATTTCTGAGTGCATACCAGGAGTAAACCCTGAGCGTCACTGAGTTTGGCCCAAAAACCGAAAAAAAAAAAAAAGGTAATTTAATATAATACAAGAAGTTTTGTGCAAACTGCATTTACATATTCTGCAAAAGTTCTGTCTTTGTCATTTTTAAATTGAGAGTATATAATAAAATTATATTAAATTTTTGTTTTCCTTTTAAAAATCTTAAGGATTCAACTAGTGAACCAACATGAATTGTTATTGAGAAGATTTGTTCTAACTTCCTCTTCTTAAAATAAATGAAGATACACATTTCTGGAATGAAGCAGCATGTGGTCTGAGTGGTTTACAGGAAATAATATTCAATTATTATGCAAAATATTTTCTATTTGAAATGGACATTTTTAGTTAAACTGCATTTTATACTATTAATTTGCTAATTTTGTACCTATCTAAATTATTTAATTTAATTTTAAATTTAACTTAATACAATTTTATTTAATTTTTAAAAAATTTATTTGAGCACTATGGTTCCAAAAATGTTTATAGTTGGGTTTTGATCATAGAATGTACACCCCACTTAAACAGTTCAACTCCCCCACCCCTGCCTGTCTTCAGGACAAGCATACTATTTCCCTCTCTCACTATCATAGTCAGTATATCCTCTAACTTCACGTAACACTCTTTATGGTAAGCTTAATATTATGGGCTTGTCCTTCTGGCCCTGATCTCTATAGTCTTGGTATTATTTCTATATTGTTTCTTTTATTTTTATAATATTCCACAGATGAGTGAGACTATATTGTGCCTATATCTCTCCCTTTGACTCATTTCACTCATCATAATAGTCTCCATGCACATCCATGTCTAGGATAATTTAGTAACTTCAGTTCTTTCTAATAACTGCATCATATTCCACTGTAAAGATATATCACGGTTTCTTTAGCCACTTATTTGTTGTCAGGCACCTGTGTTTCTAGATTTTGTCTATTGTAAATAGCGTAGCAATGAACATAGGAGTGCAGAGAAAATTTTTGTATTGTGTTTTTCTGTTCCCAGAGTACATTCCTAGTAGAGGATCATATGGGAGCTCAATTTCCAGTTTTTCGAGGAATATACATATTGTTTTCCGAAAAGATTGGACTAAATGGCATTTCTACCAGCAGTGAATGAGTTCCTTTCTCCATGTATCCTGTATCTTGTTATTCATGCTGTGTGTCAGTGTCTTTGGTGTGAGATGATACCTCATTGTTGTTTTGGTTTGCGTCTCTTTGATGATTAGTGATGTGGAGCATTTTTTCATGTGCCTCTTGGCCATCAGTATTTCTTCTTTGAGGAAATGTCTATTCATTTCTTCTCCCAATTTTCTGATGGGGTTAGATTTTTATCTTTCCTTTTTTCTGTTATTTTTTCTTTTGGTGGGGGGGGTTACCACACTAGTGATGCTCAGGGGTTACTTCTGGCTATGTGCTCAGAAATCGCTCCTGGTTTGGGGCACCATACGGGACACCAGGGGATCGAACTGTGGTCTGTCCTAGGCTAGCACAGGCAGGCAGATGCCTTATCACTTGTGCCACCACTCCAGCTCCAGACTTTTTTCTTGTTAAGTTCTGTCAGTACCTTGTATATCCTAGATATTAGCCCAATATCGGATGGGTATAGGGTGGATACTTTCTCTCATTCTGTGGGTAGTCTTTGCATCATAGTCACTACTCCTTTGAAGTGCAGAAACCTTTCAGTTTCATATAGTCACAATGTTTAACTTTGCTTCACTTGTTTATATCATGATGTTTCCTCCTTGAAGATGCCTTTAGTGTCAATGTCATGGAGTGTTTTGCCTATGTTAACTTCTGTATACCTTAAAGTTTTGGGTCTGATATTAAGATCTTTAATCATTTTAATTTGACCACTGTGCATGGTGTTAGATAGAGGTCTGAGTTCATTTTTTCCATTTGCTGACCAGTTGTCACAACACCACTTGTTGAAGAGACTTTCCTTGCTCCATTTTGAGTTTCTTGCCCCTTTATCAAAGATTAATTTATTGTATGCCTGGGAAATATTCTCTGTATACCCAAATATATTCCATTAATCTGAGGGTCTTTCTTTATTCCAATTACATGCTGTTTTAATGACCATTGCTTTGTAGTATAATTTTAAGTTGGGGAAAGTGATGTCTCCCATTTTCTTTGACCTAAGGGTTGCTTTAGCTATTCATGGGCATTGTTATTCCAAATAAATGTCTAGAGTGTTTGAGCCACTTCTTTGAAGAATGGCATAGATATCCTTAGAAAGATTGCATTAAAGCTATAAAATGCTTTGGGGTGTATTGCCATTTTAATGATGTTAATCCTCCCAATCCTGAAAACAGGCTATTTGTCTCCATTTCCTTATGTCCTTTTGTTTCTTGAAGCAGGGTTTTGTAATTTTCTTTGTATAGATCTTTCAGCATTTGGTTCAGTTGTCTTCAATTTAATTGAGTTTCTGCATTACTATTGTGAATGGGATTATTTTTTGTCTATTTCTTCTCTATCACTATTTGTATGTAAGAAGACCATTAATTTTTGTGTTAATTTTGTAGCCTGCAACTTTGCCTTATGAATATATTGTTTCTAGAAGATTTTTTATTGAATACTTAGGTTTTTTTTTAATATATTATCCTGTGATCTGCAAACAATAAGAGCATGACTTCTTAATTTCCTATCTTGATACCATTGATACCTTTATCTTGCCTAATTGCTATGGCATGTAGTACTTCAAGTACTACATTGAATAGGAATGGCGAATGGGGCCAGCTTTGTCTTGTTCCAGATTTTAGAAGAAAGGCTTTCAGTTATTTTTTTTATTGAGTATAATATTTATAATGGACTTGTGGTAAATGATCTTAACTCTACTGAGAAAAGTTTTTTCCTTTCCCATCTTGTTGAGAGTTTTTATCATGAATAAGTGTTAGACCTTACCAAATGCTTTATCTGCATCTGTTGATATGATCATATGATTTTATCATATGACTTTCAAATGTCAGAAATGAAAGTGTATGTGATCCTAGTGGCTTATAGGAAATATGTAAATAATTTTTCTATTTGAATTTGATATTTTTGAGTTAAACTACATGTTTGTTATGCTAAAGCTTAAAATTATTTTTCCATTTAATACTTATCTAATTATTTAATTAATTCAATTTAATACAATTTTAAATGAACTTATCTGAGAACATAATATTTTACACTCTTCAAATTAACTCATTATTATAAGATATTAAAATATTATAAAATATAAAAGATTATTATACTCTTTGAAATTCCTGATTGAGTATAAATCAGACTATTTAGAAGCCCAGTGAAATATTAATTGTTGTTAAAATCTACTTAATATCTATATCAATAAAATATAGACTTACAAAATGAAAAAAGTAAAAACATTATTATTGTTTTGTTTTTGTTTTTGTTTTTGGGCCACACCCGGCGTTGCTCAGGGGTTACTCCTGGCTGTCTGCTCAGAAATAGTTCCTGGCAGGCACAAGGGACCATATGGGACACCGGGATTTGAACCAACCACCTTTGGTCCTGGATCTGCTGCTTGCAAGGCAAACGCTGCTGTGCTATCTCTCCGGGCCCTAGAAACATTATTTTAATAAATGTAATACAAATGAGAATTGCAGAGCTTAAAGTTAAAAGTAATATCTTAACAGTAATCCTGTGATCAATAAAGTTTGAGTATCCATGTGAAAATAATATTTTTACTTCTTCCATAAAGATTATTATAGATTAGATATATTACTGCATAATAAAGTATAAGTAGGAATAAGGAAATTATATGAGAGTTGTTTCTGGCTATTAATAAATCATTTTAATGAAAATAATGAAAAACAATAATTAATATCAACTCTATCTTAAAAAAGAAAAGTTATTCTATCACATCCTAAGCTTGCATTTCTATAACCACATTTATTCAGCTTTGATTTCCATATAAGTCCAATATGTTGTATAGTTAATTACTAATAACCTCATACCTTAAAAAGCACACACTTACTATTCTAACATTGCCGGAGGTATCAAGGAATCTAAAAAAAAAAAAAAAAAGAAAACACACCACGATTTCCAAGTCTAGAATCAAAGTGTGGCCTGGGTTGATTGTACTAAAGGTTCTTTTTCCACCTTTGTTTTTCCTTCTAATAAAAGTATCACTTCAACCTCAATTAAACTGCACTACCACATCTCTTTCTTCCTCCTCCCCTTCTCCGAAAAGGTTCACATGATCACACCAGATGCTACAGATAAACCAAGGTTATCTTCAATATCAAAATTTAGCTCATCTGTAGTTCACTTTTTTCCTTGGAAGGTAGAACATCTACAAGTTCAAGGGATTAACTGATGGACAATTTGAAGGTTATTACTTTGCCTGTCAAAATCCCCAGTAAATATTTATAGTTGTTCAAGAAAGGAATTAGTGAATAGCTGCAGATGCATTTTTATGATGCTAAATAGTCAGTCTGTTCTTTAAGCATCAGCAACAAGCATGCCTGGGCTTGTGTTCTGACTATCACTTAGACACTATATCTCTGACTCTAACAATTTATCATGTACTAGTTGTGTTTCACTTCATGTACCAGTAGGCACCTAAGCATCACCTTGGCATTTGCTAACATAAACAAGCTGTGTTTTCTTTGATATGTCTTAGCATGCACTTGTCATAATTTCTTGCCATGTCAGAGCATACATGACCCACATTTCCTTAGAATATATTAGCATGTAATATCTTAATTAATTCCTTAATATGCATTAAATACATAGCTTGTCAGCAACAACAGAACAAGAATAACCCAATTTAAATATTAAGGTACTCAGACAATGACTTCAATAACCTTATTGTGACATATAACAATTTGCACAAAATGTCTTTTGCTGAACTACTTTTTGAAAAATTCCACTTACAATTTCTTTGTAACAAGCAATATAAAATAAATTTGGGGAGACACATTAAGCAGGTGCTCAGGGGTTACTCTTGTCTCTACGCTCAGAAATTACCCCTTGCAGGCTTGGGACCATATAGATGGTTGGTCGCATGCAAATCAAATGCCCTATCCACTGTGCTATCTCTCCAGCCCCAATATAAATGAATTATTTTGTGCCTGCCAATGTCAGAATTGGGAGGTGGGTGGGAAAATAGGGACAATGGTGGACAAAGGATCACACAAGTGGAGGGATTGTTGTTAGAATACTGACTGCTTAAAACAAATGTTTTATGAACAACTTTGTACAATATTTCAATAAAGTTTAAAAATTTTAAATTGGCATAATATTTGAATACAAACATATTTAGAGAGTTAACATAGATAACAAATAGGCATATGAGACACATTACTGTTGTACATCAGGAAATGCAAATGAAAAGTACAAGATACCACCTTATACTTGTGAGGATGTCTTATGTGAAAAATAGCAATAGGTAATAGAAAATAATGGCTGCTGATACTTCCCAGGTAATCTTGTACTGGTAAATAACTCTGTGACATTCATAGAAGTAGTGGGTGCAATTGTGCTTTCTGCAACTGACAATCCCTTCACCCTCCTATAAAAATTACCATGCTCAGCAAAATAACTTTATCAAATTTTCAAGACACCAAATTTGTTTTAGATCTATGAATACTATGGCTGTACTACATCTCAACATTTTATAGTAGTACCAGTCCAGTGGTATCATAGGAAATTTGATGGAAAAGTTACATAGAAATCTACCAACCTCAGTGATTCTGAACAGTAGCATGGACACCTCAAATAGCATCAACCACAGCCCAGTAAATCCTTAGACACTGACTAGTAATACCAGGAGATAACAACCATTTAAAATTGACACACGTTGATCTAAGATTTAATAATTCAATTTTATTTTGTATTTAACAAAGAGTATGAAATAAATTTGTGCCTGTATGAAGTCAGGCTGGATGGGATATTAGGGAAAGAGTGTCACACTGATGGTAGGATTGGGGTTTGAACATTTCATACCTTAGATGACTATATTATGAACAACTTGGTAAATCACAATGATATAATATATTAGAAAAAACAGCAATTAGACACAGAGGGGACCACTTACTCTAGCAGTCCAGGGGGTGATGGTTGGGGATATGGGTTTCAGGAAGGGAATGAAGGTGAAGGGAAGACAAATTTGGTGATGGGTATTCCCCTGATTCAATGTTAATATGTACCTAAAATACTACTGTGAAAGATATGTAAGCCAATATGGTCAAAATAAAAATTAAAAAAAAAGAAATAAACATCAATAATAACACGTGCTGGTGAGACTATGCAGAAAAAAGAAATTCTTGTGTATCATTGAAAGGAACCCATTGAGGACACCCATTTTAGAAAAGATGATGGAAGGCTCCCTTTGAAGATAAAGATAAAGGCAGCCCAAGACCCAGTAATGCATATTTTTTGTATTGAACCAAATGATGTGAAATAACACAATATTTTTTTATCAAGCCCATTGTATTTACTTACACACTGGTAAAGTATGGAAGCAACTAAAGTGCTCATTTATAGATAATTGGACAAACTATGGTACAATTATACAAAATGGAATAATATCAAGTTATAAAAAATCCACTCACTAGAAAATGGAAGGCTCTCGGGAATTATGTGAAGTAATATAAGGATGAAAAGACAACTATTTATGTCACCCATGTATGAATTATAATGATATAAAGTTAAAATATAGGCAAAGTAATATAGGATTAAAATAAGACTTTGATAACAAAATAAAGGTTACATGAGGTGAAGGAGATAAGAGCTAATGTGAAAATAAATTTTTTTCAAAGAAGATACTTTTTCTGAGAGCTAAGTTTTGTTGTTAAATGGGTCATCCAAAAATATCCTAATAATTTGGCGCAAAATAGAAAGCTTATGCTATAAATTCTTTAAATTTTTTAGATAGTATTATTAGAGTATTTAATACTTATTTTGTAACTGATAGTGTGGTGTGCATAATGTTTAAATTATATTCTTTGAGTTGCAAGATACTTGTATTTCACAAATTCCTCTGTTTCGTTAGTTTGCACCAGCATGCTCTAGTTGTGTTACTTTGGCATGTGCTGACTGTCTTAGTATGTGCTATACATATACTTTATTTGATCCCTGTAATGCATTTAAGTGAACTAGTTATGTTTCTCTAATATATACTAGGATATATTGGGCAGGTATTCTTGGTATGTACTATCATTATATTAGCTGTTTTTAATCAATGTTAATCAATTAATCAATCTGGTGGCTTAATTTTTTAAGTCATTACAAAGTCATTTAATGTCATTACAAAGTCATTTTATGTCATTACAAAAATGATAATATGTTTATAGTATTTTAAAGAACTCTGCAATAGCTTCTAGAAAAATTATGGCCATTATTATTAATATTATTAAAATGGACAAAAGGGAGCTCCAGAAATAGTGGAGTAGTTAGGAAGCTTGCCTTGCAAGGAGTAATCTGAATTTATTTATTTATTTATTTATTTATTTATTTATTGTGGTTTTTGGGTCACACCCGGCAGTGCTCAGGGGTTATTCCTGGCTCTAGGCTCAGAAATTGCTCCTGGAAGGCGCTGGGGACCATATGGGACACCAGGATACAAACCGATGACCTCCTGCATGAAAGGCAAACGCCTTACCTCCATTCTATCTCTCTGGCCCCTGAATTTTATTTCTAACACTCCATATAGTTCTCTGAATGTACCTTGAAGTGGTCCCAATGAACAGAGCCATGAGTAAGTCCAATGCATTTAAATGTGTTTCCCAAATAAACACAATGAATATATACATTGAAAGAAAAAATGAAAATAATCCACCTCTTCAACTCTATATTCTTTTTCATAAGGACTTCATTGTGTTGTCATGAACATCTCATGTTAATAATTTAACTTACCTTTTAAATTACACATTGTTTTAGTTTTATTTATTTTCAGACCACATCCAGCTTACATGGGATTGAGCTCAGGAATTACTCTTGGTGGTGCTTAGGGAACCATATGCAGTGTAGATATCAAACAGGGTTGGGCTGCATACAACATTTTAACCCCTGTTTCTTTCTGGCCCACACTCTCTTTTTTCCCTTCTTTTCAATTAATGGAAGAATTTGAGAAGGCTGGATGTTAATTTATCATAAGCAGTAGTAAGATTCATTACTGACTCAATTCACTCAGCACAATACTCTCCATATCCATCCATTATAAGAAAATTTTGTGACTCCATTTTTCCTAAAAACTGCATAGTCTACCATAGTTTAGATGTGCCACAGTTTCTTTTCCACTAATCTGTCCTCAGGCAGTTGGGTTGTTCCAGATTCATGTTATTGTGAATAATGCTGTGATGAATATAAGAATGCAGGGGGATTTTCTACGTTGTGTTTTAGGATATATTCTTATGAGTGTTATTGCTGGGCCATATGGAAGATCAATTTCTAGTTCTTTTGAAGAATATCCATGTTTTTGTTTTTCCACAAAGGCTCGACCAGTCAGTACTCCTACAAGTAGTGAATAAGAATCCATCTGTGAAATTTCATAATAGTTCTGAATGAACCTATTTAAGGGTTTGTGATCTTTGTATCACCTTTTTTATATCAATTCCCAAGCTAATTTATTATTTCTTACACCTACTGTTTTTGTTTCTACATTTTATCTAGTTTCTTAAGTAGTCAACTTTTAATTGTGATGCTCTTATTTCCTGAAGTGTATATCTACTATAAATTTCCTTCTTAGTACTGCTTTTAGTGTACGTATCTCATGATTTCAAAAAAGTCATGTCTTTATTCTCTCTTATCTCCAGGTATTTTAAATTCTCATACCTGATGTTCTCATTGGTCTAACACTTACTCAGCAAACTACTTGTTTGTTCTCTGCAAAGTTGTGAATTCAACTTGTTTGTGTCCAAATTGATGGTCATTATTGAGAATATTCAATGAAAACTTTAAAAGAATGCTCATTCTGGTTTGGGGGTTTTGGGGTGGTGGGATGCTCTGTAACTATTAATTCTATCTTTTCTAAATTGTCATTCAAAACTATTGTTTTCTGGTGATTTTCACTCTGGGTGATGTGATCATTGCTGTAAGCAAGGTGTTATAATTATTCTAACACCTATAATTAGTGTATTTCTGTAATGCCCACTACTGTTTGCTTTAAATATTTCACAGCTGCTTGGTGTGGTACCCACATATGGCTAGTTGCTGTGTTGAATTCATCCCTTTATCATTATATAATGTTCATCTTTGTGCTTTGCTTACTTTTTGGCTATTCAATCTAATATGTATTCCATATGCCTTTTAAATTTTTCCATTATCTTCAAGTACTCATATCAGCTCTTCATATTAAGTCTAGGCTTGTCTTTAGAATGAGTGTCTTTAAGAATAACATAGTTTATATTTCTTTTTAACCCATTTGGCTACTCCATGAATTTGAATTGATCAATTCAGTCCATTTACATTAAAGATGATTACTGATATATGAAGGCTCACTAGTGCCTTTGTCTTTATTATTCTGGTTCTGTTTATATACTCATTCAATTATTATTTGACTTTAAAATTAGTTATATAGATAGGAATTTCCTTTCAACATTTCCTGAAGAGAAAGTCTAGTGTTAATATACTCCCTTCAGCATTTGTTTGTCTCTGAAGGCCTTTGTTGTTCCCTCACATCAGAAAGTCTTGCAGGATTCTTGGCTGGCAGTTTTCATCTTTAGGTATTTTGAAGATATCATTCTGTTCTCTCCTAGCCTGTAGATTTTCTACTGAGAAGTCTGATAAAAGTCTGCTAGGAGTACCTTTAGAAGTTAACTGCTTTCCCCCCCTTAGCTGCCACATTCTTTGTCTTAAGTACTGCATAGTTTCACTGCTACATCCATGCAGATCTTTGCGTTCAGTTGCCAGAGGCTTTATGGGCTTTAATGATTTGTATATTTACATGCTTCCCAAGGTTTGGGAAGTTGTATACTATAGACTTTGAATAAATTCTTTGTTCCCTTCTCTTCCACCTCTAAAATACTCGCTATTCTTATAGATTTTTCTTTTTTTTTTTTTTTTTTTTTTTTTTTTGGTTTTTGGGCCACACCCGTTTGACGCTCAGGGGTTACTCCTGGCTATGTGCTCAGAAATCGCCCCTGGCTTGGGGGGACCATATGGGACGCCGGGGGATCGAACCGTGGTCCTTCCTTGGCTAGCGCTTGCAAGGCAGACACCTTACCTCCAGCGCCACCTACCCGGCCCCCATATAGATTTTTCTAATGGATCTAAGTATTTGTCATATTATTTTTTTTAAAGTATCTCTTTTTGTACATTTCATGTATTCAGTTCTTTAGTTTTGTCTATTCCTTTTCTCCATTTTTCTCTATTGCTCTTGATCTTTGCTTTCTCATTTAAAGCTTTGATTTTTTATCATCTATGAATTTTACTTGTGACAATTAATTTATTTTCAGACTTTTATCAGATCTCTGTGATTAGCATTGCTGAGCTCTCTTGAATGTCTTTGATTCTCCTTTTTTTTTCCCCTACCTCTTTGAATTTCTTTATTATAACATATTAGAATTCTCTGGGAGCTATAATCTTCCATGACTTTGATGCTGGATTTTGGAGAGTTGTTATCTCCTAGTTCCTTAATATCTCAAAGTGCTATGTATTATATTTTTGTCTGCCCATTTTACTACTTTAAATTTTCCTGTTGTAATTTTGATCTAGATGGGAATTTAAAAGCTTGCATACTTTTCCAGCAGGTGGTGCTAGGGCCTGATTTGAGTCTATTTAAATATTTTCTCCTCTGCTGGCCTCTATAGGTATTTAATTCAGTTGTTTCAACAGTTACTGTATCAGTAAGATAGAAAAGGGGGTGTGACTATGAAGAGTTCCAGATGCTGCTGCAAATGTGCTATGGATAGGAGTTGGCTTATACTTTGGCATTGCTGATATCTTTCTTCTGCCAGATCTCAAATCTTGTTATCAGTCTCAGATCTTGATAACAGTAATGTCTGATAACAAATAACTTTTTAAGATCAGTGCTTGGTGGGGGGGGGGAGATCAGTGCTGATCTGAGAAGTAGAAGAAGGGGAACATTTTCTCGAGTGACTTCTGTGTTATCTTTTTTTTTTTTTTTTTTTTTTTTGGTTTTGGGGCCACACCTGAAGCTCTGGAGTTACTCATGGCTTATGAGCTCAGAAATCGCTTCTGATGGGGGAACCATATGGAGCGTCGGGGGATCAAACCACAGTCTATCCCAGGTTAGCGCATGCAAGGCAAATGCCCCACCCCACTTGCGCCACCTCTCAGGCCCCTGTGCTGTCCTTTTTAATGGACCCCTGTCTCCACTAAAAGAGTTTCACAAAGATAAGAGTGCCTCCACTTAATGTCCTTTCTCACCTTCCTCGGGTGAGTGGTTGATCCTGCTGGCATGCATCTGTATGTCTCTTGCACTTGCACTGTCCTGTTTTGTGCCAATGAGTGTGACATTCTTCTATGTCCTCTCAAATGCACTGTATGTTGCTCTTTGAGGAACAAGGATTTATCCTGTTAGTTCCTAAGTCTTACTCCTAGTTATGGGATTCTCTTGTCATTCCGGGTACTTGATGTCTATTCCTCTTGGGACTGTTTCCAATTCTTTTCAAGTTTAGTACAAGTATAGAGAGAGACTTGCACTAAAATTCTAGATTGTGAGAGAGGATTCTTAGAATGTCACAAATATTTTGGCGAGAAGCCACAACTAGCAGTGCTCGGAGATTATTCTCACTGTGCTCAGGAATTACTCCTAATGGCACTTGGGGGTCCATAATGGATGCTGGGGATCAAAGTTGGGCCAGGAATGTGCAAGACAAGTACTATACCTTCTGTACTATTAGTCCAGACCCAAATTTCACAATATTTTCAACATAAATATTTGATTATTATTTCTATCTTCTTAGAAAAAAATAAAATGTGCCCTTTCAATCTTTATGCTTTGGTTAATTTGGAGGCCAAACTCAAGGGTGCTCATGGCTTACTTCTAGCACTGTGCTTAAGGCTCACTCCTAGTGTACTTAGGGTGCTGGGATTGAACATGGGTTGGCTGCATGCAAGGCAAGGGCCTACTTGCTCAACTATCTCTTTGGTCCTCTTTAAATCCTTAATACATTTACCTTAAAGTTTCTTTCCTGAATTTATAATAATTTTCAAATCTTTTATTTCTTCCATTTACTTTCTATCTTACTAACATGCTTTGAGTATATGTCTCCTTTAAAAAAAGTAAATTTCTATTTTTTGTTCTATTTACTAAATCTTTGGCTATAAACAAATAAATTTAGCCTATTTACTTTTATATTGCTATATCTGTTTCCTTGAAATTTTTTGGTTTTGTTTTATTGAACCAGACCTAGTGAAGCTCAGGTGCTACTCCTGCCTCTGCAAGTGAGAAATAAAATTTGATGGTGCTTAAGAGAGCCATCAGGAGTAATTCCTGTGTTGGGGAAACTGAATTGGTTGTGTGCATGTTTCTTGCAATTTTACTGAGGCTATATTTGGTGTATATTTTGCATTAATTTAAATTTTATACAATATTAAATGAGTATAAATTAAGTTTAATTAATTTCCATCCCCTCAGCTAGTCCTTAATTTCCTTCATTCAAAAAACTCATTTATTTTTGAGTTGTTCAAGTCTTAACCCATCCTTTGTGTTTGTTTAACATATCATTAACATTTAAATTTGTTTACTATTTTTAGGGGTTTTTTGGGGGGGCACACCTGGTATGCTCAGGGGTTACTCCTGGCTCTTTACTCAGAAATAGCTCCTGGTTTGGGATACCATATGGAATGCTGGGATAGAACCCAGGTCCATCCTGGGTCAGCCGTGTGCAAGGCAAACGCCCCACTACTGCACTCTTGCTCTGGCCCCAAATTTGTTTACTTTTTAATTAGTTTATTTTTCTGTTTTGCAACTGATATCTAAGCATTTATTTGTTACCTCATAATCTATAAAATTTGGCTGCTTTTATTTTTTTGTTTATTTCTATACATCTTTTGAGTTATATTTAATGCATTATTTTTTAATTTTTAAATGATAACACGAGATATCTACTATCAGATATTTTTATTCTTTAAATTTAACCTACTTATACAATTCAAATGCAGACTATCATTTGTCTTGTATCTGCCATAAGGCTTGTTTCTACATAAGTTCTGTAAGGCAAAAGACTTCATAAGTACTTGGCTTCAAAGGATCAGGTCAGCAGCTAGCATTTGAAATTACCCAGAAAATTCTTTAATGAGAGCTCTGAAAGTAATCGAACATTTTAGGACACTGCAGTGATTAAACTGTAACCCTCTGTGTGTTCTCTTTGAAGTAAAGCATACACACTAACCAAAGACAAGATGGCAGAACAGAGTTGGCAATATGGAAATGAGCTTGTAATGTTCATTTTTAAATAAAATAGATGATAAAATGTGACTCTTTTGCTGTTAGAAATGTATTAAAGATTTCTGATGAGAAAGTAGAATAAATGGTGAGTTTATACTTTCATACCATGTGAGATATAACTAAATGCTGGTAAACAGCTTATAAATACTGAAAGTAAAAGCTGTCAAATGACTGTCTTATTTAGGTAGGCAGATAGAAGGGAAAAAAGTGTAAAATGTGGTGTCTGGGATGAGTGGTTAATAATTTATTTTTCTTTACAAACAGAGGAGTCATATATACAAAGTACACAGGGAGTTACTCCAGCAGACTTGGCAGAGACAATATGGTTCATTCCTCCTCCACAAGGAAAGGTATTGAAAATACATTAGGGTCATAGGTGCACAATTCTAAAAGATGGAAACCAGTCTTCTGGGGTTGTGAGATTATATGGCTACTCTGCACATAACAAACCCAGTTTCTTGTTCTGTCAGATCTGATCATGGGAGAATGAAAGTGATCTGTATAGGTCTGAAAATGTAAGTACTAAAAACAGACTGAATTTTTCAGTCTAAGGAAGTTTCCTACTCATTCCTTTTGCTAAAACACACCAGGAGAGAGTCTATTTTGTTCTACAACCCATAGATACCATTATTATAGCATTATGATTTTGCTATGTATAATTCATTGTTGAGTACAAAGCAAGATCACAGGCTGTAAATAATCTTTGGAAGACAAAGCCTAACAGTGAAGAATATAGAGTACAGTTTATTGATATAAATATCTAGAAAGTCAGCGGGCTATCTTAGATGTTTAGACAGGATATTTACTCTGTACATGTTATAAAGAATCATATGTTAAAACTACGTTTACTATTTAAAATTTGGATTATATTTCATACAATTTTTAAAAATATGATAACATTTGTTTGGTGAACTAATAACTTGAAAATAAGAATATAAATTATGCATTTTATTATTTTAAATAAGAATGATGACAAATATGGCTAAGGCAACATAATCGTATGTTTAAATTTCTTTATTAAAATAAATACAGTATAAGCATATTTTCCTACATTATAAGCATTATATCTATTAAAGACTTGAGTGCACACATCAATAGCTAGGTACTACAAACTCGAAAGTTGGGAGAGAGCCTCCAGTAGCTTATCTTTAAACTGTATTAGGATTTTTTTCAGTTAATCACAGCACCACACACAGATTATTTACTGGAATCATCATTGAACTCAAGTGCAATAGCAGTACAGATTGCTCACTTAGAGGAATAACAAAGCTTGATCTGCTGCTTGTTGAACAAAAGTATTAAAGACTCCTCAGCAGAGTGCTTGACTGGACTATTATAAAATGTCAATTTTGTAAGTGAAATAAAATAGAAAATCTAAAAAAAATTACCCAAAAAATTATATAATGTAGAAATACATAGAAAGGTCAAGGGATATTCCTGCTTGGATTATATCCATTTTGCCTTCCAGAGGAGAGACTTGAGAAACTACAGGTAATAAATAATAAGTCAAGAACATGAAAATGACTATCCACTTTTTTTTACAGAACCATAGAACATGATTCATTTTGTTCTGCATCATATTTCTATATCGTCCTACAAACTGAGCAAAAAAGTGACCCAGAGGCCAAGAACACTGAGTGGAAATGAAAAATGGTGAAACCTAAATACCCAAACCAAAGTCAATTACAATAGAATCAAGACAACCAAACAAAGTACAAGAAGCTACACACAAAAGGGACCAGTTACTCTAGCAGTCCAACGGGTTAAAAGTGGGGGTGGTGGAGGCATGGTGGAGGGAGGTCAACACTAGTGGTGGGAATGGCCCTAACTCACTGTCACTATGTACCTGAAATACAACTGTAGAAAAAAAAAAGCTCGTAATTCACATTGGTCTCAATAAAAATTATGTAAATAAAGAACATGAAAATGTTCTAAAACAGATTCAGAAAACAAGGAGCAAGAGTAGAGAAGATAAATATTTTTGAGCTGTCATAATGTAAGAAGGTATTTACATCACCAATAGAAGTCCAACAAGAAGATTGAGTACAGAATTCTTGCTGGAGAGATAGCATGGAGGTAAGGCATTTGCCTTTCATGCAGAAGGGCATTGGTTCAAATCCCAGCATCCCATATGGTCCCCCGTACCTGCCAGGAGCGATTTCTGAGCATGGAGCCAGGAGTAACTCCTGAGCACTGCCGGGAGTGACCTCCCAAAAAAACCAAACTAAACCAAAACAAAACAAAAAACTAGCCCCCCCAAAACAAACAAACACACAAACAAAAAGACAAAAAAGGGTACAGAATTCTTGGAATAGATACATTGAAAGGTAGCTTCTTGTAGTAGAAAGAACCCATTAACAGAAAAACTATGTCCATAGTTTAAGAAAAAAAATAACTAACAAAAGACTGAAATTGAGATTGCCACCATCAGACCTTAGCATCTAACTAGAAACTTTGAGGAAACACCACTGCATATGTAGGCAGAATGTTGGCTTGAGACTGTGAAGAGCAGTGCTGATTTATTTCTTGAGGGCAATTAAATTCACTACTTATGTGGGTCTGAAAAACTTCAAAAACATGACAGCAACCACATGGACTCCAGGAGTGAGTATTCAGAGATATATTACATATATATTATATATGCATAATATATAAGAATATTCTGAGAATAGTACAAGGACCTTTCTTTATACTTTATTTGATAAACAAAGAATGTACAACAAAATTTAAGAGGAAACATCTGCTAATGACTGAGAAACTAAAAAAATATAAAATGCAGACATTTCAAACATAGAAGGAACTATTTTAAATAGATAAAATGTTTTTAAAGTAATGGAAAATCAAAAAGTAGAATAAGAAAATAATTGAGAAATAAGAGTAGTAAAAGAGGACAAAAACTTTGAATTCAATGGCAATAAAGAGGCTAAAATATACTAGTATCATCATAAACTCAAATGAAAGTTTTATAGTGAATTATAAAAGTTGAGAATAAGAACATTAAATTCAAATTTAGGAAAGAACAAAAATGAATAGAAAATAATGTTAATATAAATATTTATGGTGCCAAAGGCTGCTTCTATAAAAATATGAGTAAAATGTATACTGTTGTGCTGAAATAATAAATCAAGAGCAACTATAGAAAACATAAAATATATGTATTTTTCACAAATTGATAAATTCTCCACTGATATAAATTTTATGAAATTGTAATAAAAGTCCAAACCTGATTTTTTTGGTAGACTTTTATCATACCCCTTCACCATCTCATAATCCTATTTTAAAAATTAGAGAAAAAACAAAGAAGTAAAATTTAAATGGATTAGGAAGAAATAAATCACACATAGCTTATGCATCATCAAAATGTATTATAAATATATAGTATTTAAGTAATATGATAGTGGTGCTATCTTGACAGAAAATACCAGCAATAAGGTCTAGCAATAAGCACACTGGCTTAGGAACCAAGTTTTATCAAACTAAGTTTATCAAAGTAGAAATAAAATGGGACATTTGTTATCTATGAAAATAAAGCTGTGCCTTTGCTCTTTGCACATTTTATAAAAATAAGTCATATATGCTCTGAAACTCAAAGTGAAAAACAAATATTAATACATGTTAAAGACATTATTAGCAAATGCCTTGAAGAGTGTAGGACAGAAGTATTTCTAAAACAAGATACATTTGCCTACAATAAATTTCTATTATCAAAAATTTTTTTAAATTAAACAAAAAATAACAAACATTAAGAAAAGATTTATGGCTCATAAGAACTATTAAGAACCCCAATATATGTGGGTGATCTCATTGGTTGACAAAGAAGAACCACAACCTAAATGTAAATGGACAGAAGCAAAGCAAAATATTTCATACAAAAGGAGAAAACAGAGAAATATAAATTTAAAAAAATCCACGAACCACATTTGTTATGATAAAATCAGAAACGAAACCTCACTGAAGGAGCCATTATGCATTTTGAATGTTCAATCAAGCTAACACCAGCACAAAGGGCCCAAGAAATCCAGTTTTAAGTTCAATGTTAAGAATTTGAGTGTAGAGCCAAAAGATACTGATAAAATGTTCATTGCATCCCTGATTTTAATGATTAAAAACCAATAGTCCAGAAAACAGTGCCAATTGTCAAAATGTCAATGGATGATTAATAAGTGACACAATTGAACACAAGAGTATTTTAAAAATAAAAAAAGCTTATTTAAGATTACATATATTTGTAGATTGTGTATAAATTATAGTATGTAAATATATAATTTCTGGAAGGCAGTGATTGAATAATATTTATAGGGCTCAAAATAAATTAAAATATTCTTTTTTTTTGTTTTGTTTTTTTGGGCCACACCCGTTAGATGCTCAGGGGTTACTCCTGGCTACGTGCTCAGAAATTGCCCTTGGCTTGGGGGGGACTATATGGGACACCGGGGGATCGAACCGTGGTCCTTTCCTTGGCTAGCGCTTGCACCTTACCTCTAGCGCCACCTCGCCGGCCCCAAAATATTCTATTTTTACTGCCATGCACATTTGAACAAAATTTTTCATGCTAGGGAAGAGAAATACAAGACCCAGGATACTATTTATTTTTAGGAGGGCCAGAGAATGTGGTACATGTGCAGCACACATAGAGAAATAAAACATGAGTATTCATTTTTGTTTTCTGGTCACATCTGCTGGTGCTCATGGGTTATTCCTGGCTCTGTATTTGGGTGAAATCTCTCCTGGTAGGTTTATGAGACCCTGGGAATCAAACCTGGGTCAGCTGCATGCAAGGAAAGTGTCCTAACCACTGCACTATCTCCTAGTCCCAATGAGTGACTATATTTTAATTAAAAGTTTAGTTGTGAGTTCAGGGAAACTTATTTTATGTTTGCTTCATTACTCCCACATCACCAAGTACAATTTCTCAATAGCAAGAGCTATATTAAAAGGTTAAATATAAAACAATGTGACATTTTTACAATGTATTGTACAAACATGAATCATTTACTTTAAGATCTACCCGCAGATCAGGGAACAGGTTATTTTAATGGTGTGGATATTATTTTCAATAAAAATTGATTTTTAAACTGCTTGCAGTTTATGCCAGGGAAGAGAAACACAAGATTCAGGATGCTATTTTTTTGTTGTTGCAGCAGGATTCTACTATAAGCTCATTGAATAATAACTGTGAATGCTCTGCCCTTAGGGATTGGGGTTCAGATCCCCTGGCAGGAGGGGATAGAGCTGCTGCAGACCAGAGATAAGAGGGTGACAACCCCTCCTTATTTGGTTCAAGTCAGGTTCTCTTGGGCAGGAAAAATTTGTAACATGAGGCAATGTCACTGCAAATATACTGTACCATCTTTTCTAAGTTCTTTCTATCAATTCAGTATCCCTTGCAGCAGCTCATTCATAAGAGACTGGTGGAAACTTCTTTAAATTCTTTTAGTAATTCCTCTCATTTGTTTCCTGGAAAATCAGAGGCAGGACTTGGACTTCTCCCTCAAAATTAAGCAGCCTTGCCTGCTGACTGGAACATTATGAGTTATGAAATTACCCTACACTGCAAGGACGTTCTCCATCCAGGAATCATTGCACATAGAGCTGCAGTCTAAATTCAGGTTTGAATCTTCTCTCTGGAGGTCCCAGTTCTCCTTGATCCTGGGTGACCTGATGCTCACTAAGTAAATAATAGGAGGTGCTACTTACTGTGTTACTGGAGTTTCCATTCAAATGCAAGCCACTGTCAAAGAGGGGGGAAGATGCCCCACTGCTGTGGTCGCTGGATGGTCCTGGGGACCCTGAAAGTAAAACAGACATTGGTTCCAAATGGAGCTAGTATAGCATGATGCCTATGATTCTACAAGATTTCACCTATGACAAAATACTGCTTCTTGGGAAAGGGTCCCCGACAACAGATATGCTATCAGAATTGGAGCCTCTGGGCAGTCTCCCTCTCTGCTGGCAGCAAGCAGACATGGTGACCAAGGACTGACCATGCCTTCTAAGGCTATTCCAGGGCTCAGGGTGACATTGTCCACACCGTCCTATGGACTGTGAGCACTGCCCCCCATGAGGGATATTCTACACTCACACTTGCTCACATTAGGATAAAATTATCCAACTTCCAAAATATTAGAAATACCCTAAACACTGTGACCTTCTGGTTTTAATTTTCATATTATTTAAAAATTTTTGATCATCTTTGCACTGTAAGTTGAATTCTTGGAAAATATCTTTTTCTTTCTTTCTTTCTTTCTTTCTTTCTTTCTTTCTTTCTTTCTTTCTTTCTTTCTTTCTTTCTTTCTTTCTTTCTTTCTTTCTTTCTTCTTCTTTCTTTCTTCTCTCTTCTCTCTCTCTCTCTCTCTCTCTCTCTCTCTCTTTCTTTCTTTCTTTCTTTCTTTCTTTCTTTCTTTCTTTCTTTCTTTTTTTTTTTAGTTTTTGGGCCACACCTGGCGATGCTCAGGGGTTACTCCTGGCTGCCTGCTCAGAAATAGCTCCTGGCAGGCATGGGGGACCATATGGGACACCGGGATTCGAACCAACCACCTTTGGTCCTGGATGGGCTGCTTGCAAGGGAAACACCGCTGTGCTATCTCTCCGGGCCCAGAAAATATCAAGATAAATCAGGTAAGTGTGTGGACAGTTATAAAATAAAACCCATGGGTTGTAAAGCCAACTCACATGCATGTTTCTAACCCTCATCAGATGGGGTTAGAAAGCAGTGTAGCAGTGAAAGATCATAAGTTAACCCAGTCTTTTTGCCTCCTGGCCCCTCAACCTGAGCCAACAGCCAGAATTACTCTTTCTTTATTAAACCAATACCCATGCACAGGGTAGAGGAAGGTTGCATAATCCAAATGGGCTTTTGCATATCAAAAGAGAGATTTAACAGAAAGAGAAAGAAGGGGGAATGCTAATGCTTTGTGTAAATAGCTGAGTGTCATCTTACAGATGGTTACATAGGTATTTGTCAGGGAATGGAATAAGGAGAGGAGGGTATTGTCTCAGTTTGAACTATGGACCCAAAATACTCATATTGTTGTCAAGTCACTAACATCTTTGAGCTCTGAGCTAGTTTTCCTTTCCAGGACTTGGAAGGTTTTATAAGTGATCTTCATCACTTTATTCTATGTGTCTGTCTCCCACCCTTCCCCTCAACTTCTGTAATGATCTCTGTGCCAGCATGCATGCCTTCCTTGAGACCCAAGGGAAGGGAACCCAGTGCATTATGTCCCTTGCTGCTTCCCCCATCAGTTACATAGCATCTCAGAGTGGTAAATGGAGAGAAGTGCAAGGCAGTGAGTCATCAGCACAGGGATGCCAATATGATGACCAAGTTCAGCAACACTGGGAAAGAGTGTGTTTACTCGACAAGTTTCCAGACATAGGGTTAGAACAATGAGAGTCTTTGCAGAAAAAAAGGTAGCATGACTCTGGATGACAGTAGGGATGATTTTCTTTTGTAACAGACCCCTTTTTCTTCTGATAACATCCTAGTAAAATGGGCTTCCACTCCAGGCTTCATATAATACCTGCTGGGCTGGTCACTTTAGTGATACCACTTAACTCACTGCCATCTGTACTCAGTCAATAATTAAGTCACAAAAATAAAACTCTTTAAGCTACCTTATAACATATCCCTGCCTGGAACTAATGTATGAATGGCTCCTGGATTCTGAAAAGCACGATTTAACTTCAAAAACAGCTGTTCCTCTCCTGGCGGCTGGGGTTCCCTTGCCCTGGGAAGGTAAGGAAGTCCCTCCCCGCCCGCCCCGACCACGCGAACGCCGGGCCTCCCCTGCGACTGGGGTTCCCTTGCCCCGGGAAGGTAAGGAAGTCCCTCCCGCCCCGCCCCGACACGAGCGAACGCCGGCCCTCCCGGCGGCTGGGGTTCCCTTGCCCTGGGAAGGTAAGGAAGTCCCTCCCGCCCGCCCCGACCACGCAAACGCCGGCCTCCCTGCGGCTGGGGTTCCCTTGCCCTGGGAAGGTAAGGAAGTCCCTCCCGCCCGCCCCGACCAGCGTGAACGCCGGCCTCCCTGCGGCTGGGGTTCCCTTGCCCTGGGAAGGTAAGGAAGTCCCTCCCCGCCCTCCCCGACCGCGCAAAACGCCGGCCCTCCCTGTGGCTGGGGTTCCCTTGCCCTGGGAAGGTAAGGAAGTCCCTCCCGCCCGCCCCGACCTCGCGAACGCCGGCCTCCCTGCGGCTGGGGTTCCCTTGCCCTGGGGAAGGTAAGTAAGTCCCTCCCCGCCCGCCCTGACAGTGCGAACGCCTGCCTTCCTCCGGCTGGGGTTCCCTTGCCCCGGGAAAGTAAGGAAGTCCCTCCCACCCGCCCCGATCGCGCGACCGGCTGCCAGCCTCCTGCTGGGGTTCCCTTGCCCTGGGAAAGTAAGGAAGTCCCTTCCGCCTGCCCCGACCCTGCGACCGGCTGCCTTCCTCCTGCTGGGGCTCCCTTGCCCCCGGGAAGGTAAAGGAAGTCCCTCCCGCCTTCCCCGACCGCGCGAACCACTCCCTTCCTCCTGCGGGGGTTCCCTTGCCCAGGGAAGGTAAGAAAATCCCACCCACCCGCCCCGACCGTGGGACCGGCTTGTCTGCCTCCTGCTGGGGTTCCCTTGCTCCCGGGAGGGTAAGGAAGTCTCTCCCGCCCGCCCGACCGTGCGGACCGGCTGCCTTCCTCCTGCTGGGGGTCCTATGCCCACAGGAAGGTAGGGAAGTTCTGCTCACCCACCTGCGGACAGCGTGAACGTGCCCCGCCCCCCGTTGGGTATTTCCTGCCTCCCAGAAATAGCTGACAACAATTAGGGCAAAGCAACGAATCAGGCCACAAAAAGAGCACAAGAGGAGCCAAACCGGGGCAAGCCCACCAACAGTACCACTAGATCCCACCCTCAGGGAGGGGGACCCATTCCCACACCACAGGGGATCAAAACAGACTGAAATTGGAAGAAACAGCTCTCCAAAGCACACCAATAAACACAAGGAAATATGGGTAAATCAAAGAGAACCCTAAGATCTGAAGATACGGAGACAAACCCGAACACATTTCCAAGTCCGCCAAAACGCACAGATTTGTGGAAAGTGACCTAAAAGCAGCAATGAGGAAGGAAACACAAGAACTAATAAACGAAATGAGGAGAAACTTTAGCTACTGAGTATAAGATATCTATGGAGGAAACGAATCACCCAAATTAAAGAAGAAATGTTAAAGAGTATGAGAGGAGTTCATTCAAAAAGAAGTGAAGGAATTAACAGACAAAGTAAACAAGCCCTTACTAGCAGAAACACAGAGTTGGAGAAACACATCGAAGAACTCGAGGAAAAACTGCAAACAAAAAATGACCAAGAAACCAACAAAGAAATAAAAGGCAAAACACTGGAAGGAAAAGTCCAGTACCTAATGAACAAGGACAAAAGAAACAATCTAAGAATCGTGGGTATACCAGAAGGGGAGGAAATAGGGAAAGGGGAAGAACAAGTAGTCAGAGAGATAATAGCAGAGAACTTCCTCACCCTTTGGAATGAAACTTCAGGGTAATTCCAGGAAATCAAGAGAGTTCCTAGTAAGATAGATCCTAATAAAACCTACACCAAGACATATAGTAATCCAAATGGCAAAAAAACAAAGAGGAAAGAGGAACTTCTTAAGGCAATAAGAGAGAAAAAAACCTCAAGTACAAAGGTAGGGACATAAGAATCAAACAGATCTCCCAATACGAAATAATTCAAGCAAGGAGACAGTGGAATGACATATTTAAACGACTGAATGAAAGAAACTTCCAACCTAGAGTCCAATACCCGGCAAAATTATCATTCATATGGGAGACAGACTGAAAACATTTTCAAACAAGACCGAACTAGAGCTATTTGTGCAAACAAAGCCGATCCTAAACGACCTACTCAGAGATGAACTACACAATCCAAACCCCCGATTGTAACAAAGCCACCCTACACAACACAACTGCACAACAGTCTCTCTCTCAATAATCTCCCTAAATGTTAATGGACTAAACTCTCCAATTAAAAGACACATAGTAGAGAACTGGATTAGGAAAAATAAACCGGACTTCTGTTGCCTACAAGAAACACACCTACAGCTACAGGACAAGCATAGGCTTAGAATCAAAGGATGGAAAGTAATTATTCAGGCCAATGGAAAACAAAAAAGAGCAGGGACAGCCATTCTTATATCAGACCAAATTGCATTCAACCTCAAGAAAGTGGTCAGAGATAAAGAGGGTCACTACATACTGATCAGGGGAACATTAGATCAAGAAACACTAACCCTGGTCAATATCTATTGCACCCAATGTAGAGTCAGCAAAATATGTGAGGCAACTGCTCGTAAACCTGGAGAAAACACATGAAGGAAATGTGGATAGTAGTAGGGGACCTCAATACTCCACTATCGCCACTGGACAGATCCACCAAACAGAAAAATAGCAAAGAAAAAGAGCTCTAAATGAAAAATTAGAAGATTTGGGGCTAATAGACTTATATAGAGCCCTCCCATCCCCAGAAAGCAGAATACACATTCTTCTCGAGCCCACATGGAACCTTCTCCAGAATAGGACCATGTCTTGGGATACAAAACCAACCTATATAAGACCACAAAGGTAAGGATCATTAAAAGTACCCTTTCAGATCACTATGCAACAGAACTCAAAAATCGATGGTCAAGAAGAAAAAATGGAGAAAAACCAATACCTGGAGATTAAACAACATGCTGCTCAACAACAGCTGGATCAAAGAACAACTCAAGGAAGAAATAAAAAGATTCCTTGAGACAAATGACAATGAAGAGACAACATGTCAAAAATTTATGGGACACAGCAAAAGCAGTAATTAGGGGGAAACTCATAGCGATACAGGCCTATGTCAAGAAACAAGAAAATAACAAAACCAACAGTTTAAAAGATCACCTCAAAGAATTGGAACAACAGCAACAGAGAAATCCAACCACAACCAGAAGGCAAGAAATAATAAAAACCAGAGCAGAAATAAACAACATAGAAACTAAAAAAACAATACAAAAAATCAATGAAACCAGGAGTTGGTTTTTCGAAAAAATAAATAAGATAGACAAACCACTGGCAAAACTCACCAAAAAGAAGAGGGAAAATACCCAAATCAGTAGGATCACAAATGAAAGGGGAGAGATTACAACAGAACCTCAAGAAATACAACATATCATAAGATCATATATGAACAACAATACTCAGCTAAGATAGAGAACCCAGAAGAAATTGACAGATTCTTGGACAAACACCTCTTCCAAGACTGGAAAAGGAAGAACTAGAAAGCCTAAACAGACCAATCACCTCAGAGGAAATTGAAGATGTAATTAAAAAACTCCCTAAGAACAAAAGCCCAGGCCAGATGGATTTACAGGTGAATTCTACCAAACATTCCGGGAAGATTTACTACCACTTTTCCATAGGCTCTTCCAAGCCATAGAAAAAAACAGGAATCCTCCCTAACTCCTTCTATGAGGCAAATATCACACTCATTCCCAAAGATGGCAAAGATACCACCAAGAAAGAAAACTACAGACCAATCTCACTAATGAACATAGATGCAAAGATACTCAACAAAATATTAGCAAACCGAATCCAGCACTTCATCAAAAAGATCATACACTCATGACCAAGTGGGATTTTATACCAGGAATGCAAGGTGGTTCAACATACGCAAATCAATCACATTATTACATCACATCAACAACAAGAAAAACAAAACCACATGATCATATCAATCGATGCAGAGAAGGCATTTGACAAGATCCAACACCCTTTCATGTTACCGACACTCAGCAAAATGGAGTTAGAAGGAACCTTCCTCAAGATAGTCACAGCTATCTATGAAAAGCCTACAGCCAACATTATACTTTAATGGCGAGAAACTAGAAGCATTTCCATTAAGGTCAGGAACTAGACAAGGCTGTCCACTCTCTCCACTCTTATTCAATATAACCCTAGAAGTCCTAGCAATAGCAATCCGACAAGAGAAGGGAATCAAAGGAATCCAAATTGAGGAAAGAGGAACACAAGCTATCTCTATTTGCAGATGATATGATGATATACATCGAAAATCCTAAAGAGTCCACAGTAAAACTCCTAGAAACAATTAACCAAATACAGCAAAGTGGCTGGATACAAAGTCAATACACAAAAGACAGTAGCATTTCTATATACAAACAACGAAATCGAGGAGAGAGAGATTAAAAACACAATACCATTTAAAATAGTATCAAAAAATATCAGGTACCTAGGAATCAACCTTACAAGGGAAGTGAAAGACCTATACCAGGGAAACTTCAAAATGCTTCAGAAAGAAATTGAAGACGATCTAAAGAATTGGAAAAAACATCCATGCTCATGGATAGGTAGAATTAACATAGTCAAAATGACTATCCTACCCAAACTACTATATAGATTTAATGCAATCCCTCATCCAAATCAGACACCATTCTTTAAAGAAATAGAACAATCAATCAAAAAATTTATCTGGAACCACAAAAGACCCAGGATAGCCAAAAACATACTGAAAAACAAAAAGCTGGGAGGCATCTCCTTACCTAACTTGAAACTATACTATAAAGCCATAGTAGTCAAAACAGCATGGTACTGGAACAGAGACAGGACTTCAGACCAGTGGGTCAGAACAGAATTCCCAGACATAAACCCCAAGATATACAGCCAACTAATATTTGATAAAAGAGGTAAGAACCTGAAATGGAACAAAGGAAGTTCTATTCAACAAATGGTGTTGGTACAACTGGAAAACCACATGTACGAAAGTGAAGATTGACCCATACCTCACCCCTTATACAAAAGTTAACTCAAAATGGATCAAAGACCTTGAAATCAGACCTGAATCTATAAGTTTATCGAGAATAAAATAGGTAGAACACTCGAAGACCTATACATCAAAAAGGTCTTTGAGAATGGAGCACCAATGGCAAGAACATTAACATCAATATAAACAAATGGGACTACATTAAACTTAAAAGCTTCTGCATGGCAAAAGAAACCCTACTTAATGCAAGAAGACAGTTAACAGAATGGGAAAAATCTTTTCACTCGACATATCAGATAAAGGGCTGATATCTAGAACATACAAAGCCACTCAGAAAGCTGAGCCCCCCAAAACCAAATAAAGCCATAAAAAATGGGGAGATGAAATGAATAGACACTTCTCTGAGGAAGACAGAAGGATGGCCAACAAACACATGAAAACATGCTCACCTTCACTCATCATCAGGGAGATCCAAATCAAGACAACAATGAGATACCACCTTACACCAGTGAGGATGGCTCACATCAAAAATAATGGAAACAACCTTTGTTGGCGGGGATGCGGTATGAAAGGAACTCTCATCCACTGCTGGTGGGAATGCCCCCTAGTCCAACACCTATGGAGGAAAGTCTGGAGAGTGCTCAAAGAACTCAGAATTGAGCTGCCATTTGACCCAGCAATTGCTCTCCTAGGCATATATCCACAAGATGGAAGGACATTCATTCCAAAATACGTATGCACCCCACTATTTATTGCAGCACTCAGTATAATAGCAAATCTTGGAACCAACCTAGATGTCCAACAACGGATGAATGGATCATTAAGATGTGGTACATATACACAATGGAATATTACATGGCAGTTAGAAATGATACAATCACAGACTTTGCAGCAACATGGATGGACCTAGATCATGTTATGTTAAACGAAGTAAGTCAGAAGACAAAAGAAAAAACACAGAATGGTAGCACTATTCTGAAACACCTAGAACATATATTTTATACACAACTAATACCTAACAATCATACAACAGGGTTTAAACAGGGGTAGAAACTCTGAACACTGTAATAGTCAACATATACGTGGGAGCAGTGTCCAAAATACATGAAAAAGGAACAACGCAAACTCTTGACGGCTCATTATACCACAAAGAAAACAGCAAACAACAGAAACAGCAACATAGAGAGAACAGGTACGTAATCAGACCCCCACAACAAAAGCTCACAATAATCCCTTAGAGATCGTAAACAGGAACACAAGTATAGAACACCACAGGAAATCACGGACCGCAATGGCAATATACCATAACACTACGTTTTAATTCCTTTACCTTGCTACATTTTAAATAACCTCTCAGCTTTTCTGTCCACAGGCACCCTTAGATACAAAGGGCGGACAAACTAAGATGGCAACTCGGGATACCACACGAGATACCATACCTTGTTTGCAAGACGAGATGGCCACGAGAAAACTCTTTAACATAGACTTTATTTCTAGGTTAAACCTTCTTTTAGGAATTGAAGCACGGGACCAGTCAGACCACCAAAGCAGTACGTGTGACGACGTACAGACCTAAACTACAGGCTCTAGTCATCGAACACATTCAACCAAACCAGCATTCCCTTGCTACTCTTTCCTTTCTTCTCGCTACTTTTTTCTTTTTTTTCTTTTTTTTTCTCTTCTATTCTTCTCTTTACTTTTTCCCCTTTCTCTTTTCCCTTTCTACGGTATTTTCTCTTTTCTCTTCCTTCATACCCCTCCCTTATACCTTCCCCTTCCCCCCCCCCCGGAAATCCAACTATCCCATCACCCCTCAATCCCATCCAGATCTCCCACCATATTAAAACTCTCCACCCTCAGTCCCTAATCTCTTAGGCATCAAGATCGACCTCCTACCCAACGAACCAGTACCCAGCAACCAGGCGAGGGGGACACCCCAGCCAATCCCACACCTCATCTCCTGCAAGAAAAGACAGCCAACTTCCTGAAGACTCATGCTACGAGGCCCTCCCTACCATCTCCCCCTAACGTGGACTGTTTCCTGAAACCGGACTTAGGTCCAATAGTATCCCCAATGCAAGAACTCTTCCAAGAATTCCCTGCCGCAAATTTTTACCAATATGAAGAAGGTCAGGGGGGAGTGATTGGAAGATGCCTGGGAACCCACACACCACAAGAAAAATCCAAAAGACAACGGGAAAAACTGTACTTTCAACATAGGCATAAGACCTGTAATACACCACCTCTTTACATGTTCTCCTCCAAATGTAAAGTAGTCTCTTGCACCACTTTGGTCCTTTAAAAATTTCGCTAACTCATTTTATCTCTCTCTCTCTCTTTTTTTTTTTTTTTAAAATGTTTGCCCTACATATATATTTGTGGGCACATACACTTTTCTTTCTTTTTTTTTTTTTTTTTTTAAATCGTTTTTTGGGTATGTGACCTATTTTTGTTACCCACTCTGTCCAATCCAAATACACCGACAGTATAATGGAGCACCACTTCCCTCTGCAAAGGCACACTAAATAAAGGGGAAATCCTTACATATAAAAAAAAAAAAAGAGAGCTTATCTACTAAAGATAGGAACTCATAGTTGTTTTACAATACAGGGTTATCTCCTACCTTGAAAATATGTCATGTGGAATCAACTTAGACCTCAGGTGATTAGGACACCACTCAACCAACCTTGAACCCTGGATCCCAGACATAGAAACGGCACAGCTCTTCACAACAGCTGCAAGAAAACAAACTCCATCTGGGACAGCATTAGTACTGCAGGGTCAACAACAAGGGCCAGCCTAAACACGATATCCCGACAATGAGGAAAATGTGAACAACTTGACCTCAGAGCAGTTTAAGCCTACCTCACCAGCCAACGACAAGACAAAACCAGAAGACGTGGCACCCTTTGGTAGGGTCCAAAAGCCAAGATTGTGTTTTACAGATGACTGGATACGAGAACCACGACCAGACTGTATACATCTTGGGACCAATAAAAAAGCCCTAGTCTAGGGTTTGAACTAAGACCTGCACAATAAGCATGATCCTCAGTCCCAAAGGTCCGACAGAGACAATTGTAACAGAAAGGGGCTTCTGGAAGCACAAAGAAAGACGCTATCCTAGATGCCATCCTAGGTTCAGGGCAAAGACTAAGATCACCAACCACAGAAGACGGATTAAAATGGCACTGAGGTAACAGAACCTCTAGAGTCACAAAGACTGACTTCACCATAAGTCCCATCTCAGGATCTGTACGGATACTGAGACCTCTAAACACAGAGCTCTGATTGCATCACCCTGGACAGAGCAGAAGTCTTCCACACACCAAAAAAAAAAATAAATAAATAAAAAAACCCACCACCGGGAGAGTAATGATCCTGAACAAAGACTAGAGTTGATCCCATGACAGTATACTCCAAGGACGGAGAACCCCATATCGCATAGGGCAAGTGAATTCCTTTTCGAATGACCCCAATATTTACTGTGCCAGGGCAGAAGGGAAAAAAAAAAGAAAAAAACACAAAACCTTGGACATTTATATATATATGTATATGTATATGTATATATATATTACCTTCACTTATTATTGTTATTATTATTTTTATTTACCTAGCTATTTTGGTCGATTTCTCTGTTTGGATATGATTATTGAAATCGTTGTCCCCAGATATCCTTATTTATTTATTTATTTATTTATTTACTTTTCTTCTTTTCTCTCTTCCTTTTCTTTCGAGAGGGGCTACGCCAGGTTTCTTATTTCAAGACCACGGCGTGTTTTTTTTTTTTTTTTTGTTTTTTGGTTTTTGTTTGTTTTGTTTTATTTTGTTTATCTGTCTTTAGTGGTGCTTAATCGATATAGCTGGAGTCCCTCACTGGATATTTGACACTTTTTTTTTGGTACTGGTGGAGTGTTTCACATTCTTTTCTCTCACTCATTCCCAAATCGATGATGAGAACCTCTAGAAGGATTCTGCCCATCTTCGGGGTATTAGACTTTTACCCCCAGTTTATATATTTTCACCTTTTCAGGCAAAACCACGCAACTTGAACTAGCTAGCCCTGCCCCCACTTAGAGGGGGAAATCAGGGAGACATCAAGACCAAACTGATGCAAGACTACTAAGTAGTAGGTTAGATACAGAGGGGACCACATATCTAGACGCCCTGGGGGAGAGGGAAGAGGAAAAGGGAGGTAGGACAAAAACGGAGGTGTAGGGAGGACAATTTAGGGATGGGAATCCCCCCGGATTTTATGTAAATATATACCTAAAATATTATTGTCAACAATATGTAAGCCACTATGATCAAAATAAAAATTACATTAAAAAAAAAAAACAGCTGTTCTTGATTTATCTCACAACCAAACATTTCTCCTTTCATGTATTTCCCTAAACCTCACCATACTGAGTCTTTCATAACAATCTACTTTATTTTAAATTCTGGTTTGGGGCCACTACTGGCCACACTGGGGGGTGACTTTTTGGCTTGATATACAGGTGTCACTCCATGTGGTTGTCAGGAAATCAAGTGATTCTGGGCAATAAAATTAAGGCTCCAGCATGAAGAGCGAGTGCATGATTCCTTTGTGAAACTATTTCAGACAGCTGCCACTGCAGTGGGTTGTTCTTGGTCCAACCTCAATCTGTCCTTTTAGTATTTCTAGGATCTTTTTAGTACATTTTTCCCTAATCACCTTGGTTATATTTTTATTTCTATCTAGTTACTGATTCGAGAGAAAATCAAAATTCTTCTAACTCTCTTCCCTCTTCTAAAATATTAAGGACATTACAATTACAGATGATGCATAAGTAATAGCTAATAAATAAAAATTTAAGGATAAATGAATGGATGTGATTCTGATAATCTGTAGATCATTTTTAGGCTTTGGGCTTCTGTTCATTTATTTCTGATAGATGAGTGTTTTTTATCTATATAACCAAAGAAAGATTTAAAAATTACAAAATATTTGTTTATTATCAATAAAATCCATTACTTAAAATGATCATTGATGATAATTATATATTTTAATAATAGATTATGTCAAAAATCAAACATTATTATAAATATATAAGAAAATAGTTAAAATAAATAACTATCAAAACTAGTAAATTTAAAAGTGACCTATAATCCATGACAACTATGATAAGATAAGAAATGTCTCATCAGTCCTCAAAAGCTAAAATCGAAGTAACAATCTGATATTTCAATTTCAGGTTTAGGCATATACTAAAGAAAATCAAACATTTCCACAAAATTGTGTAAAATAATATTCATATCTGCATTTTTCATAATTGCCACAGATAGAAAGAAAATACATGTCCACTAGTCGATGAACAGGTGAAAAAATATGTTATCTACAGAAAATGAAATATTTTTAAGCCATAAACAGCAGTGAAGTACTGACACATGTTAAAATGATTATTAACTTTGAGACATTATGCCAGTTGGAAGATTGAGTCACAGAATAGCACACATTGTTTGGTTCACTTACATGTACTATCTATAGAGACAAAAATCAGACCTTCCTTTCGAGGCTAAGAGAAAGACACTTCTAACAGGCATGGAGTTTCTTTGATGAATTCTGGAAATTTGTGAATTTCACAGTGAAGTTTCAACAATACTAAATGTGCTTTAAAGCAGTGCTTTTACAGTAGCAAAGTATTTCTTTAAAGAAGGATATGTCTACTGTATACAAAAGTAAGATAGTATTAGACTGAACCTCTCAAGTCACTTATTTTTCACTTAAAAATTTAATGTTGGGATCAGAATAAATAGTTCAGAGGGTAGGATGTATGTAGCTTCTTTTGCCTATAGCTGATCTGGGTTCAATCTGGTACCCCTTATGGTCCTCTAGGCATGGTCAGGAATAATTCCCAGGACAGATACAAGTGTCAGCCCTGAGCACCACCGTGTGTAGTCACAAAACAAGAAGTACTTTAAGGTTAAAAATGGAGCTCATGGAGAGGGTAGGAAAAAACCAAACCTGAATCTTGTCTTTGTGAATCTATAGTGGTGAGTCTTCTCCTTCCCCACCCCACACCTACCCTTGTCCTCATGTAATCTTTACTATTTTTCTACCCTCATTATCAACTAAATTGTTTTCCCAGACCCTTATTCTTAGGAATACACTAATATTTCCCAAACTCTGGTTACCATATGGGGCCTACCCAAGCAAAAATAAGTTTATTTTCTGGTATGAATTCACTAGAGGATGTTCAAGGATGTTTAAAGTGAATTTGGAGAAACCAGGAATATGATACTTAAACTTTTAAATTCCAAATTTTAACTCTTGTAGATTATAGAAAAGCAAATGGAAAGCAGTAGATCTTGCATTTTTTATGTGACAGGTTATTGCTAATTGCTTCTTCCCTCTGCATCAAATATGCACTTTAAGAACATCCTGATCCACTTCGTAACTGATCTTGTTGACATGGATCTAATAGGAATAAAGTGAGTTCCGTAGGGAACATCAATAACATTCAGGTAGGGTAACAAGATCACTGTCAACACAGAGAGTGTGAGTGCATAATAAAATAAAATGTATTGAGTACTTTGACACCAAAATTCCAAGAAAGAGACATTAAATTTGTCCTGTACTGACTCTGGGTAAGGACTTACATTGAAAATCATAGTTTAATGTACTTCCTTGGCTTTAACAAGCTGTTGTGGTTAATATTTTTGTATGTTGCTTATTATTAGAAAAGTTGGCCTAGAAGCTATCTTTCTCTCTTACCAAGAAAGTCATTTTACTTATAAGAGAAATGGGAAAAACATTTAAGTAAATGTCCTCAGTATAATATGTGACTCCTCCTTTATGTTTTTTCATGGATCTATGTTTTTTCTCCCTTCACCCCTGTTCCCAGCATTTCCCTTCTTTGCTCCCTGGACTGCTAGTATAATTGGTCCCCTCTGTGTATCCATGCACACAGATATATACAAAATATACAGTAGCAAATATACTAAATATTGGATACACCAGACACCCAGCAATGAGCTTTGTAATACATACTTTCCCACATGTAAGTATCACAGATGTGAAAACAATGGACTTTAAATGCATTCTGAACAGAATCTCTGTGGGAACCTAGGCAAATCTGTGCTCACGTATCTAAGTAAAGAATCAGAAGACCACTAATCCATTCACTAGATTGCTTAAAGTCCTCATTATAGTTTTTCTTTAAGAAATTATTTCTAAGATTTAAAAGAAACAGAGGAATACATTTTTTAGCTTTAGTTGTAATCCAAATATAAAGAAATATATAGCACCTCTTCTATTTACATTATATCATTTTGGTCTTTACATTTTACCATCACAAAACCCTTCCTTGATCTCTCTGAAAAAATGAATATTTGTGACCTTACAAAATTCATATGTTGAAAGTTAACCCTCAAGGTAGTGGGTTAAGAAGTTGAACCTGCAAAAGTTTATTAGGTTATAAGAGAAAAACCTTCTTGTATAGGTTTAAGGTCAATTGAGAGCTGTGTCTTTCTGCTACATTAGAAACTAGAAGGAAAGTGAATCTCTGCTAAGCAGAAATATTCTTACCATACACAAAATTTGCCAAAACCATAAACCTGAGTGTTCATCCTCCATAAGTAAGAAATTGATTTACACTGTTTAAGATGCACATCCAAAAGTCATTCCAATAGTCTAGTGCAGTGGAAGCTTTCACACTGGCCTGCTTTCCCCACTTTCATTCAAATTACTTAGACCATTCCATGCAATTGTCTTTCAGAACCTGCAGTAAGTAATTGGCCATGAAGAGAAGATGAAAAGAATATGAAGTTATCTTTAGGAGTCATACCAAAATGTATTATTTTTTCTCATTATATATTCATGCTTTGGATATCTGTTGAAGAATTTATATTTTGTTTTCTGCTTTTTTCAAGTATTTATAAACTATCATAGATTAGTGTCAACTTTCTTTCTATCCTGTAGGTGATATTTGCTATGGAATATCTACTTACTAAGATTGCCCTCATCTTTGAGGCCACAACAGGATAATTAGTTTATAAAAAATTATAAACTATTAGTTTATAAAAATAATTAACATTTTTCACCATAGCTGTTTTTCAAGAGCTAGAGTTATTGGTCTTATAAAGGGATCTTGTACTTTTATTAACAATATTCTCCAAATGTATATTGTGAATAAATGAAAGAATAGAAATCAAGGTATCTCACTTTTGGAAGAGAGTTGGATACCATAAAAAGATTTTTTAGCTTATTCACTTCCTGCACTGATGCAAAAACAAAGTTCTTCCGCATTCCATTTTTTTCGTATTTATTTTATCTCTTAAAAAGTTGCCCAATAAGTTTTATCCAAATCACCCTTTTCTCATATTTGTGCATATTTGTATTAGTCTCTAAATCTCAAATTCTATAGTCTCTAAATCTATAATCTAAATCTATAAACAACCTATTCTCAACTAAGGAGACAGTTATAATCATTTTCGCCTGTCTCCTTCTCAGTAATATGTGAATGGATGAATGTATTTTTACATCAAAGGAAAGAGTATCATTTTTTTTTGATTTTTGAGCCACACATTGTGATGTTCAGGGGTTACTCCTGTCCATGCAATCAGAAATTACTACTGGTTTGGGGGAACATATGGAATGCCAGGGGATAGAACCGCAATCCTTCCTGGGTCAGCTACATGCAAAGCAAACGCCTTACTGCCTGCACCGCCACTCTGTACCCAAGAGTATCATTTTTGTAAGAATAGTGAGTGGTCTGATAGGAATAGGGAGGGAGTTACTGGAAGTTAATAAAATGATATACTCAGAATAGCTCAGGAAATTGAGAGCACAAATAGTAAGTACTTGTAGTTCAGTGCCTTTGGGGGGGCACTCTCGTTGTTGCTTAGGGGTTACTCCTGTCTATTCGTTCAGTAATTGCTCCTGGCTCGGGGGACCATCTTGGATGCCAGGGATTGAATCCAGGTTTGTATTGGGTCAGCAGTGTTCATGGCAAACACCCTACCGCTGTGCTATCATGCCGGCTCTGTTCAGTGATATTTTTGTCAAATAATAACCCTAATGTAAATATAAAAAAACTGGAACTGGACATACTGGTCTTAATAAGAAAGAGAAGCATGGGCAGATTGGAAAAGGAGGAAATTTATAGGGAATACAAAAAATACTGGGAGATTACAGTTACCTGAAGAAAATGGACATGTTCCTTAACACAAGAAAAATAATAAATTGAGGAAGAAAATAAAAAAAAAGAGAGAAGGAGGTGCTGCACATGAATGGAGGCTCCACTGTTCCATCTACAAAGGCAGAGAGTCCAAGTCTTTATCAGACTTGACTGTGTCATCATCAGAAACCGCTCCTGCGGATACTGTTTGCAAAGGATAACACCCAACAGAGAGGACCTCACTGCATGCTGCTAAATCAGAGAAGTGATGACAACTTTATAAAAACATGACAGCTGAAGTAAAAGTCATTATGACTGCGTTCATGAAAATATTTTTATAGATCTGTGATTTACCACTTTCATACTGGATCACAATTCATGTGGAGTTGAGGCCCCGGCAATGACATGACAGGCATTTAGTACTATATATTTACCATTATTTTATTTTTTACATAAAAGAATTTCTCAAAATGCCATAGATCTTTTAAATATAAAGCGTTTCATGAGCATGCAAGTATGACAGGTAAATAGAATACATGGTTAAGGAAGTATATAGTTTATGCACAAAATGCATTTTGATGAGATATTCTTTAAAAAGGTTCTGGGTATCCTAAGGCACTGACTGCTTTAGGATAAGTTTTACTGAGAAGTCTACCTAATCTTCTCCCTCTCTGAAACACATTTGGGAAATGATGTACACTGGGTCAGTGTGGTATGATCTGGAAAAAAGAAAGTAACAAGGAGGAATCCCACAGTACCCCAATTCACCCCTTTTACCTAGTGGTAGTTTCAGGAATGACGGTGCTTCCCTGAGATATTCAACAGTGAGAGTGACTTCATCGCCAGCGTTTCTCAAAAGGTGCACCTGTCAATATGACAAAAAGAGCTATTTTACCACCACAAAAGATCAGCCACAGATTTAAAAATAAATTCCTTATACTCCTAGCCTGTACCTTAAAAATTAATGCTCATACTCATCTTTGGAACTGATAACATTGTAAGTGAAAAGGAATACTAAAGGGGGATCTGAGAAGCCTCTAACACACATGAGAGGATGCATATTACCCATTACATGCTCACATGCCATCATTAAAACATGAGGCTTGGCTTCACACACTTTGTGAATGCACCTACCAGACAGTAAATTATTTGAGAAATTAAATTATTTGTACAAGGATCCAGTTTCTGGCACTGGCAAAAATATTACCAATCAAATTAACAGAGGCACAGAAAGCCAGGCATGTTAGTTTTTACTTTTTAACAATTCAAGCAATTGTGAATCTGGAGCATCACTTCAAAAGCACGTAACAAACTTCTGGTCTGGAAAGTAAAAATTTGCCTGGTTTTAGTTGCTTTACACACAATCAGAAATTATGCATTACTTATAGCAATTATTATATTCTCTTTCTTAATATATATGCTATTTTAAACTTTGGTGTGGACCCTAAGACTAGAATTTGTGAGATTGAGTTACTAGATGTAGGAGTGTCTGCCATGCTTGTTCTTCCATTCTCTTCATGGACGGGGCACTGACCCTTAGCCAAGCCAGTACTTGTAGCCAGTTATCAACCGGTGAAGTCTCTCCTACCAACCCCTTCACTCTTTTTTCTTTTGCCTCTTTTTACATGTCATTTACCAAATCATTAATTATTTTATGTACATGGATGGTTGTGGACAGACTTGTCAACTACTTGATGGGCACATTAGAACTGAGATTACTAAGCTTAGAGGTTTACACAACCCACATTTTTTTCCTTTTTCTGACATTCACATCATATTACCTGTGAAGCTTCTTCTAGGTCCTCCAAATGATCTTGAAGCAGACCTCTCCATGGATATGGCCTGCATAGTGTATGTGGCTGACTAACTCTGCCTGACTGAGGGCTCTTTCGTTTGGTTTAAATTCCACTACATTGTCCAGGTCCGGTTCAGTGAACTTGCTGAAGTGCTTCCCATAGCTCTGTGGTGCATTTTAAAAATTCTTTCATCTTTCTCTTTCATTGTTGTTTCTGCAGCTCACAGGCCACTGGCCACTTATCTTGACATGAATTCAATGGCGCAATCTTGTGGTGCAATCGCCATGTCATATTTCCTAAGCTTAGGGCCCAGGTGCCAGGTGGAAGAAGACTGTGAAACTGGTGCTTCAGCATGAAGTAGCAAAGGCACACCAGAGGGTGGACTACCTTTTGTCAGAACATTCAGGAAAGGAGGTCCAAGCTTTCCTTCTAACCCTCAACAGAGCAGTGATAATGGTATGCAGACATATCTCTGATACAAGGATGCATCTTGGTTCAAAAATACTTTGGGAAGCTTCCTACCTACTGGAGTGAATGAAGTCAAGGCAAAGAAACTATAGGCAGCTGATTTAGTTCCTGACTCGGATACACACACCTAGAAGGTGTTCTTTGATGATGGACTCCAGAATAATCAGAGAGAAATTCAATATAAATGTATCCTCTGATTCGAATTCACCCCTCAGTAGTCATAATTGCAGTCCTTCTCTCTGCATATGGTTGTCCTAAAACTTGATGAAAATCACAGACTGCCTTTTCTGGCACCTTCTACTTATGGGGCAGCAAACAGTATCAAAATTGCCCTAAAAAAGTTGTAAATGAAGTTGTGAATCTCACCAGCACCCCATAGATTTGTAAATTTCATTATGGTTATCTTCATCCTGGGATCCATTTTGGTTTGTGAAACAGTTTGATTTTTTGTGGGAACAAATAAAGACATATGTACGTGCATGTCTGCATGTGTGTGTGTTTGTGTGTGTATGAATAAATGCATACATGTACCCAAACACACACAATTCACCCTTACATAAACAATTAAAACAATCGTGTGTGTTTAAAAATATTTACAAGCCTTTTGGAGTCAAATATTCTTTAGTTAAGGCGAATAAACCCCAAATGAGTATTGCATAATTATATGACTATACTTAGTGTAGTTGGCTAGCCCTTGAAGGAATTTTGTTCTCTGCAAAAAAGTTTTTAGCTACTAAAGTGAACCCTGAAGAAATTTTGTACTTTAATTAAGGAGTGGGATTAATTTCAATTCATTACTATTTTTCAAATCCCAAATGTTTACACTGCCTTGATATTTTTGAACTTTAAACTGATGAAGAGAAAGGCTGTGCTTCATTTGCAATGTTTTTAATTTTAAAGTATTTGGATAATGTTTGAAAATAACTTGAATGTGGACCACTAATTTGCTCTCTCTCACCTCAAATCAATGAATGACTTTGAAGCTCTTTTTCCCTCTTCAAGTCATCACCCAAGACTGGCTGGTGCTGAAAGACAGATTCTGATTCCAGGAGTCTCTACAGCAGCATTCCTTTCCCACCACACAGCAATACATAATTGCTTTTGCATCTAATTAAAACCAGTAATTGCAGCACCTCTGCCTGTGTCCCTAATCACCAGGCACATCTGCTCTCTCTAACAAAGTGATGGACACTGCCTTCCAACATGAGTCACCAGCTGTGCCTTTATGCTCTCACAGGTAAAAGAAGGAGCTTTCTGAGTTAGAAAGGATTCAATTTCTCAATGATTTTTTTTCCTTAAGCTTTTAAATGCTATTGAAACCATTCAGCATTTTAGTTGATTCAAGCTACCATAAAAAAACACATTAGGTATGTGGCTCAAACAACAAGTATGCATGCTAGTCTTTGAAGGATGAAATCCAAAATCATTACAATATTTGGCAAAGATTGATTGATAGGTGGTCAGTTCACGTCATATAGCAGAGTGAGAGGGAGGGAGAGAGAGAGAGAGAGAGAGAGAGAGAGAGAGAGAGAGAGAGAAGCTTTCTGCTTTCTGATGTGTTCAAAGTGGTACTGATCATATCATAGGGTTTCACTTTCATGAACTCCTCTAACTCAAATACTCCCAATGATCCACCTCTTATATAACCACGTTGGGATATAGGTCCTCTGATATCAATATGAATTTAGAGGGGCACAAACATCAGCCCATACCAAGACACTTGAACTAGACCTTATGGCATGGCTTGGTGACATCAGTACGTTTTCTCCATGAAGTCCTACAGAATAGTCTTCTGTGGAAACTTTCCAGGAGTGGACAGGACTGTTCTGCAAGGTCAGTGTGGCTTATAAAAGTATTCAATGACAAAATGCACTGGACAGAAGTGATATTACAGTGGATAGTATGCTTGTCTTGCATAAGACCAACTCTGGTTCTATACCCAGAACCCTTTATGGTCCTAGGCACATCAGGGGGTGATCTCTGAATCAATAAGAGCTAGGAAAAAGCCTTAAGTACTATCAGGTGTGTGTGTCACCCACACACATACAAAAATTCTACGGGCCCAGAAAGATAGCACAGCGACATTTGCCTTGCAAGCAGCCGATCCAGGACCAAAGGTGGTTGGTTCGAATCCCGGTGTCCCATATGGTCCCCCGTGCCTGCCAGGAGCTATTTCTGAGCAGACAGCCAGGAGTAACCCCTGAGCAACGCCAGGTGTGGCCCAAAAACCAAAAACCAAAAAAAATTCTACAATGAGAATCAACACATTTAACATACCAGATTCTTAGTATGATAACACATAAACAACCATTACTCCCTTATTTTGTTCTTCCTTCTAAAATAGAATTTTCCTTTCCTGAGAGCATTATGAAACTATTTTTTTTCTTGTTTTGTTTGTTTTTTGGTTGACTCTCAGGGGTTACTCCTGGCTATGTACTCAGAAATCGCTCCTGGCTTGGGGGACCATAAGGGACTCCGGGGATCAAACTGTGATCTGTCCTAGGCTAGCTCTTGCCTCTTACCTCTAGCACCACTGCTCTTGCCTCGAAAATAATTCTTGTCTGGGGACACTTTGGTTACAACCACCAGAAATTATAGTTTATATGTTCTAAACCCATAAGTGTAGATATAGTAATATTTAGGTATATGCAGAAATTCTTAGTATGTTATACAATTTACTTGTATTGTTTTCACTTAAATTGAAATAAAAATACCGCCAAATGCATACACCTTGCTTTCTTTACTTATATATACATATGTTTATGTATATATTCTTATATATACATATACCTATATAACTTCAGGTTATCCTATATCAGCTATCAAAGATTTATTTTTATCTTTTACAAAATGCAAATTAGGCATTTTACGAATGTTCCATAGCTACTTTAATTAACCCTTGCTTTTGGAATCTCTGCTGAGATGAGACATAATTCCTGATTTAATTATAAACTTACTTTTATTGTCATTAATATTTCTTCATAAATTTTTCCAGAGGGTTCTATATTTTGCATTATTATAAAAATAAATGTGAAAAATATTTATTATTACTACTTTACTTTTATGGTCAGTGTTTTTAATTTTTTTTAATTTGCTTCTGAACCTTCATTATTACTCCATTTTTTAATTTTTATAGTATATTTGTAAAATCTTTCTTCAAATTCCCAAGTTGAAAAATGACAAATGCTTATTTATTTATTTATTTGATATCTAAGAACATCTTTATTAGAAATCTCTCTTTGAGCATAAATTAGTGGTAGTCCATATATTTAACATGAATTATGTTAATATTTTGGGTAAATATCCCTTTAATTCTTTAAAGAAGCATATCTATTATATAGATTCCAGATATTTGAACAGGTTTTAAAAGTAATTTTTATTTTACTTAGGGAATATGATTCGTATGTATTCTCTGGCTTTCTCTATGGTCTAATTGTGAATGTACCCAAGTTTCATATAGACTTTGAGTTTAAATTCAGATAAATGTTCACTGGATAAAGCACATACACTTAGGAATATGTTAACACATTCACACCATTACCACTACACAAATATACAAACACACACCTACACCAATTCTCACAAATACACTTGACCTGTAAGATCTCTGGATACTTCTCAGAGCATATTAGTCTCACTAGCACAAACTACATGCTCTTATTAGTGCTGAATATGTTTATGATCAATATCTGTAGCTATTCCATAGTTTAAATTAGCCTCTAGTCATCAGTTCTGTCTTGCAGTTTGCTCCTGTGGCACCTCCATACACAGTTCTCTGGCCTCAGGAAGCTTGAAGATCTACTGAAGATATATAGGTCTCTCCTGCCCTATCTTGCATGCCTTAACTTTCCTCTAATAAGCTTAAAAGTGAAGATTTAGAACACTAAACATACTCTGAAGTCCTTGACTCTAATCCAGAAAAATCCCAACTATGGTTCAATAACTCTATAAGCATACCACTCAGTCATTATAGTGGACATATGCAATGAAGTTTTAGCACTGTCATCTATGTCTGTTTGTCTCACTACCTTTCCTCCAAAGATAAAAAGCACATCTCTATCACCTTTTATTTTGTTTTATGTTTGAAGTAAAATCAAGTTTTTACTTAGGAAAAAGGTAAGAAGAAAGAAGGAAAGGAGAGAGGGAGGAAAAAAGGGAGAGAGAGACAGAGAGGCAGAGAGAGACAGAGAGAGAATCAAAAGAGAATACAGGCTTCTCCCATGGCAGGTAGAACACACTTTTTACTTCATGTTTTGTATTTTATTTTTAAACACATCCAATGATTTTCCGAGCTTATTCCTGGATCTTCACCCAGGAACCACTTCTGGAGAGCTTATGAAACCATAGAGGGTGCTAGGAGATCAAACTCAGATTAGTCTAGTACAAGATAAATGCCTTCCTCTCTGTGCTATCTCTCTGGCCCCTGCATTGCCTTTAAACTTCTTCTGTCACCAAACATAGAGAATGGTTAAAAAGCTCAGCAAGACTCCTACAAATCAACCCTCCCTCTCCTCCTTGCTTATATGCTGAATTTACAAACAGCTATTTCACACAATTAGCCTGTTTGCAACTTATGATTTCACATTATTTTAAATAAATAAGAGACAAGTTTAGCTTATTAATATCCATTATAATTATTTAAACTATGATGCTTAGAATAAGGCATTTTACTATAAATGATTCATGCCCTTGCCTATTACTAAAACCAACAAAAATATTTTCTAAGGAAAACTGCAGTTTGTGCCACTGAGTTCCTTCTAGCTGGCATCAACGCTACACATTCCTGTGAGCAGTATTGATGCTGAAGGTATCATTTGATAGAGAACTTTCACACTGCCTGAACAGAAAAGCTCTGATAGACAAGGACAGACAAGGTCCATGTTAAGCTGTAATTCACAGCAGTTTAAAAACAACCCTATTCAAAAAAGTCAAATTATCTTTTAAGTCAGTAATTCATAGCATCTTTCTCCCTAGAATTTCCACTTCAGCATTCTTCCAGAACCTCGTGGGCATTTTCTCATGTCTCATGTCAAGCCATTTCAAGATCTGAGCTCATTTTTTATTTTTCATTTTGTTCTGTTTATTTTTTTTTCTTTGGGGCTACATCTGGGGGAGTTTAGTTAGAGCTTACTCCTTGTACACAAGGATCATTCCTGGCTGTATCAAGGGGATCATAATGTGGTTCTGTGTATTGAACGTAGATCTACAGTATGCTCTCATATCCCTCCTTCATTTAATCTGAATAGATTAAAAATTGAAACAAGTTAACCTATTAAGTCTTTATTCTGAATTTTCTTTTATCCTTATCATTTATATCCTTTCAATGGAAATGGATCACAGGGTTTGTTTTATGTGAAGTCTATTTATGGAACTGAGGAGATTGAATGTGATCTGCAATGCTTTCTGAATTTTTGATCTATGGAGAGCTCTTCATAAAACCTTTAGCTGCTATTGGCATCCTTATATTTTTACTCAGTGTATATCTATATTACAACAATCACAGAGTAGCTAGCATACTAAAACCACACTACTTATACAAGATCAATCTATAAATCTATTCCAATAGTGTCCATAAAATAGAATGTTAAATAAGTAGTGGAAAATGTTGGCAAAAATTAATTTACTCCAAGAAGCCCAAGAATGTTCACACAAGCCACATTCCTACATCTACTTATGCATTATATTTCAAGTCTAATCACATCATACTGTAGCTACAATATTTATATTATCACACCCCCCAAAAAATACCACGCCACCCTACTTATTAGACTCAGCACAATTGTTTCTTTAGACTCTATTAATTTGTGCTGCTTGTTGATTCAAGCAATTAACCCCATCCCATTCTAATGTTCAAGATGTCATGCTGGTATGACCCAAATTTCCTTCTGAGGCATGGGAGATCTATTTCTGAATTGATGAAGATGCCCTCCTTAGGCTATTACGATTTTTTTGTTGGAGATTGAGAGACATAATGAAGAATGAAGATGTAGTCTTAAGTGATCGAAAATAATAGGTATCTCTTTTGAGTTACAAAATAATATATCCTCTAAAAGGAAACAGTTGTCTTGCTGAGGCAATTAAGCTGCTTCTGATGAGCAGGAGATGCTACCTGAATCAATGGAGGTTTCTTTTTGAGGCAGCTAAAAGATCTCCGGAAGTGTCAGAGATATCCTTCTGAGACAATGATATGCTACTCTTTTGATGTGACTGAGACCCTTCTGAGGCAATAGAAATGCCTTCTGAAGTACTCAAGGTGTCCACCATCTCATGAGCTGCATGTGTGGCTCAGCATCCACTATGCCTACCGAAAATTGTTCTTGTATTCTCTAGTTCTGATTTTGTAGAACACAAAAGAACATGGACTTCTAGCAAAGACAGTGATCTTCCACTCTAGATATTCTCTATCTGTGCCAGAGAATCCCAAATCAAAAGTAATTATATCTACAAAGACATCACCAGAACAGGCATGTTCATCTGATAGTGCTGTGAGTTGGCCACCACTAGATATCACCAACCTCAAGGTCTGACACAGCAGTCTCCCATTCTCAAGTTGCCAAGCTTCTGGTTATACTTATCAAGCCTTTCTTTTGGTCATTTAAATTTTATGTCCTAATACTCTTCTCTAGATGACCTGCTCACCCTTCTGCTCAACGAAACTAGGCTGTATCACTCTCATACCTTGGTGCTGGCCAGTTAAATATACTGCATCTTTCAAGGTGACCAAATCTGAATTTCTCCAGAACATACTACAAGGTGTAGGATCTTTCCCTAGTCCAGATTGTTCTGATTGGCAACCAGGTCCAAGTGCAATGTTTTCAGTAAGGATCTCTCTAGGGCAGTGATCTCAAACTTGCAGTCTGTGGGCCGTTTGGGGCATTAAACATTAGCATACCCAGAGCAGTTCCGTTCGGGGTATGCAAATTTTTAATGCAATTTTTTTCTTATTAATGCGATTTTTTATTGCGAATATTCGGTAAGCGAAATCCCTTATGCGACCTGCTCACCCCGACTTTGTCTCCTGCGGCCCCCAGGTAAATTGAGTTTGAAACCCCTAGGGTCATCTTTACCATGGCCTGATTGACTCCAGCTCTCCCAAAATCCCACAGTAGGAAACAAACTTTATCTTTATCACCCATAATACCCACTTTAGAAGTTAATTTTGTACATCCCAGGTCAAATTTTACTTCTAGTCGTATCACTCAGTATCTGCCACCCCACTAAGAAAGTTTTAACCATCATAAACTCAGGATCCAAACCTAGAATCTCATCACATTTTCATTATCAACAATGCCCTGTTGACCAAATCTACAGTCAACATCTATCATAGTACACTGTCTTCATAACATTCAGAAACATTGCTTAAGATAATATATACTGAAATCCAACTCTCTATGCTACAGCTGCAGGCAGATACACTGTTGAGCTCAGATATTTCTGGTTGATTAATCTTACTCTAAATTCACAATCATATTCTCAACTAGGCTTATCATGAATCACAAGACTTTTTTTTGTTCTTTTCACTCTTTCACTTTTACCAAGACAATATTTTATACCATCTTCTGAAACTGAAGCCTCAAATATCACTTTTTTTGCTTTGCATTTCTAGTTGTTGATCACAAGTTTCCTGTCAATGGAAAAAGTGAAGGTCAATGTCCTCATATATCCAATCTCTTCTTTGTTTTCCCTTCCATATATCCATCTCTATATCAATCAAACAACCACATTTGGGTCTTTATTCTCTCCTTTTTCCAATAATTAAAGGAGCTTCCATAGCTCTAAGGCAATGCACACATGAACCTTTAATGTCCTGCCTGCCAAATGATTCCTTTTATATTAAGTAGCTCTCCTTTAAACATAATGCACCATAGTACTTGCATCATAAAAATGTTTTTCCTTTTGTGCCTATGTGTTTCTTGTATTCCTTTACAACAATATTTTTCTTAAAATTTCTTGAATTCTTACTGCTGATGGGATTGTTATTTGATCCAGACTTGGGAAAAGAGTTTGGAGACTCCTTCAAAAACTGACTATAGAGCAGCCACATGACCCTGTAACTTCCCTCCTAAGCAACTTCCCAAGAACACAAACACATCAACCTGAAAGATCATAAACACACCTTTGCTCATCAAGCCAAAATCTAGAAACAACCCATGTCACCAATAACTGATGGGCAAAATATTGTGGGACACATTCACAATGAAATAGTATGAAACTATGAAAAAAAATAAAATCTGTTAATTTGCAGCAACCCATGTCACCAATAACAGATGGACAAAATATTGTGGTGCACATTGTAGTGCACAGTGAAGTACTACTCAGCTATGAAAAAGAATATTTTAATTTGCAGCATATTGGATGGAGTTTCACAGTATAGTGAATCAGAGAGCAAAGAATAATGAGCAGATGATTTCACTTACTATATGTGGAGTATGAAGAAACAAAACAAGGTGCTAGATAATACCAGAGAAAACAAGCCCCAAGCTATGATCACTAGGACTATAAGTGGAATTGAGAGGAAGGGACTTTGAGTAATGGTAGAGGGACCTGCACTCTATGATGTTGGGCACAGTGGACTAGCACTACAGTTCAAAACTGTAATAATGAAAAAATAAATTATTAGAAGGCTGGATAAGTAGTAGAGTGAACAGAGTGCTTGCTTCTACATGGTTAATCCATTTTTAATGGTAGCCCTGATGACCCATAAGCCCACCAGGAATGATACCTGAGCTCAGAAACAAGGATAATGCCTGAGCATTGCTGAGTGTGACCCAAAGTCAACATAATATTATGTTGTTTACATTGGTTGCATTCCACCATCTGTCCTCTTACATCCCACTCTTCCTGAGATATCTCTTGTCATCACACCGACCTAGTCTTTGTATTCCATAGAATGACCCACATTCAGACAACACTTGAGTTAATGTCTCAGAAGTTCTGATACAGTCTAACACACTACCTCTGAAATAAGCTTTACCCTTGACTCTGAGCATTTAGTATTATCTTAATTATTCTTTGACTTTGTCTGATTGGTAAATTCTATGCTATGAATTCTGAATAATTGTACTTTAGAAAAAAAACAGTTCTGGCCCCACTGATCTCTACATAAATACCATCTTCCTATGTGCTTACTGCTAATCCCATTTCTCAAATACTGAATAAAATGAAACTCCCATTACTTCATATACAATCACTCACTTCATACCAAAATCTGGCCTTCCCATAAAACTAATCTCTCTGACCTAAACTTTAGCATCTCTTGAGAAATTAAGTTTTCTTTTAAAGATTTCCCACATACAGTATAAAAGTTGGCCTTTCATAACAGATTGCAAGGAGAATTTATTGTCTGATCATTGTGTCCATATGTATTGTTGATAATGTATCTTAACTCAATAAAGAGATCCATTTATACTAGCTATTTAATATTTGAAACGTTCCTTTCTTTTGCCCAACCATCTAGACTCAGTGTTGAGCATTTTGCTGACATATGGCATTCATGAATATTAGCAGTACATATTATGTGTGCATGAGTGAGCACATTTGTGATTATAAATGTATCTTTATATGAATGTGATGCCTCACATATTGTGTGGTACTTGTATGTACACACAATATTTGTTATATGGTTATAAAGTTTATTGTGTTTATAAACATGGCCTATATCCACTGTGTATGTGGAGCCTTATGTTTTTTAAATTGATGTTAATTTAAGTTCATATGCTTTATCTTATGAAGTATATATAGAAAAAATGTTTTGAGTTACACTGTGCATGGGCATGCTTAAAAATGAATGCTTAAAGATAATATTTGATCATATTGGAGAACTCAAGGAGTGCAGGGTCATTTTTTTTCATGATGACTTGACTAGCAATACTTCAAGGTGTGAAACATCATGTGCCTCAGTATTTATTTACGCAGTTCACAGTCCAAAGTGGTTCACACTGCCTCCTAGCACTGGTTCATACTACTGAAAGATATTTGCATCTAGCTAAAATTTTTAGAAATGTAGAATTTTTCATAAATGAAGATAATTTTAATTTTAGTTAATGACTGCTTAGAAATGAGTGAATACTCCCTCCAACTTTTTAAGTTATTATCTATCATATATAAATAAGTTTTAAGATGCAAAACTTTGAGACATACTCTCAGAAACTTTTAAATATATATATAATATAGTATTATTAAATGTATTTGAACATATGCCTTTTCTTTTTTTAAGTAAAATGGGTTTTAGTTATGAATTTTGAGGAAGGGGAGACAGAGTGTAAAATTTTTAAGAAAGAATGCAGGCTTCATTAAAGGTGGTAAGCTCTTAGTATATCTCAGAGTGAAAGTAGGAAAGTATAAAAGTCCACATGTCAAGTGGGGAGATGTGGGTGTCATTTGCATGCAGGCATCATATGCACAGGCTGGCCACATACATGTGAAGAGCCTAGGAAGTACATATGTCACAGATGCCTTTTCTAGTTCAGAACTTGCCCCTAAAAGTTCTCATTGATCTACAATATCTAGTGACTCTATCTGCACTGACATACTTCATCCCTAATTTAGTATCTACTGATTTCTATTGTAAGCTTTCACAGGCACTATGACCAGCTTGCTCTATTGTGATATTTTTGCTTGGAGTTAAGAAAACCAATTTACTCTTCAATTACTTGTATTGAATACAGCTATAATTTCCTGGATCAATTGCAGTTTACTTCCTTAAATAACTTATATTTTCTGCTCTTTGCAGTTATTTATTATTGTCTACTTGTCCTCATACAGATTTTGTGGAAATGATGGATAAGTGATTGCCAGAGAATTCAATGCCCTTCCTACTAACAATTATAATCTTCCAAGTGGCTCCCAAACACTTTTGAATTTCCCTTAATCAACATCTCTCCACTTTGTTTATTCTATATACTTTGACAAATAAAACTTAGTTTCCCATACAATAATATCTTTTGTATATAATCATTAATAAACACTAGAGAACTCTGTATTTTATTCTAATTTAAAATATTATTTATAATATTTTCTTCATTACTCACTGAAAGAGCCTTTTGATGTCATTCAAAAATAATTCAACATTAAAATATGAATATTTTTATTCCTATAATTTATAATAGCCAAATTATAACATCATAATGATTTATTATCAGTTGTACTGATTGGCTTCATACAAACACATGAATATATACACAGTCAGGACTTCTTCCCTCGACTTTGGCTTTCTTGGTGAGCCTGATCAATGCATCAATTTTATTACCATTATAATAATTACTGGTAAAATAGAGAAAGATGCTATGTAATGTAAAAATAAGATTTTTTACTTGGCATAGAATGCTAGAGTATGTACTGTAATAGTTCTTTTGACCTATACTCAGCAAACAGATTAGCATACATTATATGAATAGCCCTAATTTTGTCCCTTTAAACATTATACAAGAATTTCAAGTGTAATAGCAAAGTATTCTATTACATGGTTAGAAATTTAGAGAACTTGACTATATTCTCATAATTAATATTTGAATCATCACAATATAGGCATGTTTGAGTGCAGTATAATTGGTGTATATTAAATTACAAATGATCTTGATTGTGACCATGTGTGTGAATCTTAGTTTGAAGCGTCATAACTATGAACTCTTGAGAGCCCATCTTCTCTAGTGTGTCTGTAAACTGGTGTCTGTCACTAACACCCTAGCGCTGTTATGAGGACTAACACTGTCAATAGGAATGTCATACGGGAACCTAGTATGAATACTTTAGCCTACCTTATGCATGCTCTAAATTGGTGAAGGTACAGTCATGTGAAATAAAGAAATGAATGGATAAGGGGTGATCAGAAATATTGGAGATGTATGTGTTTTAAATAGCTAAAAGAGGAATTCTACTTTTTCCTCTTATGTGAATGTGGACATTAAACCAGGAGTAAAACATAGGATATGAGTGTCACCAGTAATTAGGCCTTATTACAGCTTTGACCTAATAAAAAGAGCATATGGGAATATCTGCAGAAGAGTAGGATTGGAGTTAGAGACAGAGGAAATGAAGAAATGGGTAAGGATAAGGATCCCACACAATCGTGATTAGTAGAAGGCATCACATCGATAAAGGCATATTGGAAAATATTTGCATCAAAGATAAGTCAGTAAAAGTCCTCTGATGTGTACTGGCCTAAATATATACTCCACCTGGTGGGATGGAATTTTGAGTTGCACCTCCAAAGAAAACTAATGTGGATGGGTCCATGAATTGCTTTCAGTTCTCCTACATCTAGGTGGAAGATATAAACCACAATGTCTTTTTATCTCTAATGTACAAAAGAAGCTGATAATTGGCATTGTCAAAGGCTGGCTTCTTGTAAGATGATGCATAGTTAGGCATCTCTTCTATCATAGTTGATAGAACATAAACTAAAATGTTCCTACTCAGAAATAATTAGAGTTTTTAAGCAAACCCTTCCCTATTCTACACAGGAAACTAATCAGTCCCCAAATCAATTGTTCCAAAACAGACCCACCTGTGATAACTGATTGTTGACAACTGAATCATGACATTTACCTCCCATCTGCTAATAAGTCCAATCTTCCATCCTTGCATATAAATGTCCTGTTCAGTTTCTTTACTTTGATCAACTAAATTTGCTGAGACAGTTTGCTCTTAGTCAATACTGCAGAAATTCTCTCACCAAGTTTTAAACTTTCCCTTCTTCATTCACCTGCACTTACAAAATTCTATGATCACATTAAGCTACGAAAGATATTCTTGTGACCAATATAGCACACCTCTAACTTAAGAATATTTTTGGAGAATAAATGAAATATTTAAAATATGGAGGGTATAGTATTCCATTGTGTAGGTAAACCACATCTTCTTTAACCACTTATCTGTTGTCGGGCAACTGGGCTATTTCTAGAATCTGGCTATTGTAAATAGTACTGCAATGGATATAGGAGTGCAGAGGTCATTTTTTATTGCTTTTGTGTTCCTGTGGAACTCCTTAGGAGTGGTATTGCTGGATCATAGGGAAGCTCAATTTCTAGCTTTTTGAGAAATGGCCATATTGTTTTCCAAAAGGATAGACTAGTCTGCATTCATACTAGCAATGAAAGTCTCTTTCTCCCCTCATCCACACCAGAAATGGTTGTGTGTGTATGTGAGTTGTGTGCTAGTCTCTGTGGTATGAGACAATATCTCATTGTTTTTATTTATATGTACCTGATAATTATTGACATGAGAATTTTTCATGTGCCTTTGGCTATCTATATTTTTTCTACAAAAATGTTCAATTTTACTCTGTTTTTGATGGGGTTAGATTTTTTTTTTGGTAAAGTTCAATCAGTGCCTTGTATTTCTTAGGTATTAACTTCTTTCTCCTATTCCTTGGGTAGCCTTTGTATCATAGTCACTATTTCCTTTGAGGTACAAAAGTTTCTGAATTGAATATAGACCCATGTGTTTGTCTTTGACTCTACTTGCTTGGACAAAAAGTGTCTCATCCTTGAAAATGCCTTTAGCATCAATGACATGAAAAGCTCTGCCTACATTTCCCCCTATGTACCTTATTGTTTCAGGTCTGATATCAATTTCTTTAATCCACTTTCTTTTTTGTTTGTTTGTTGTTTTTTTGGGGCCACACCCATTTGATGCTCAGGGGCTACTCCTGGCTAAGCACTCAGAAATTGACCCTTGCTTGGGGGGACCATATGGGACGCTGGGGGATCGAACCGCTCTTGGCTAGCACTTGCAAGGCAGACACCTTACCTCTAGCGCCACCTCGCTGGCCCCTCTTTAATCTATTTTCATTTGACAATTGTGCATGGTGTTAAGGAAAGGTTCATTTTTTTTTGCATGTACATGACCAGTTTTCCCAGTGCCACTTGTTGAAGAGTTTTTCATTTTTCCACTTTGTATTTCTTGCTCTTTTATTAAAGATAATTGTTCATAAATTTGTGGCTCTATCTCCACATATTCAAGACTATACAGCTTATCTAAGAATCTGTTTTTATTCAATACCAGGCTATTTAAATGACTACTGCTGTATAGAATAGTTTAAAGCTTGAGAAATTGATTCCATACATCATTTTTTTTTTTTTGGTGGGGGAAGGATTTCCTTAGCTATTTGTGGATGTTTATTTCGCCATATGAATTTCAGGGGCAGCTGATCTACTTATTTGAAAAATGTCATGAAAATTTTATGGGATTGCATTAAAGCTTTACAATCTGTACAATCTTATTTTACAATGGTTTAGAATTTACATTGCCTTAAAATCAATTTTTTAATGATGTTAATCCTCCCAATCCATGAGCAGGGTATATGTTACTATTTTCTTTTGTCCTTTTTTTATTTTTTGAAGCACTGTGTTGTAGTTTTCTTTAAATAGCTCATTCACCTTTTTAAGTAAGTTGACTTCAAGGTACTTGATTAATAAAAATCAAGGTATTCGATTTTCTGAGGCCCAATTGTGAATGGGATTTTTTAAAATATATTTTTCTTCATTTTCATTATTTGTATATATCAAAGACATGGAGTTTTGCGTTTTAACTTTTTAGCCTGTCACTTTATTATGTCTATTGGTTCTAGAAGATTTTTTGTGGAATCTTTAGGATTTTCTATAAACAGTATCATGTCATCTGCAAAAAATGAGAGCTTCACTCTTTCCTTTCATAGTGGATGCCTTTAATGTTTTTTTCTTGGTAAATGATATGGAAAGTACTTCCAGTACTATATTAAATAGAAGTGGCAAGAGAGGGCAACCTTTTTCTGTGCCAGAATTTAGTGGAAATGATTTTAATATTTCCCCATTGAGTATAATGGTGACAATAGGTTTGTGAAAAATAGCTTTGACAATATTGAGGAAAGTTCCTTCAATTCACATCATACTGAGTGTTGTCATCATGAATGGGTGCTGGAACTTGTCAAATGCCTTCTCTGAGTCTATTGATATGACCATATATATTTTTATTTTACTAATATGGTGTAGTATATGTATATGTATGCATATGTTAAGCCCTCCTTGCATTGTTAAAATAAATCCTGCTTAGTCATGGAATATTAACTTCTTGATGAGTTTTTGGCTTCTGTTTGCTAGTAATTCTTTGAGGATCTTTGCATCCATGTTCAAGTATAGAGGGATATAATACTCTTTTTGTGGTGTTTTTGTCTGCTTTTGACATCAGGGTGATGTTGGCTTCATAGAAATTGTTTAAGAGAGTTTCTGTTTTTTCAATTTCCTAGAAAAATTTGTAGGGGATTGGCAGTAGATCCTATTTAAAAGTTTGAAATAATACAGTAATGAATTCATCATCTTGGGCTTTTGTTTTGGGGAAGTCCTTTGATTTCCTTTTCAATATCCTATCAGGGGTCTCAAACTCGTGGCCTGTGGGCCGCAAATGGCCCTCCGTACCACATTTTGTAGCCCTACTCTAGAGGAATAATTTTTTGTTTTGTTTTGTTTTAGTTGTTTGGGTCACAACCCCCAATGTTCAAGGCTTACTACTGACTTTTCACTCAAGGATCATCCCGACTTTGCCTCCTGCGGCCCCCAAGTAAATTGAGTTGTGTTCAGTATCTGTATCATCTTAGTTCATAGTTAGAAGGGGATAAGAGACAAGAATGTATTCATTTCTTCAAGGTTCTCTTGTTTTGTATCATAGATATTCTCAAAGTAGTCTCTGATTACCCTTGAATTTCTGTAGTGTCAGTTGTGACCTCCCCCTTTTCATTTCTGATTCTGCTTACTAAGTTTCTCTCTTTGTGAGTCTCTAATCCACTGATTGTTCAGCAGTGAACTGCTTAACTTCCAGATTTTACAATTATTTCTCCAAGTCTGTAATTCACTTTGATTTTTAGTGCTTTATGGTCTGAGAAGATAGCACCAACAATTTCTGTCCTCCTCATTTTATGGAGGTATGCATTAATGTACTAGCATGTGGTCTATCTTGAAGACTGTGTCAGGTGCTTGGAGAAGAATGTGTATTCAGTTTTCTGAGGATGAAGAGCTCTCTATATCTACTAAGACACTCTCTTCTATATCTTCCTTCTGAGCATTATATCATTGCTATCATTTGCTATATCATTGTTATCCTAGCTGACCTTTTAAGAAGTGACAAGGTGACATTAAAGTCTCCCACTATTATTGTGTTGCTACTGATGTCTTTCTTTAAGATTATCAGCAGTTGTTTTAAGTATTTTGCTGCCCATAATTTGGTGTGTATATGTTTAGAAGTGTGATTTCTTCTTGGTGTACAATCCCTTAATTAGTAAAAAATGCCCATCTCTGTCCCTTATAATATTTTAAGCATAATATCCATGTTATCTGATATTAGTATGGCCATTCAGCCTTTTTAAAGGAGTTCTTTGCTTGAAATATTGTTCTTCAGCCTTTAAATTTAAGTCTATGTTTGCTCATACTGTTGTGCACCTCAAAAGAAATAATACCCAGGATACAAGAGCCACTCACCGTGTGAGAGAAACTATTCACCCAATACCCATCAGATAAGGGGCTAATATCCAAAATATACAGGGAACTGACAGAACTTTACAAGAAAAAAAATCTAATCTCATCAAAAAATGGGGAGAAGAAATGAACAGACACTTAGATAAAAAAGAAATACAAATGACCAAAAGGCACATAAAAAATGCTCCTCATCACTGATCATCAGGGAGATACAAATAAAAAACAACGATAAGATACCGTCTCACACCACAGAGATTGGCACACATCACAGAATGAGAACAATCAGTGCTGGCGGGGATGTAGAGAGAAAGGAACTCTTATCCACTGCTGGTGGGAATGCTGTCTAGTCCAACCCCTATGGAAAGCAATATGGAGATTCCTCCAAAAACTGATAATTGAGCTCCCATTTGAACCAGCTATTCCACTCCTAGGGATATACCCTAGGAACACAAGAATACAATACAAAAACCCCTTCCTCACACCTATATTTATTGCAGCACTATTCATAATAGCCAGGCTCTGGAAACAACCAAGATACCCTTCAACAGATGAATGGCTAAAGAAACTCTGGTACATATACACAATGGAATATTATGCAGCCGTCAGGAGAGATGAAGTCATGAAATTTTCCTGTACATGGATGTTCATCGAGTCTATCATGCTGAGTGAAATAAGTCAGAGGGAGAGAGAGAGACGCAGAATAATCTCACTCATCTTTGGTTTTTAAGAAAAATAAAAGTCATTTTTGCAACAATCCTTAGAGACAATGAGTTGAGGGCTGGAACTTCCAGCTCACTTCATGAAGCTCACCGCAAAGAATAGTGAGATAACTACACTGAGAACTACCATAATCATGTGAATGAATGAGGAAACTGGAAAGTCTGTCTAGAGTACAGGTTGGAGTGGGGTGGGATGGAGGGAGATTTGGGACATTGGTGGTGGGAATGTTGCACTGGTGAAGGGGGTGTTCTTTACATGATTGAAACCTAATCACAATCATATTTGTAATCAAGATGTTTAAATAAAGAAAAAACCATTTCCTGTATGCATTCTATTCAATAAAACATTCTTAATAATGTTGATTTTTATAAAGATTTTCTTTCCAAATCTCTGGAATAAATCATCTCCAATGATTCTTATGAGTTTTTTGTTGAATTTCTCTAATACTTCTGTTGTCATTTGTTTATATTCTTTAAGGATTTTTTTCATAATCTGATCATTTATTTTAAGCCTTTTTTTTTCTAACCTCTTGTCTTGTATGGAGTTGTTTGCAGCTCATCCTTCAGCTCACTAATTCTGTCCTCAGCACTGAGGCCTTCCAGTGAGTGTTTATTTTTGCCTATCAATTTTTCAACCCGGTCATTTCAGTTTAAATTTTTCTCGTGTCTGCATTCATATCTTCTTGAGTCTTGGCTGTGTTTTGTTCGGTTTGTTTCATTTTCAATGTTCTTTGAGTATTATCCATTTTTCTTCTCTAAAAACAGTAACTGAAAGTTATATAGTTGGCTGGTATTTTTTGGGTCATCAGAGCTAACATCTTCATTCTCTAAGAATGGTGGCATTCATTATCCATTGTCATATTTGCAGTGTGGTGATTTCTAGGTGCTGTGCTGAGGTTAATTGACTTGGAGAAATTTGCAGCCTAGGAGCAAAACGTTCCTCTTTGCCTTTGGGCATTGCCAACTAACCCTGTCTGAAAATTTTTCTATCACTTTTTTTTTCTAACACATCCTTCAGTGTCATAACATTTTGTGTATGCATTTATTTGATTCACTAAATTCCTCAAACTTTGATCATTTCATTTTAATTCAAAATATTTTAAATTTGTCTTGAGAAATTTCTACTTTGAACCTTATATTTTTTGAAATGTGGCATTATCTTAATTTCGTATTTTCTCTAATTATATTTCTGTTATGATTTCTACTTTTTAATTTTATGGTGGGCCAGGAACAAAAGACTCCATGATTTGACTCAAAATGTGAACTATCTTGGTGATTCTTTCATGCCGTCTTGAGAAAAAAAAAGTGTTACCTCATTGATCACCAGGGTTGATTCGGCTGATCTGGCTGGTTAGGTGGGTGTCCCCTTCCTCCCTCACTGTTTTAAGTGCATCCCTCCTGAAGCAGCATGCTTGGTCGATGAGGATAGCCTTCCCTGAATAGACATGGACTGTTCTTCAGTCAAGGGTATAAGAGTAGCTGAGCTCCCCTGCTAGAATCTTCAAACAAGCTCTTTTTATTTCTTATTTCCTTCCTTCCTTCCTTCCTTCCTTCCTTCCTTCCTTCCTTCCTTCCTTCCTTCCTTCCTTCCTTCCTTCCTTCCTTCCTTCCTTCCTTCCTTCCTTCCTTCTTCTTCCCTTCTTCCTTCCATTCTTCTTCCTTCCTTTCTTTCTCTCTTTTCTTTCTTCCTTCCTTTCTTTCTCTCTTTTCTTTCTTTTTCTTTCTTTCTTTCTTTCTTTCTTTCTTTCTTTCTTTCTTTCTTTCTTTCTTTCTTTCTTTCTTTCTTTCTTTCTTTCTTTCTTTCTTTCTTTCTTTCTCTCTCTCTCGTTCTTCTTTCTTTCTTTCTTTCTTTCTTCTTTCTCTCTCTCTTTCTTTCTTACTTTCTTTCTTTCTATTTTATATTTCTTTCTTTCTTTCTTCTTTCTAAACATGAATTAAACCCTCTTGTAATCTGCTAAGAGAACTAACTGTCTGTGTATTTTTCTGAGAAGAGGTCACAATGATCTTGGAATTTTGTTTTTATTTAAGTATCTGCACCATTGCTTAACTTGGTGTTTAATACAATGCCATAATAAATGAAGGAATCATTTATTTCTATGGATTCCACAGTTCCAAACCACTTAAACTTAAAATTTGTCATGAGATTTTAGTGATAACAAAAGCTGCTAAAATGTATTACTAAGGATGAATTAAAAAACAGTAATTCTGTATAATAAATGTATTTTTATTTCTATTGATCTTTTTTTTTTTTTTTTTTTTGGTTTTTGGGCCACACCCTGTGACGCTCAGGGGTTACTCCTGGCTATGTGCTCAGAAGTCACTCCTGGCTTGGGGGACCATATGGGACACTGGGGGATCGAACCATGGTTTGTCCTAGGCTAGCGCTGGCAAGGCAGACACCTTACCTCTAGCGCCATGGCGCTGGCCCCCTATTGATCATTTTTAATCAATATTCTTCACAGAATCCCAAACCTTAGTCTTCATATTACATTAAAATAATTTTTCCACTACAGTATCTTAATATATCATTAGAAATGAATTTTAAATTTTTCAAGCAATAATAAAAACAAATGAAATTCTATAACATTTCTCATCATTAAAGACCTTACATCTCCAGACCTAATCAGAAGGCCAACTAGTCTTAGTCTTTCTGAGATTGAATTAGGCAACACAGTAAGGGACTATAGAACTTCTATCTACAATTGCCTTCTTTCATCCAGTTTTACCAGTTTCTCCATTGCACATACCCACTTATTTGTTCAACTGAATGGTGAAATGAACCAGAATTTGCTCAATAAATCTGTGGACAGTTAACATGGCCACTGTTGCTATAATATATGTCAATATGGGTTAAAAGAAATAACTATGATCTAGAGGAGTAGTACATTCTTTTTTTTTACCACACATATCTTTATCCTCACATTTTAACTTCCAAATATATAAAAAAAAATATATTTTTGTCACTCTAAAGTGGCAAACTTTTCCAAACAGGAGCCAAGTATATAGGGGGATTAACATTCATTTTGTGTTGAACAGAAGAACATAGTATTTTGGGAGAGGCCTTTTTAACGAAAAATAAGCAATGATAAATACAGTATGCTCAGCTTTTAGGAGGAAGTAAAAGAAATCGTGTTTAATTTCACAGTAATGCATAGAATAAAACTCCAAGTAAGGTGCCTTTTGCTCTCCAGTGTATCGTCCTGCTTAGCCTTAATCCTTTCCCCCTTTCCTTTGAGCAGGGCAAGGGTCGCTTTTTCTGAACTTTTCCACATGACCACAGTCTCTCTTTTCTCTCACTTTTCATGAGAAAAAAACTATCTGCAAATGTACCCCACTATCTTTTGTACTTTTCTGTGCCCCCACTACCTTGTCTACAGTTCTATGTCAGACAGTCACCATACATATATATAGGAGGAGTTCTCTGCAGCCAAGTGTAGACTGTATGTTACTTTCTCTTTCTTTGATCATGAATATTAATCTTGACAGGCGAAGTTCATTTGCTTGGAGAAAACTATGGGCAAACGCCCTTTGAACCACATTTCCATATGTCATTATCTCAGACTATCCCTAGTGTGTGTGTACTCTGTCATGCCAGGGAGTTAGTAGACAACAGAGACCCCTTTGGAAATCTTTGAAAAGGGACACTTTTTGGAAATCTGCCACCTCAATTTGATACATATCGAGTGGGTGTTCCCCACTCCCTGATCTTCAGTCCAGCTATTTATAGTAAGAGTAAGAAAAATTTTCTTTATTTGGGCTGTGAAAACACATTAAAAGTAATTTAAGTGAAGTGATCTGTAGCACATGGCACAAGAGGTCTTTCATAAAGATCCTTTGGGAATAAGGTTTACTAAAGTCCTTTCCCTAATTCTAAAACTTCAATTTTTTTTTCCTCCATACCTGGTGATGCGCAGAAATTTTCCTGGCTATGCACTCAGAAATTGTTCTTGGCTTTGGGGAGTATATGGGATGCCCAGGGATCGAACTGCTATCCGTTCTAGGCCTTACCACAAGTAACACTGCTCCAGCATCCTAAAACTCCAATTCTATGAATGCAGTTGGGGCTATATATTGAAAGAGAAAAATAGAATAAAAGAGCATTCTGAGTAAAGCTATGAAATAGAATACACTTACCACTTCTTCATGGGTTGCATGTTCTACATTAATGCCATTAACCTAAATAGATGACAAATGAATAATTAACGGATCATGATTGATTATTGTAAATTTACAATAAGAAAGCAGAAAAAATAAAAATTGAGATTTAAAACACTGACCTGTAAAACAGCATCTCCTATGAATAACATCCCTGACTGGTCAGCTGCAGGGATGCAAAAGTGGCAAAATATTAGGAGAAATTCAGTTATATCATGATTTGCTATGGCATACAATTAGCTTGGTTTTTGAGCATCTGAAATGACTTGTGTATTTTTTGCAGGCTGGGATGTATAAAGTGTACCTGTAGGTACAGGGTGAATATAGGTGTCAATGTGGTAAGCATAACTATGCATGCATGTGTGTCTGGTACATGGATATATGAATCAGTGGGTGTTTATGTGGGCATGTTTGTACTTTTCTGTGGACACACATGTCAATATCAGTGTGAAAATGGTGCATAGGTGAGGATGTGTGCACATATGAGATGTGAGCAAGTGTGTCTGTGGGAGTGAAGGTGTGTTTTATAAATGTGTATGAGCAAATGTGTATATGTGTTTGGATGTGAATGTGGATGTGAAAGAATATATATATATATATATTCATAGAATATAGATAATGTGTGTTTGTGTCTGTGTGTGTGTGTGTCCAAATATGTGTGCCTGTGTGGCCAGGAGTGAGCATGAGGGATTTGGGTGCTTGTGGATATGTGTGTATGTCTGAATATATGGGTGAAGTGTTTGTGCAAAGGTATACATGGTGTGGGAAAATACTAGCAGCACAGCAAAAAACAGTACCATTCACAGCACCAAGCTAAAGAAGGCAATTTTAAGCACATTAAGAGAGTTACTTTCCAAATACAGAAGACTTGTTTAATAAGGACCACAAATGTCATTTGTTCCTAATGAAGGATTTCATTATATTATGTGGAAAGCATGATTCCTCATTTTTTTTTATTGTTGACAGACAATAAAATTGGAATCCCAGAAGCCACTTAGCATTTTCTCTCTTTCTCAGGAACAAATTTACACAGACTACTTTAATTAAAGAGATGGTGCCAAGATTATGAAAGGAAAAATGAAGAAAAACTTTTTATTGTAAAGTTTGAATATAATAACTATAGCATTATTTCCACTTAACCTTTCTATTTTCATAAAGGCAGAGAGGTAATTCCTTTAAAATACTGAATAAATTTGCACAAGATATAAGGCACTGTTAGACTTTTTTCCTTCATATAGACTTGTTTAATTTTGTCTTTGACCAAATATTGAAAACCAATTAAAATACCTTTTTTTGAATAGAATTCCATTTAGATTTTATAACCATAGTTATGTCAAATGCTAAAATTATCTGCAGTATTGAAATTAGTATTTTTAAATAAAATATAGTTCTCATATTACTTATATAATGGAACTGGTTTTAGATAATAAAATGTTTACTTATTTGAATACTTTTCCCAAAATAAACTTTCATGACCCACTCAGATCTATTCTCAGATTGGTAACCTTTTGGTTATATTAGTTTTTTTCAAAATATCCCCCTCATCTCTTTACCTCTCTTCCTCTCTTTTCCTCCTTGTATGTCTCAGTGTCTTTCCATATTCCTCTGTCTCTATTTCTCTCACCTCACCCACCTTCTGTAATGTATCTTCGCTGTTAACTTTGCTGGGTATTTGTGAATCCAAGAACAGTCCCCAGAATGAGAAATTACTTCCCATCCCCTTGTCCCCTTTCGGGGGAAGACCTTGGTAAAATTTATCCGCAGCAAATAATAATCCACACAGACAAGAAGGATAGGGTGTAAAAGATTGGGCAAGGAGAGCCAGAGAATCCTCCTGCAGCCAGCAGCTTTCACAGAAGGCCCCTCTCCCCTGTCCACCAAGCTATTTATTGCCAACTCCACAGCGCCCCACCTGGAAGTGCTAGGTGGGGCAATAGTCACAGAACAATCCTAAGGAAACACTTTTATATACAACAATTCCAAGAATCATCTTATGGAAACTTTTTCATATACTACAACCTTCCATCTCCCAACTTTCTCTAAGTATATATGTCATCTTCGATTTTATTCATCCTCCTTTCATTTTGCTACTAAACTGACAGTTGCTACACAACTGTCCAGTTGTGAGTTGGATCAAATGAACTTAACAAAACAGACATTAGGGATTCAGCTTCTCTTAGTTCAAGGAAAGGGATAGAAAAAGCCATGCAATGTTACAGTAGTTTGAATGTTATTTAAGAAAATATTTTGTGAAATTATATACATGATAAGTCAACATGTTTACACCAGGCTAGCTTGATAGTTCACTCTTTTCTCAACAGATTATTAAATCAAGCCTTGAAAAATCATTAGTATGCTTCCCATGCTGCAGAAAGCTAGAAATCTCAAGAGGAGAGTGTGGGTAAAGCCCCTGCCATGCCAAAGCCATGCCTGCTGATTCCATCACTCAGAATCACCATTTTGGCCATGATCACAACTCAACACCCTCTAAGATTCTTTCTGGGGACACCAATCTAACAAAACTTCAGGTATACTATCATTTGGGCTAATATCACTAGGTCTTTTCAGAATAAGTGCACACACAAACACACACACCAGCCTTCTTAGTCCAGGAGACCAGCAGCTGAGAACATGCCCCTAAAAGCCACAGTATCAGTAATAGTGCTTTGAATTTCTAGACAACATTATTTGTTTGATGCTGTCATCTATACAGGAACACAGTACTTTAACAGAATGTACAGCTAACATCAAGAGCTTACTAAACATTATGTGATTGGGTTAAAATTAATGACCACTGGAAATACAATAATTTTCCCAAATGTACTTGCTACTGTCCTTTTTCTTTAATTTTTAAACTTTCTTCTACTTTTTCTTTTTATGTTCTTTCTTTTTTTTTTAGCATTTTTTTCTTTGGTTTTTCTGGGACACACCCATTTGATGCTCAGGGGTTACTTCTAGCTAAGCGCTCAGAAATCACCCCTGGCTTGGGGGGAGCACATGGGACGCCGGGGGATCGAACTGCGGTCCTTTCTTGGCTAGCGCTTGCAAGGCAGACACCTTACCTCTAGCGCCACCTCATCAGCCCCTCTTTTTATGTTCTATTATTTTTTTCAATAAATTTGTTTAATTTATCTGAAAATAAATATATTATGGTCAATTATGTAAACTATGTGACTATATTTTAAATAAAGTAAAAATGCATGATAAATAAAATCTGTACACAAAAGTCTAAGACGTAATATATAAAAGGCATAGATGATGATATGGTGAACTTCAGATAAAGTTCTGAATTCTTTTAAGTGGGGGATGAACACCAGGAAACAAAGCACAGACAACAGAATCATTGTTTTTAGAAGGTAAATAAGAAAGAGAGGTGAAAAATGCAGATCTAGAGATAGTCAGGTTGAAACATGGTGAAAAGAAAGTAAGGCATAGGGTAATACATGTGGTGCTATACATGGTGGGCAATGGGATGGTGCATATAGTGAGGAAAGCGATTATATATATGATTAGGAATAGAGGATCTATTGGATCACGAGAGATCATTTATATGGTGAGGAGCAAGATGATGCACACAATGAAGAATTCAGTGTGGCATGAGGGAACAATGGAGTGTATAAGCGATAGAGTAAAATAAATGAAAAAGGGGGATGCAGGTATATAATGAGACATAATAGGGAATATGTTGATGAGTCAATGCAAAGGAAAAGAATGGAGGGCAGAAATAGTGAAAAATTAAGTGATATGCATTAAGAGGAATTAGTGATGCATATGTGGAGAATGGGGTATGTAGATGACAAATGACAGTATTAGATTTCATGAAGTATAAGGTGAGAAATGTGGTGATGTTTATGCTGGGGAATGGACTGATTCATAGCATAAGAAATGGACAATTTGTAGTGTTAGAGAACCTGGGTCACAGAGTGATGTTAGAGGCCTCCAGACTGAATTTGTCAATGGGTCTGGATACTCCAAACATGCTTCAAGTCTGTTTTCTTTTGCTTTGTGTATCCTATATTGTTTGTCCATGAAGGACAATTTTCAATTTTCACTTGCTAATGAATTGATAGATGCAGTTAATGTCTCAAGTATGTTCAATGAAAACATTGTAAATATAAAAAAAATTTTGATACACACGATGATGTTTTAATCACTCTTTTTCAAACATAAAACAGCTAAGTTGTCCCCATCTTAAATCTTTTCATAGATCAAAATGTTGTATCATTCTTTGTTAATATATTCTTTCCAAATACATAGTTCTTGTGTTCTAGACACAGTGATAAGATGCAATTCTTTGGTACCCATTAACTAGCTGAAAATGTTAACAAGTGTCTTAATAGATGGTGATCATTATCTTTATTTAGGTGAAAGCACTTCCATCAATAAAAAGCTATGTGACGTGTCAGAGAATAATATCCCAGGTTTTAGTGATACCATTTAAAGATGAGCTGTTTATTATTGTTAAATTGTTTTACCTCTCACATCCTGCACTGACATGTAGAAAATCAGTTTCTTGGTCTTCTGGTAAAAGAAGTATCATGTAATTGTGGAGTCATTAAGTGTGTATAATGAAGTCGGGATAATGAGTGTTTAAAATGACATATGTTGTTAATCACTCAGGGCGATGACACTCAGAAGTGAATTAAGCTATTTCTGCCTTTCTTTTTAAGCTCACAGAGAATGACAAATTTGGTTTTGTTAACAGGTGACAGGTGTACTGAGAGCCAATTGAACAATAAACCAGACTTAACCCCCTTAACCCAGGGGGAAAGAACTTGATCTGGATAAAATTTTCAGAGTTAGGGTCTGATCCAAACTAGGTATGTTTTGTTTCTGAGTGGTAAGAAGCTACTTAGGAGACAGGCTGTTAGCAGTATGAGTAGTTGTTTTGTCACAATGGGATTCAGGACAGGCTCATACTCTGACATTTCTCTCTTGATCTGATGTTTAATTATGTGAAAATAAAGCCTTGTTTGGATCTGCTCGCCCATCTCCCAGTTCACCACTTCATACAGTCAGGTTTGATCATCGAGTTAGTAAAACTTTTAACAGACATTGAGACTTTAACACAGTTCATCCAAGGCATTTTCTGGTTTCTGTAGGCCTAAAATTCCTGCCTTTATATGGGCATGAGTCTGAAAAAGAAAAAGGCCTCTTGGTCTCAGTCCTCAATCCACCCTGCAAGATCAGACAATCCCAGGGCTAGAGCAATAGTACAGTGGGTAGGATGTTTGTTCTTATGTAGCCAACCCAAGTTCTAGTCACAGCATCCAATACGGTCCCATAAACCCTACCTGGAATGGTCCTGAGCACCACAAAATGTGGCCCCCAAAACAAATAAAACCAGATCAAGTCTGAAGCAATAGTACCTTGCACAGCCTACTTGAGTTCAATCCCTTGACATCCCATATGGTTTCCTGAGCACCCCTAGGAGTAGTTCCCAAGCGCAGTCACGAGTAACCGCTGGGCACTGCAAGTTGTGATCCCCAAACCAAAAACAACAAAGAGTGTGTTGGAAATTAGACAGTCTTGAGTCCTAAAGCTATTCCTGAATAGATGATCCAAGGGAATCCAGCATAGTACAAGAGCCCATGAGCAGTCACTTTGTCAGCACACATAGCAAAGACTGTAAGGTGTTTGCCTTGCATACAGCCATGGAATGCATTTAAACCCAATTCTGCTGAGTGTGGCCTGCTCTTACTTCTACTCCCCACCTCCCCCAAATCAAGACATCATAAATTATCAAAAACTTAAATAAAAATGTCATCATAAATTTACACGAATAACAAACCACTAGCATCAGAATGAATTTGTATCAGCTTTCTGGAGATTTTGAGAGAAATTCAAAGATCAAATTAGTGTCAGGGTGATAGTACAGTGAGTAGGTCATTGGCCTTCATGTGGCCAATCTAGGTTCGATCCATACCCCATACGATCCCCACACCTGCCAGAAGTGATCCCTGCATCTAGAGCAGGGGTAAGCCCTAAGACTACTGAATGGGCCTAACCCCCCTCATTTTGTTTGTTTGTTTTTGAACCACACCTAGTGAAGCTTAGGGGTTACTCCTGGCTTGGGGACCATAATGAGGCACCAGGGATTGAACCCAGGTCTGTGCTGGATCAGCCACGTGCAAGGTAAATGCCCTACCACGGTGCAATCATTCTGGCCCCTCTCCTCAGTTTTTGTAAAGAAAATGTCAAGTTAAAATCTTTAAAAATAAAACATACTAAGGTTCAAGGAAAGTGCCTTTCCAGCAGTACTTTCAGGCTTTCAGGACCTTAGGGACAACTGGTAGAAGGAAGTTGACATTAGTGGTGGAACTGGCATTGGAACATTGTATGTCTAAAACTCAACTATGATAAACTATAAATAAGCCCATGATTAAAAGCTTATCACAAAGAATGGTAAGTGCAGTTAGGGAAATAACTACACTAACAACAATTATGACAATGATATAGAAAGAAATACAATACTTGTTTTGAAGACAGGAAGGAAATGGGAGGAAAAATAAAAAAAATAAATACACTTTATAAATCAAGTCATCTTAATAAAGAAATTTAAATCAAAATAACAATAAAGTGCAACTCCCCAGTGTCTTAAAATGACAGATTTAAACAGTAAAAAATATTTTCAATCCTAAAATAATCAGAAAATGCTGAGTTTTTTCTCCTTTATCTTCTCTTCTGCAGGATACCAAGTATTTATAAGCTAATAATACTGAGCCAATCACTTAATCAGAAAGAAAGTTCCCTACCCCTTCACACACTGCCTTAAATTGCTTCTATTTAGTGATATTTTTTTCCTCTCTGTGACGTCAGAATTATAAGAAATATTAATATTTTGATTTAAAATATACCTTCTTTTTTAAAAATCACTTCCAGAAAGATCATGTTCTCAAGTATATTGACTTAAACTATTCTTGAGACTGCTTGGCTCAAGCATTATAGAAAATTATCACAGAACTTTAAATAATTTTCTTGTGGTTCAATTCTAATTATAGCTGAAGAAATAAAAAGAGACCAGAGAAATGGCTGCTTGCCATGTACTTACACATAGCCATTAATAAAGTTATAATGACTAAGATATAAATGTAACATAAGAAGAAAAGCGTGACCTCTTATAAGATGTTGACTTAAAGCCAATTCTGCTAGTTAACAGAAGCTCAGAATAAGGGCCTAGGAAGACAGTCCACTCTCCACCCTTTATTTAGTAAAAGGTTAATTAGAAAAGTCTCTCCAATTACATCTTTGAAGTGTTTTCCAATTGACGGCCCCTTTTAGCTAAAGAAAAAAGTGATTAAAAAGTGTTAAAATTGATGGTAAAATAAATTCACAAAAGCTTAATTTTAATTAAAATTTTTATTTATGGTCTTTAAGGAACTATTTGGTCAAATTAAACTAGGTTTAGAGATTTGGGCAGAACAATTTTTTTATTTATTTCTGTGAAAACTCTGCCATTACAGCATCTTATAAAAGTGTTTAAAATTATAATATTATTTAATATAATGGTTTTCAAACTTATTTTATCTGAAAACATAAATATATCTCATAATCTGGCAAAAAACTATTGTAAATATACTGCTACATATAGTGACTGTCAGAGACTATCCTCTCCCTGTCCGCTTGGCTCTGTGACCCAGAAGTACTATGAGTTAATTAGCAATGACTTTTTGCAGACTGGAAATGTCTGTGAACCAGTTCTAGTATACAGATTTGGGAAGAGCACTTGAAAATCACTGGTTTATGCACATAAATATTCAAACATATTTTAAAAAGCTATTTTAGATATGTTATACTTGCCTTTCCAAGTCAAATTAATTGCTTCTAACTATAGTTATTTGAAGTTCTATAACTGTATTATTTGTAACATCACTGTGTTATAATCAAAATGTGTTTCTTCTTGGAAATTATCTTCTGTAAAATTCAGACCCCTTTGTCAAATATCTCAGTATTATTTTAAATGAAACTTTCTAATAAGTTTTGCAATTAACTGAACTGAATCTTATTATTTGGACTAATAATGTCTAAAAATTATTGCCTATTTCTTGTTGGAAATTCTTTAGAATGCTTTATAATGATATATATATACATATATATTTATATATAAATATTTTTTTAACTTCAAACAATATCCAGTACTGGGACTAATCATCAGACAGAGTGGATTGGACAGTGACAGCAGACTAGGGGGACCTAGGAACAACTTTAGAGATCTTATCCCTAGTCTATATTTAATATCTTCTAGGACCTTTTAAAAAAGATAATCTAAAAAGAGATTTTGGGCTCAGTTCTCTATAATGTATCAACAATATTATTAATATACATTATTGAAAAAATATATACACAAAAATGTAACTTTCTGATACCATTGTCAGGAAGAAAACTTCCTTTGCAGCTAGAGTGAGTGACATTGAAACAACTGTGGTTGAGTGATCAGAAATGATATTCCCTACAATATCCAAACCCAGGAGAAGCAGAAACAGCACAGCACAGGAGTTAAGGTACATGCCCTGCTTGCAGTGGTCCCAGGTTAATTTTTACACCATATGGTTCCCTAGTCATTGCACTGCTGGATGTGGCCTAAAGGCCCTTAAGCATCACCAGTGTGGCCTGGTAATACTTGGCAATTTGGAGCCAAAGCATTGTTCAGGTGCACATTTGCCCAATTGGCCAAAATCTCCTTTTAGGGCCCTTAAGCCTCCTGTGCACTTACTGCGAGACACAAAACAAAATAAAACAAAGTAAAACAAAACACTTAATTCCACAAATTGTATTTTCACACAATGTACAATTGTACCTGTATTCTTAAGTAATTGTGAAACATACACTACTCTAAATCCCAAAAATGTGATATTTGGAGCCCGGAGAGATAGCACAGTGGTGTTTGCCTTGCAAGCAACCGATCCAGGACCAAAGGTGGTTGGTTCAAATCCCGGTGTCCCATATGGTCCCCCGTGCCTGCCAGGAGCTATTTCTGAGCAGAAAGCCAGAAAAAAAATCCCAAAATAAAATTTAAAAATATATTAGAATATTACCTGCTTAAGTATAGTTTCATTTTGGCTTAAAATTAAGGTTTCCGGAGGCCAAACAGATAGTACAGCAGGTAAAGGAATGTCATAAGCCTTTATTTTGTGCATTTTTGAACCACAATCTGCAGAGCTCAGGACTTACTCCTGCCTCTGTGTTAGGAATAATCGGGGTTTGATTTCTGGTACCACATAAGGTCTCCCTGAGCATCATTGATCCTTGACAGAGCCAGAAGTTATCCCTGAGTATTGCAGATAGTGGTCCATAAACAAAACAAAAAATTAAAGTTTCTAAAACTTTAAATAATGTTACCATTAATTTATTGTTTGGTAAACCGATGTGGGATATGTTAAATGAATTTATTAAGATAAAATATACATATAGTTAAGAAAGGTAGTACAGTAGGAAGGGCACTTGTATTACATGTGGCTGACCTGAATTCAATCCTCAGTACTCCATATCGCCCCCCCAGCCCCCAGTCAGAGTGATTTCTGAACACTGATCCAGGAGGAAGCCCTGAAATCTGCTGGATGTATCCCACAGACAAAAATAAATAAGTAAAAAATAAAGAATATTTATACATGGTAACTTGGAGAAAAATAATCTAGGCAATACATGAAAATAAAAGTTTTCATATCAGATCAAGAGATAAAAATGAACAAGAATTAGTAAATTGATTAAACTGAATTATAATTTCAATGGGATTCTGGATGCTATCACATGGTTATATTTTCTCTGGAAAATACATTAAGGTAAACTCCTAATTTATCACAAATTTATGGCCCTTTTCAAAATCATTCACTGAAATGTTATGTAGATTTTAATCATAGCACAAAGTGCATAATCCTGTTGAATGGAAGGCAAGTAGATTTCCCCACCAATTACTATACTCCACAGCTTGTAACCCTAAAGACAAACTAGAATGAGATTAAAAGAGATGCCTCAACTACCCTGGAGTATGTTTTTTTGTGTGTGTGTACGTGTGTTTGTATGTATGTATGTGTGTTTAATCCATCTGTTCTACCCACTGTAGAGGAGAGAGAGCAATAACCCTCCAAAGGTACCAATTCAAACTAAGAGCATAAGAATCTACACCAGTTAAAACACCAACTTCAGAGTTAAAGGGCTCAGAAGACCTGTCTTGGCAAGCATATGGTGAGGAAGTCAAATCCCCAGTGTTCATATGCCTGACTGAGGTTGGTAGTCCCACTGTCTGCAATAGTAAGCATCAGAGAAATTTCCACCAAAAGGGATGAGACACCTCTAAGTACCACAGCCAAAAAAAAAAAAAAATGAAAGTATCACTACTTGGAAGCAATACTTTCAGGCACATATGATCTCAGTAACAATCATTTTCCCAGCGAATCATGGCTGAGCACCATAATCAGGCCTATGTGTGCAATCTCATCACTAGAACATCAGCTACAGTGAAGAGGAGGAAAGAATATGAAATATAAGCTCACCATTTTTAAAAATAAATGGCATTTTTCTGCACAAGACAGCCAAGAAGATGCCATCGACATAATGTCCAGGGCCCAAACCTGATAAGAGCCGCACCCAATAAGGTGGGTGCTGATCCTTGCTGTGTGTTTGGGCACAAGAGAGCCTTTATAAAAGACTGCTGCCTTGCTCCCAGTTTGCTTTTCTGCACAAGATAGCCAAAAAGATGCCATCGAACACAATCTCCAAGTCCCTATTCTATCTTTTTCACTTTACTAATTACCTCTTTGATGAAAAAAAATACTACTTAGTATTTATGCTAGACCGAGGTCTATCTATTTATACAATATGAACACTCTAAATTGGCATTCTCGGTAGCTTTTTTTTGAAGCTTTTAAACTGTGTGTTGGCAGAAGTACCACTAAGGACAGATTCATAAACACATGAATAACATCTCATCAGGGCTTTTAATCTTCAATAAGAAATAATGTGGAGAAATTTACAGTTACTTCAGAAAAGGGGGCACAAGACAAGTAGGTCATAAAAACTTGAGCTAAGATATCTTTTTACAGGAACTATTTCCAGGAGGTTTTGTTTTGGTTTTGGTGTGGGCTGTTGAAAGGATAAGAGTGTGAACTTAGATGGAGAGCATACTCCTTGTCTAGTTATGATGATTCGAATTTCAAAAAGAAGACTGCAACTGAAATATTTTAGAATTTAAATTTCACTCCTTATCCATTTATATATTTCTATGTTTGGTTAAGTTTTATTTCAACTGAGAAAAATATTTTGTTTTTGATTGTGAGCTTCCATTCAAACTCTATGCATGCAAAAAATTTGCATGCAAAATACTGCATTTAATGTTTTTTAAAGAACTCATTCTATAGATTTGAATGGCCCTTACAAGATAAGTGAGCCTGTTTACCATAGAGAAATAGTAAAGCATACAAATCCAGCAACATTCTTATCTCTTTTTTTGTGTGTGTGTGTGTTTGTGTGTGTGTGTGTGTGTGTGTTTTGGGGGCCACACCTGGCGGTGCTCAGGGGTTACTCCTGGCTATCTGCTCAGAAATAGCTCCTGGCAGGCACGGGGGACCATATGGGACACCGGGATTCGAACCAACCACCTTTGATCCTGGATGGGCTGCTTGCAAGGCAAACACTGCTGTGCAATCTCTCCGGGCACATTCTTATCTCTTATCTTATCTAAAATCTGAAAATCCAATGAGATATGCATAGGAATTTAAGACACCTGGGCTCTTTCACTTATAAACATTTATTGAAAGAAGTCTGCATTGTCATTAGTCAATAGATTTTTTGCTCTAAGGGATGGCCCCAAAGACTTCCAACATCAGCTGTGTATAATTTAGTATCAAGTATTATTCTTAAGAAATGCATCATGAGGCTACTTACATGTTATTTGAACTTCATATAGAATATATTTGCACAACACTAGATAAAGGGTGTAAATTAAGTCATTTGTGGTAGCCTATTACAACTATGCTATAAACTACAGTATGCCCATTGCTAGATCACAAGAGGATTTTATTAACATCAGCAATGCTACCATTAACAGATTGTTATCCAGTCCTTGAAAGCCTTAGAACTTGTACTCATTTGGCCCTCTTATAAACAACAGTTCTTTGAGGTATTCATTTTTAGAATAGAGAGGTATTATCCACACTAAAGATTTGTTCTGACAATGAAGTTTTTCTTCAACATCCACTTGTATAGGTTTTCAAATTTAGGGGGCAGTCTTTGTATTGGAAATCATATAATTCTCACTGACTTTCACATTTGTAATGAATAAAAATGCTTGAGTCTTTGAAAGCAACCAAGACTACCAGTAAATTCAATATTGTCCAGACTTCCCTCTCAACACTACAAACAAAAATTTTGCTTGTGGTCTTCATCATCCTCATCATCATGACGCGGAGAGGTATGCTTCTCTATCTGGGCATTGATCCAAGTTATTAAAAGTTTCTCATATGTGATATAGGCCTGCTTCAAATTTTTATTAGTCTCTTTGCTTTCATTGAAGCATATCTTTAATAGCTTCCATCACTCTAGTCTTACTTGTCAAGATCATAGTGATAGTGGAATGGGACATGCCTTACTGGCCAGCAATAACTATCATTGGCTTTTCCCTCTTTTAGTCCTCAATCACTTTTAATTTCATTTTCAGCTCCATCACTTGTTGTGGACTCTTATTGCCAACATTAGCGATAGATTCTGTACACTTAGGGGCTATGATGGACAACACAACACAAGATTAAATCAAGCACAAGGGGAAATGATGCTATTAAGAGATTCACAGACACAGTAAACAGAAAATGTGTGAGGCTGCTGCCAGCACAAAATATTAGCAGCAATATCATAACAGTAGAAATTTGAAGACTATCACTGAATACACTGTCCATTCTTGTTCAAAATATTATGAAGTGTCTACTGTACATATCTATAATCACCTGCTTTCAGGAAATTAATGTATTCATTTAAATGAATTCAACTTGTTATAAGATATCAAGAAGATGCATCAAAGTAGTCTCTTGACAAAAATAAGTGCTCTCATCAACCAGACTTCACAAACTTTGTAATGAACTATTGTTGACTGCAGGTTCCACTGCATGTTGTTAGGAAATCAATCTATGTTCCACTCACACCAACACAACCAGATGGAGTGAAATTTCCAGATGGTGCACAACTTCAAATTTCCAAAGGGATTAAGGGCTAAATACCAAAGTGAGCATACAAATATAAATTCGCTAAATTTGTGTTTGTCCCTGTGATTTGTCAGATGAAAGGAAAATGTGATGAAATCACACGTTTAAATGCCTAATTTACCCCCCCAATTATATTTGTGTTTATTTACTAGAAAAGACAATACTCTCAGGGAAACATCTCAGATAATGAGAGATTCATATTTAAAGGAAACAATAGAGCGCAGTGGATAATGAGTCAAAAATATCTTTACAGAACATACAGATGAAACTTCCATGCCTCATAATGACATTTGATAAATATCAGTGACTTATTAAATAGCTGTCAAAGAGCATTTTCTAAAAAGGAAATAATATTTAGCATCGTGCACATGTATTTCTTGAAAATTTGCTGTTAAAATTTTTAGAGAGATGAAAGCAATTCCTTTCACTGTTACCAAGAATCAGTGGTCTCTCTGTATTTCAGTACTTTCTTGAAATGACCTGCAAAATTCTATGGTGTTCTCTAACCCAGTAAGGTCAGGTAAAGAAAAAATAGTTGGATAAGTAGAAATACCCTTTCCTGTGCATACCTTTATTCCTGGAGTTAAGAAAAGAAACAGAATTTTCTGTTCATAACTTGAGTTAACGTCTAGTACCTTCTAGATAAGATGTTTTTAAAACATCAACATCATGTTTTTAAAACATCACGGAGCTATTAGGTGGACATAAAAACAATATAGAAGGACTTAGTTTCTAGCCCAGCTTATGACACAGAAATGAGTGGGAAGAACCCAGACTCCTCTCATGTCCTTAACTCAAGCCCAGAGGAACTCTACTCTCTAATGCTTCTACCCTTGTTCATATCATAGTGAATGGGATTTTAAATATAGAATAATGGTATAGAAAATTAGCTTGAAATAAAGCACAGAGATTAAAATATGTATTTCTTTTCCAATTTGTACTATTTCTACAAAGTGCACTTTATCCCTCACATGAACACAAATAATGAAACCATTATAGATCAGTGTACAAAGCAGGTGTGCAGCTTATTTTAAAGTATTTTAAAAGAAAAATCGTAAAATGAAAGAATGAGTTTATATCAAATTTGTATTAGTTAATTTTAAATACATTCATAGTAAAGCATATAAAATTTATGCTTAATTGTTTTTTTAAGTTTACTTGGGTTTATAAAGTACAAAATTGTGTAGTAAGTAGGTTTTCATTATTGTAGTTATGATTCCAATTCTCAAATATGAAAAAATATCAACAACATTTTCCAAAATGGTTCCTCAATAAAACTTCATTATTGGGGTCAGAGCAATAGCACAGTGGGTAGGGCATTTGCCTTGTATGTGGCTAACCCAGGTTAGGTCTCTGGCATCTTATATGGTCCCCTGAGCCTGCTAGTAATGACTTCTGAGTTCAGAGCCAGAAGTAACCCCTAAGGGATGCTGAGTGTGGCCCAAAACAAACAAACAAACAAAAATCATTATTTGTGTGAGACACCACAGAATCTATTTTATCATTACAACCCATCAGAGACTATTCTAAAATTTGTTATTAGGACTGACTGTTTAATTCAGCAGACCACAGAGCATTAGCTCCAAAATTTACTTTATAATCTGATATGTTCAATACCCCTTCTTCTAAGAAAAAGATTCCCAATTAAAGATTAGCATGATAGAGGATGCTAGTTTTGATCAGATATCCCCTTAACCAATCAACAAGTGCAGAGGTGGCCCACGAGTATCTCCAAGAGAGGCCCTAGTAAAAAAGAGAATTAGGTAAGTTTGATAAATAATGAAATATGCAGAAGAAACTCCAAATTAATTTCATTTGCGGTGTGCATACTGTAAATTTGCTCTGCAAATATAGTAGAATATACATTCAAAATATTCAAGATGAGTCTTATTTAATAATTTGAGATAAAGATAACTCAGAAAACATTTTTTTCACTGTGAAAGTGAGTGAATTCTAAGGTCCCTGACAAATGAAAAATGTTAGAGACAGAAAAAATAATATAAACTCTTCAAACAATACACAGGTAAAGGCAAAAAAGATGAAGAATACCCACAAAAGTGAATTTTTTTCTGTTTTTAAAATCTTTTCTCATCTAGATGGCAATTTTCTTTTAATGTAACAAGTGACACAACTACAAATATGTATAAGTAGAAAAAAGTCATTTCTATCATCAGCAGAGACCAGTGGGAGTCCCAGAGGCCCCAGATCAGCCAAGCAGACCAAAATAATTCAAAAACAACCCTGAAAATCAATTGGACCTAGAGCCCACAAAGGCAGACCAAGAGACACTTGCCAAAACTAAAGAGTGAACTCTAGAGGATTCTTCTCAAGTTTCTGATCATACATTGGACTTCTTTTGAAAAAAGGAAAACCCTCAACTAACTTTGAAAATAAAGATTAGGCAATTTGAAAGAAATGTGCTCTGTTTTAATATTTAAAAGATCTATGTGCTATGCAAGAAGTCTCCTGAGTCACTATTTTAGCATGAAAGTATATTAAAAGGAAGACTTTAAAGAGAAGTTTTTTAATCTCACATATTCTAAAAGGAAATGCTGGCACGGAATCCAATCAGGGTGCCCTCGGGGTTGCTGGCAGGGTTTTGTTTTTCTTCTGAGAGAAGAGCTTATGTCCTGTCCCAGAGACTCAGAAGTCCCATTTCTATCAACTGCTATGTTTTCTGATTAAACTGGTAATAATGAAAATGAGGAGTCTGAGGAGTCCAGGGGTCCATATTCAGAGGTTCATCAGATACTTCTGTTTAATCTACTCTCACATCTAATGCAACAAGAAGGCCACAGACCCTACAAAAAGCAGCAAAAGTTTCCCTTGGTGGAAAGGCAGAATTCAGAGATGCTTCTTCCACTATGTCCATACTCCCTACCAAAGGTGATGCTTCCCTCTTTTCCCTCTTTTCCCTCACCCTGGCAACCCTAACTGCTCCCACACTACCTTCACCTGTATACTGACTTGGAAGACTTGCATGTGGCTTTGTGTGTATCCAGGCTTCTCAGGGGGGACTGGCCAGCTCTCCAGCAAGTTTCCATGAATTCCTTTCTTATTCACCATACACTAACCAGGCTCTCCAAAGCAGAAGAAATGGATCACTTTCTGAAGACTAAGAAGACTGTTCTGTTGTTCTGTGTCCTGTGTTGAGAACTAACTACGATCTATTGAAGACATCAAAAACAGATATTCTCTCCTTTGGCATGAGCACTGGGAACACTTTTAGTTCACTATCATTTAAAGAGAGTGTAATCCAGAAAGAAGCAAAATTTTAATTGCTTGATTTATTATCAAAATATTATAAATTCTAACTATTGTGAGGAAGGTAGAGTGGTATAACAGTAAAAACTACTTCTATTAAACTAAACAATAAATACCTATATATTAACTTTGAGGTTTTTTTTAATCTGAGATCTCATTCCCTTTGAATTGCTGTGGAGTCTCAGAAATAATCAACCAGAAGCTGGAGAGCCTGAAGTGCCTTTGGATTCATCAAAGATTCAATCATCTTCAGTAGTTTTTTTAAATCTAATTTCCTGAAAATAAACCCAGAGGCCAAAAGATCCTCAATCTTGATAGTTCTGTATAAATCACAGGCTCATTGCTTTGCATGTTGAATTCCTGCTCCTTTCACATGACTTCTCAATAAGTTCAATTTACATATCCTTCTGATGTCATGTTGAAAAATATTCACTAATATTTCATCACTGCATGCATGATTAAGAGAAAGAAAGTACATAAGCTTACATAATATTTTAAATTATACAACCTCACTAGCACTGATCCTCACAAAGACACATTTTTATTACCTATATGTTCTATGTAACAAGATACCTGTTCAACCCTACACAGTTGGGTCATCTATATGCTTGATTCATGTCTGAATCATAAATTTTAGTTGTCTGCTCAGTTCAATATTTTATGGAGTAAAAATGGAATGGATGTTTTTTCCATCAGACAGCTCAAGGATATATCTGCTTTCACACTGGAGATTCTTTAGTACAGTGTATTCCCAGAAGAATCAGCCCTTTTTTTGGTAATTTTTTAATAAAATAAATTTTAATTGAATCACTGTGAAATGCAAAGTTGTTTGTGATTCAGTTTCAGTCATACAATGCCCAACATCCTTCACCATATCCCCCACCACCAATGTCCTCAGTTTTCGTCCTGTCCTCCCCCATACCTGCCTGGTGACAGACACTTATTTTTTTTAAATAATAGAACACAATTTAATTTATTGTTCATCAATACAAATGAGGACAAAATACAAGGAGCAATAAAATAATCCAAGTGGAAGATAATTGGGTTTACAAAGACCATCTCAAACGAAAACATACTCTCATCCTAAATCTCATCTTTGAGGAAACAGTCCTCAAGTCTCATTTATGAGAGTGTAATTCCATCTTTTAGGAGTCAGTGAGTTATACCAATGTATGACATGCAGGAGGCCCTGTGTTTGATGGTCACCCAAACAACACTCACAAAACACAGAGTCAGAAGTAGCCCTTGAACCTATAAGTGATCTAAAACAAAACTAATGAAAATTTCATGTTACATTTCTTTTTACACATGTACACTCAGTAATGAGATATTTTGGCTAAGACATGGTCTATGGTCAAACAAACAGTAAAGATGATAAATATTATGAATTTTATAGAAAGTTGTGATAAAAGCAAAACATAAAGACAAAAGGGGGAATCAAAACACATTTCCAGAGTTAAGGAGATTCTATATATGTCTTCAGTTTTCCAACTCACTTAGCTAGTTAAATGTTTTATTATAATTTTATTTAAACACCGTGATTACAAACAGAATTATAGTTGGGCTTCAGTCACCAAAAGAACACCCCCCCCCCACTTCACCAATGCAACATTCCCACCACAGATACTTTTCTTCTCTCTTTTCCAATTTTTTTCTTTAGACACTGTGGTCTGCAATAGGTACTGAGAGGATAACATGCATGTCACTTTATCTCCTTTCAGCACTATTTCTTGTCTATAGTGATCATTCTCAACTATCATTGACATCGTGGTCCCATCCCAGACCTAACTTTATTCCATCACTTTTTGTATCAAGATTCCTACCATGGACTGGTCCTCGTGGCCCTGATCTCTATTGTCTTTGTAGCTTCCAAGTTAGACTCAGAGCAAGGGCAGAGTCTAAACACTGTGCTGGATTCAATCACAAACCCTGCCATTGTCAAATTTTTAAAACTCCTTATTCAAGGATTCCATCTGCACAGAGAGTAAGGATTTTCCTTGAAGTACAGAAGAAAAAAATGTAAAAATGTTGTCCCATGGAAATATTAATAGGGATTCTCTCCCAGGCAAGAAATCTGGACATTAGGTTTTATTGGTAATAGAAATATATTAAGCATTGAATTAAGTCAAAGACCTTCAGACATCCAAAGTATCAAGAAAAATTAAAATTGAAAAAGAAAGAATTTCTGTTTTTAGGAATGCTCTTAATAGTAGAAGCTGAATCAATAAGACAAAATCAGAAAACATGCCACCCTTTGATCTATGCAAAAGACTAGATCGCTATATACAGATGACCGGTTGTTGCAACCACGACTGGACAGTACGCATCCAGGGACTAACAACATCAACAACAGCAACAAAAAGCTCTAGCCTAGCTTTTGGTATACGATTTGTTCAACAAACAAGAGCTCCAATTCCAGAAGTCTGACTGAGACAACCACAACTGAACAGGTCTTCCGGAAACATAACGAAAGACTTTATCCCAGGCTCCATTTAGGAGCAACATAATGACCAAGAAAACCAACTACAGAAGATGGATTAAAACGACACTTTGTACTTAGGCCAAGGTTATTTCTTTCCATGTCCCTCATATTTTGGTGGGCCTATGCAAACAACAATTGCCACTCTAACACCATTTTTACTGTGCTCCTTTGACTCTAATCCTTAAAAAGAACTCACTTAAAATTTGAGGTTAACTTAAGCTAATATGCATGTATATGGAAATGTAAGAAAATACTATGCCTGTAATGTTTAAGGAGTTATGTAAGTTTTATGGCTTTAGATTGCCTTGTGTACTGTTAAGAAATATTATAATGTGTTACAATATGGGGACTTGAGGGACAAAGTAATTGTACATGGATTCTGTCTTATTTATCTTAATGTTCCTTGGCTGAAATTTCAAAGTTAAGATATCAGCAAGGGGACTTCTGAGAATTATGTTATGGGTGATTGTCCTTCGACTGTAACTTTACCTTGTCCTCTTTCTTTGCACCCTTGTTCTCATGATTAAAAATAAAAATTAAAAAAAAATAAAACGAGGGGCCGGGCGGTGGCGCTAAAGGTAAGGTGCCTGCCTTGCCTGCGCTAGCCTAGGACGGACCGCGGTTCGATCCCCCGGTGTCCCATATGGTCCCCCAAGCCAGGAGCAACTTCTGAGCATATAGCCAGGAGTAACCCCTGAGCGTTACCGGGTGTGGCCCAAAAACCAAAAATAAAAAAAATAAAAAAAAAAATAAAACGACACTGAAGAAGCATAACTGCTAGAACCACAAAGAAAGACTTCATAAACTCCATTCCCTGAGCTGCACAGCCACCAAGATCTCTAGAAACAGCGGTCTTATTTTACCATCCAAGACAAAGCAGAAGTCTTCCACACACCACGAAAGCAGCAAGGGGAGAGTAAATGATCATGCAAGGAGTCTAGAGTTAATCCCATGACAGTATACTTCAGGGGTGGAGAAACCCTGTATCTCCTAGGTCAAGGGAACTCGCTCTACAATATCCCCAATAGTTACTGTGCCTATGCAGAGGGATAAAGAAAAGGAGGGGAAAAAAAGCACAAAACAATAATTTTTCCACATGTTTATTTATCGATTGATAGATTTTTTTTGACGTCTTTATTTTGGTGTGGAGACTATGGTTGATGTCTCAAATCTTATTTTATTTTATTTTGTCTTGTCTTTCTCTTTCTTTTTGCACGCGAGCATGATTTGATTTCAGAACCGAGACTATTGTGTGGTGCCTGTCTTTATTGCTGTAGTGCTCACCGGTTATTTAATTCGATAATTTTTTCTATATTGTTGTGGTATCTCAATTACCTTTTTCATGTCCTCTCTCAAACTGAGGTTGGAAGCCTCTAGAGTCTAGAGGGACTCTGTCCATTTTCAGCGTATTTGACTTTTGACTTCTTTTTTTTTCCTTTTATTTTGTACCCCAATCTACTGCTTTTCTTGCCTTCAAATAAAACCAGATACCTCGATTTTTCTAGCTCTGCCTCTTAAATAGAGGGGGAAACAAGGGTTCCAGGACCAAAAAGATATGTGATCACTAATAGTAAGCCAGACAAAGAGGGGTCCACCAACTCTAGCAGCCCAGAGGGTGATGGTGGGATATATGATTTGTAGAAAGGGAACTGGAATGGGGGGAGGACATAGTTGGTGATGTTATGTTATGTTAGGTTATTCAATGTTAATATGTACCTAAAATACTACTGTGAAAAATATGTAAGCCATTATGAAAAAAAATTGTGTTTTTAATCAGAAACGTTCTTTGACTTACATGTGTTATTATATCAATTATATTATATGTTATGTTATGTCACTATATTATGTTATGTTAGTTTACCTCATGATGTTAATCAATTTTGTCTCTTGAATGAATTCATTTTTTTTATTTAAACACCTTGATTACATACATGATTGTGTTTGGGTTTCAGTCATGTAAAGAACGCCACCCATCACCAGTGCAACATTCCCATCACCAATGTCCCAAGTCTCCCTCCTCCCCACCCGACCCCTGCCTGTACTCTAAACAGGCTCTCCATTTCCCTCATACATTCTCATTATTAGGAAAGTTCAAAATGTAGTATTTCTCTAATTAAACTCATCACTCTTTGTGGTGAGCTTCCTGTGGTGAGCTGGAACTTCCAGCTCTTTTCTCTTTTGTGTCTAAAAATTATTATTGAAAGGGTGTCTTTCATTTTTCTTAAAACCCATAGATGAGTGAGACCATTCTCCGTTTTTCTCTCTCTCTCTGACTTATTTCACTCAGCATAAGAGATTCCGTGTACATCCATGTATAGGAAAATTTCATGACTTCATCTCTCCTGACAGCTGCATAATATTCCATTGTGTATATGTACCACAGTTTCTTTAGCCATTCATCTGTTGAAGGGCACCTTGGTTGTTTCCAGAGTCTTGCTATGGTAAATAGTGCTGCAATAAATATAGGTGTAAGGAAGGGGTTTTTGTACTGTATTTTTGTGTTCTTAGGGTATATTCCTAGGAGTGGTATAGCTGGATCATATGGGAGCTCGATTTCCAGTTTTTGGAGGAATCTCCATATTGCTTTCCATAAAGGTTGAACTAGACGGCATTCCCACCAGCAGTGGATAAGAGTTCCTTTCTCTCCACATCCCCGCCAACACTGTTTATTCTCATTCTTTGTGATGTGTGCCATTCTCTGTGGTGTGAGGTGGTATCTCATCGTTGTTTTGATTTGCATCTCCCTGATGATTAGTGATGTGGAGCACTTTTTCATGTGTCTTTTGGCCATTTGTATTTCTTCTTTGTCAAAGTGTCTGTTCATTTCTTCTCCCCATTTTTTGATGGGGTTAGATGTTTTTTTCTTGTAAAGTTCTGTCAGTGCCTTGTATATTTTGGAGATTAGCCCCTTATCTGATGGGTATTGGGTGAATAGTTTCTCCCACTCAGTGGTTGGCTCTTGTATCCTGGGCACTATTTCCTTTGAGGTGCAGAAGCTTCTCAGCTTAATATATTCCCATCTGTTAATCTCTGCTTTCACTTGCTTGGAGAGTGCAGTTTCCTTCTTGAAGATGCCTGTAATGTCCTGGAGTGTCTTGCCTATGTGCTGTTCTATATATCTTATGGTTTTGGTGCTGATATCGAGGTCTTTAATCCATTTGGATTTTACCTTCGTATATGATGATAGCTGGGGGTCTAAGTTCAATTTTTTGCAAGCAGCTATCCAATTGTGCCAACACCACTTGTTGAAGAGGCTTTCCCTGCTCCATTTAGGGTTTCCTGCTCCTTTATCAAAAATTAGTTGATTGTATGTCTGGGGAAATTTTTCTGAGTATTCAAGCCTATTCCACTGATCTGAGGGCCTGTCGTTATTCCAATACAATGCTGTTTTGATAACTATTGCTTTCTAGTACAGTTTAAAGTTGGGGAAAGTAATTCCTCCCATATTCTTTTTCCCAATGATTGCTTTAGCTATTCGAGGGTGTTTATTGTTCCAAATGAATTTCAAAAGTGCCTGATCCACTTCTCTGAAGAATGTCATGGGTATCTTTAGAGGGATAGCATTAAATCTGTATAATGCCTTGGGGAGTATTGCCATTTTGATGATGTTAATCCTGCCAATCCATGAGCAGGGTATGCATTTCCATTTACGCCTGTCCTCTCTTATTTCTTGGAGCAGAGTTTTATAGTTTTCTCTGTATAGGTCCTTCACATTTTTAGTCAAGTTGATTCCAAGATATTTGAGTTTGTGTGGCACTATTGTGAATGGGGTTGTTTTCTTAATGTCCATTTCTTCCTTATTACTATTGTTGTATAGAAAGGCCATTGATTTTTGTGTGTTAATTTTGTAGCCTGCCACCTTGCTATATGAGTCTATTGTTTCTAGAAGCTTTTTGGTAGAGTCTTTAGGGTTTTCTAAGTAGAGTATCATGTCATCTGCAAACAGTGAGAGCTTGACTTCTTCCTTTCCTATCTGGATTCCCTTGATATCTTTTTCTTGCCTAATCGCTATAGCAAGTACTTCCAGTGCTATGTTGAATAGAAGTGGTGAGAGAGGACAGCCTTGTCTTGTGCCAGAATTTAGAGGGAAGGCTTTTAGTTTTTCTCCGTTGAGGATAATATTTGCCGTTGGCTTGTGGTAGATGGCTTCAACTAGATTGAGAAAGGTTCCTTCCATTCCCATCTTGCTGAGAGTTTTGATCAAGAATGGGTGTTGGACCTTATCAAATGCTTTCTCTGCATCTATTGATATGATCATGTGGTTTTTATTTTTCTTGTTATTGATGTTGTGTATGATGTTGATAGATTTATGGATGTTAAACCATCCTTGCATTCCTGGGATGAAACCTACTTGATCGTAGTGGATGATCTTCTTAATGAGGCATTGAATCCTATTTGCCAGGATTTTGTTGAGGATCTTTGCATCTGCATTCATCAGCGATATTGGTCTGTAATTTTCTTTTTTTGTAGCATCTCTGTCTGGTTTAGGTATCAAGGTGATGTTGGCTTCATAAAACTATTTGGAAGTGTTTCCGTTTGTTCAATTTCATGAAAGAGTCTTGCCAGGATTGGTAGTAGTTCCTCTTGGAATGTTTGAAAGAATTCATTAGTGAATCCATCTGGGCCTGGGCTTTTGTTTTTGGGCAGACTTTTGATTACCATTTTTATTTCATCAATGGTGATGGGGGTGTTTAGATATGCTACATCCTCTTCCTTCAACCGTGGAAGATTATAAGAGTCCAAGAATTTATCCATTTCTTCCAGGTTCTCATTTTTAGTGGCATAGAGTTTCTCAAAGTAGTTTCTGATTACCCTTTGAATCTCTCTCATATCAGTAGTGATCTCTCCTTTTTCATTCCTAATACGAGTTATCAAGTTTCTCTCTCTCTCTTTCTTTGTTATATTTGCCAGTGGTCTATCAATCTTGTTTATTTTTTCAAAGAACCAACTTCTGCTTTCGTTGATCTTTCGGATTGTTTTTTGGGTTTCCACTTCATTGATTTCTGCTCTCAGCTTTGTTATTTCCTTCTGTCTTCCTATTTTTGGGTCCCTTTTTTGAGCACTTTCTAGTTCTATTAGCTGTGTCATTAGGCTACTCAGGTAAGCTCCTTCTTCCTTCCTGATGTGTGCTTGCAAAGCTATAAATTTTCCTCTCAGTACTGCTTTTGCTGTGTTCCCATAAGTTCTGATAGTTTGTGTCTTTATTGTCATTTGTTTCCAGGAACCTTTTGATTTCCTCCTTGATTTCATCTCTGACCCACTGGTTATTGAGTATGAGGCTGTTTAACTTCCAGGTGTTAAGGTTTTTCTTCTGAGTCCTTTTGGAATTCACAAATAATTTCAGAGCCTTGTGGTCAGCAAAGGTAGTCTGCAAAATTTCTATCCTCTTGGTATTATGGAGGTATGTTTTATGTGCCAGCATGTAGTCTATCCTGGAGAATGTCCCATGTACATTGGAGAAGAATGTGTATCCAGGTTTCTGGGGGTGGAGTGTCCTATATGTATCCACTAGGTCTCTTTCTTCCATTTCTCTCCTCAGGTCTAGTATATTCTTCTTGGGTTTCAGTCTGGTTGACCTATCCAGTGTTGACAAAGCCGTGTTAAGGTCCCCCACAATTATTGTGTTGTTATTGATATTATTTTTTAGATTTTTCAACAGTTGTATTAAATATTTTGCTGGCCCCTCATTCGGTGCATATATGTTTAGGAGAGTTATTTCTTCCTGCTCTACATACCCCTTGATTAATATAAAATGTCCATCTTTGTCCCTTACAACCTTCCTGAGTATAAAGTACAATAAAAAAAGTACAATAAAAAATAAAAGAAAAAAGAGAAAAAAAATAAAGACCATGTATTACAAAAAAAATAGTAGAAGCTGAAAGTGTCAGAGAGAATAATTTATGGAACTATAGAATAATGATAAAGCAGACCCCATGATTTTACCTCTCAGGCCAGAATAGATTGGTGAGAAGCATCTCACACACTCTCTGCCTTAGCAGCTGGAATTTTTGTTGCAAACTGGCTTCCCTCTGATCTTCACACCAAGTGATCCTTCAAAAGTGAGAAAGTACTGCCAATTCACTTCTCAGCTTCAATTTTGCTCTTAGCAATCAGTTAGTGAAGATGAAGGCTCTTCCCACATGAAATTTAAATTAAACTTGCAACATGTAGCATGTACTTCAGAGCTTATAATACATCTAATATTCCTTTCTGAGTTTCAACATTCCTCATTCAGATATAAAATCCATTTTTATTGTCCATTTCAGTTCTATTTGTTTTGATAGCCTTAAAAGTGTAGCTTCAATTGAATTCATTAACAATAAAGAGGGCATAATATTGAAATATTCTTCATTTGATTTACTAGATGGCTATACTAGATCTGGAAAGAGAACTCCTTACACCATAACAGCAAATTAATTTGAGAAGAAAAGTAGATTGTTGGCTTATTGTAGTGTAGCTTGACCTAAACATTCCATATCAGTTTCTATGTTTACCTAACCTAATGTAAGAGGAGGTTCTAACTATTTCTGCACACCATACCTGGGCTATAAATCTTAAATAAAGTTCTCCACAAAATGTTTACAGAACTCCCTAAAAGGCAGCACTATGTTTATTTATCTTGTGAGCACAGTGGAATAAATATGTATATTACATTCAAAATTATCTGTTTCATTCCGTTTACAAAAAAAAAACAACAATAGTGACTGAGGCTGTCATGAGTATTATATGAATTTTTTTTGGTTTTTGGGCTACACTTGGCAATGCTCAGGGGTTACTCCTGGATCCAGACTCTGTAATTACTCCTGTCAGACTCTGGAAACCATATTGGGTGCCAGGAATAGAATCTGGGTCAGCAGCAGGCAAAGCAAATACTATGCTATCGCTCTGGCTCATAAAATGCTTACTTTAAGTTAAAGGTAATTCAATGGAGCTATTGATACTTCCATACACTGAGATCTGTAACAGAGTGGCTACAGAAAAAGGAAAAATTTATATATGGATTTAGGAGAAATGAAAGGGGAGTTGAGGGCAAAGTCAGGATTAATGAGTGAAAGCATTAATACGAAGTTGGAGGTAATAATGAAATATCACTAATGTAAAATGGAACTAATAAAAAATCCATATAAAGACACTATCTTCATGGCAATACATCACTGGATGATAGGTAAAAGTGCTAGAGAACAAAAAGCAGGTAGATGTGTTTAGTTTTCAAACCCATAAAATTCCAATATTCTTGAGATGTTGGTAAGGGAGTACAATTATTCTGTATCTACACTCTCTAGATCACACTTCCAGAAGGTTTAATGGCTCAGGTGGTCCTTTCAAGGCTTTTCTAAAAGCTGAACAAGTAGCACTTAACATGAAAGTCAACATAAAAAGACTGTATAGTCCTAATACTTTGCCCTCTTATTTATGGGTCTGATTGTTATTTCTCTCAATACACCTTGCCCTTTAACTTTTTATTGACTTGAAGACTAGCATAAAGTTAGATGGAGATCCATCCACATTCTTATTGAAACATTATCATCATAAGTGACCTGTGAATTAACCTGCAATGGTAAATAAATTTTATGAGAACATCTTCAAGTGATAGGCTTTGATAGCATGTAAGGATGATTGTAAGTGGATGGGATTCAAGTATGAATAGTAATTAGGAGACACCAGTAAGAAAAAGACTATTGTGTGAGAATGAAGATGGGCTGAGCCAGACATAGAGCAAACAAGATAAAGGATGTGTGTGTGTAACTATAGCAAATCATTCACATATGGATGATCAGGATTATCAATGACTAGCAGGGGTCTTCAAACTACAGCCCGCGGGACACATATTGTATTTATTCCCATTTTGTTTCTTCACTTCTAAATAAGATATATGCAGTGTGCATAGAAATTTGTTCATAATTTTTGTTTTTACTATAATCTGGCCCTCCAACAGTCTGAAGGACAGTGAACTGGCCCCCTGTTTAAATAGTTTGAGGACCCCTGGACTAAGGGAAGGTAGCCAACGGGTTGAATATGTAAATGCTTTAATAATCAGGACAGTATCATTGGTGATTTTTGGACATGGAAGTAAATTGCCATAAAAGAAAATCATTTAAAAAATGTGAGTATAAGCAACAGATGTGCATTCTCCATATGCACCCCATACAAATACAAAAATTCCTCACTTATTCTTAGGAACCCTATTTTTAGAATGGTTGCCTGGGGTGGTATCAGGAATTTAAATGTGAATTCTAGTGTCCGTTAATTTTTGAGCAGATGCAATATCATAGGCACACTCAAATGCCTCTCTGGAACAGTAGTAGAAAATGTGTGAAGGACAGAACCTTGAAAACGCAACACCTACATGGGTAAGCTATACCACAGAGATAATTTTATGCACACACTGTAAGATGAATGGATTCAAAATATACAACCCCACAACTCTTGTGCATGGATGTAAATGAAAACCAACTGTGCCCTACTCAGTTTTAAGTAGCATTTCCTTATGAGACTACTTAACTCTATGAGACATCTGCAAGAATGAGAGTGTCTCACTCATTCAACTACCCTCTTATTGTGGGTAATATTTATTGATTATGATAGAACACTATTGAGTCTTCAATAAATCAAGTGAAAGTTCTGACCACTGGCATCACACCTGAGGATGGAACAGAAGCCTTTGGTGTGATAACAGCCAAACACCAATCTGGTCAATGAGTGTTCTCATACCAGATGTTATTAGACCAGTGGATACCAGCAATTTCAATGCTTTTGATTAAAACGTATGGGTAGGCCATGCTTCAAATACTAGCAGTGTTTCAGTTTTCTCCTGCTAACCACCTGTTGCAAGTCAGCCCTTGATGGGGTTGACTGATGGAGGGATGGAGAATGAGGTCTTTCCCCTCCAGCTCGGAGCATGCATCTGCCACCCTGTTCAGCCAGCGGTTTTGAGGTGAAGCGGTGGGTAACAGGCTAGCAGATAGTCAGGCTTGTGAAAATATTAGCTTTATTCGGTGGACAAGACTGAAGCCAAAAACCTCAGCATCAGTTCCAGCCAAAAAGCCCTTGCCTTCTACAGACCCTTGTTTTTATGCCCCAGAATCATGTATCACCCAATGGTGGGAGCAGAATCAGGTACCACCCTAGGTTGGGAGCAGAATGCCAGGTCACACCCTAGGGTAGGGCACAATCACCGATCAGGGTAGGGTCAGTAACATAATAATCCCATTGAAATGTTTACATACACAACAACCACCGACTCCCCAAAACTCTTGTTTCACTCTCGTTTTATATTTTGCTCATCCCAGCCTTTGTCTGAGCTGCCCTCTTCCAAGTACTGTCCTAAACGTTCCTGCTCCTGATATTGTCCCCAAATCTATTCTGAATATTCCTGTTACCAATTTTGACTAGAAAATCCTTGATCCCATTCCTGCACTGTCATTCTTGCCCCAGAGTCTACCAGCATAGAATGTTCTCTGGCATATTCTCAGAAAGTGAAGCACAGGCCTATTTTTCACTATATTTCCAATCTGATAGCTTGTCAGGCTAACATAAAATAACAAACAGAAAAGTCTGGAAAAGTTCTCCTCTTTTCTATTTCTCTTGAACATCTTCATATAGAAACCTAAAACATATGTATATTAAAAGCCTTTCTACTAAACAAAGGAAAATGAACTACCAAAATGCATTTGAAACAAAAGTTTTCTAGTAAAAAACCTTTTCGGGAGACAGAAAAAAAGCATATCAAGTGAAATGCTCAACTAATTTATAGACTGGTAATCTAGATATTGTGACCTAATTGATTTGAAAGAACCCATTTTTTCTGCTTTGAAAATTATATTTACTTCATAATTATAAAACTAATATTACTTATCTGTAGGCAATATCAACAAAGCCAAAATAACAGCCCAAGAAAAGAATAAAACAAGCAGAAAATTAAGAAGAGGTGTTTTAAATTAATTGGATGCTTCTTAGTAGTGTCAAAGCTGTGCAAAGGACTGTAGAGATGGGTTCATGTTCACATCCTGTTTTGTCAGTAGACAATCTGTTCAGTGTGTCTTTGCCTTGGCATCTTATTCTTTAAAGGATGATACCAACCATTTTACTTCACAGGACAAAGGCTATTTGCTCGTGTCTTTTTCTGTTATATCTTGTCGCCAATAACATTCATTTCATGAGATCAAGAATCTAGTTTCTTGTCAGTAAAGAGAGTACTGAGAACATTTATAGAACTCTGAAAATGTCATTAAATGAATGAAGGTTAGAGCAACAGAATAGTGAATAGGGTATTTCCTTGCATGTGGCTGACCTCAATTTGATCCCTGGCATACCAGAGTGTCCTCTGAACCCTACTCGGTAGGGTTAGGAATAAGTATAGACTGTAGGAATAAGCGCAAGCATTTCTAGTTCTGAATTAGGAATAAGCACAAACACCACTAGTGCCAGAAATATGGTTCTTCACAAACTCAGTGGTGTTTGGGGCCAGTAGGACTAGCTCAGCAGTTCTTTGAAGCCTTGAAGACTATACTCAATGGCTCTTTGGAAAGGGAACACTATACCAAAGATTAGACTTGGGTTCTTTCATGTAAAACATATATTCCAACTCCAGGAGGTATTTCCCTGGCATAAAAATATTTTCTCCTGATATTCAAGACTGACAACAGTGCCAATGAGTACAAGCAGTAGAATGCCTGTCTCAAATACAGACAGGGGTTGGGGGTAGAAGGAAGATTGATGATGGGAATGTTGCACTAGTGAAGGGGGATGTTATTTTTATGACTGAAACCCAGCTACAATCATAATGCTTAAATAAAGATATTTTTAATAAAAGAAATCAATGCCACCTCAAAAAATAAATAAATGTAAAATTAAAAAAAACTAACAATAAAGTTGATGCTGCTGAGTACTGAACAATCTGGCTGGGTGTGCCAAGTTCACTGAGGTGGTTCTTTTTATTTTATTTTATTTTATTTTTGCTTTTTGGGCCACCCCCAGTGATGCTCACGGTTGATTACTCCTGGGTATCCATTTAGAAATTGCTCCTGGTTTGGGGGACCATATCAGATGCTGGGGGATCGAACCATGGTCCCCCCGAGGTTAGTGCATGCAAGGCAAATGTCCTACTGTCTGCACCACCTCTCCAGCCTGAGACTGAAACTTTATTTTTTTTTTGGTTTTTCGGGCCACACCGTTTGATGCTCAGGGGTTACTCCTGGCTAAGTGCTCAGAAATTGTCCCAGGCTTGGGGGGGACCATATGGGATGCCAGGGGATCGAACCGCGGTCGTGATCTTTCCTTGGCTAGCACTTGCAAGGCAGACACTTTACCTCTAGCGCCACCTCGCTGGCCCCGCCTATGACTGAAACTTAATCATGAAAAACTTTGTAACTATGGTGTTTAAATAAAGTAATTATTATTAAAATCAAAAATCTCCCTGAATGAAAAGAAAATATTTTTAAGATTTTTCTTATTATATGTATAATAGATGTATAATGAGGTGTAGATTTATATAAAGAAAGGATAAAGGCACTGATATAGGAATAAACATGTATATTTCAGGGGAAATGGAAAGACAATGAAGCTGGGATGACATTAAAGGAATTGAATATGAAGAATGGGAGTCAATCCCTTTAGGGATAAATAATAATAAAAATAAACAAGAAAATTTATTTGTTCAGAATCTATACCTATACTGGGGCATGTTTCAGCCTCTGTATATCCAATGGGATAAATGATCTTCAAGATATCTGTGGTCAGAACACTGTCTTTAGACAAGAGCTTTGAGATGTCTGGCAACCCTCAAGTCATAGACTCTGGGCTCACCTACACCATGTTACCAGAGTCTGGGTTGTTTTATATGCCTCTGCAGATTATTCACATGCTTATAACAGATAGAAAGCTGAGGAGAATCAAGGTGGCATAAATTGAACAGCCTCTCAACTCACTACTGCCTTTTTTGTTTCCTTCCAGTTTACCCTCTTTTAAAAAGTCAGGATTCAGCCTCTCATTCTTCTCCATTGACCTAAAACCCTAGGAAATCATCATGGTTTCATTAGTTCAAATGCCTCTATCTAAAATTTTTTTATCTAAGCTTTTCCTATAAACTCTACATACGTAAGCCCACTGCCCAGCAAATAAACACCAAGACTACATTCTCCCCAGTTCCTGAATTTCCAGTCCCCACCCTGCTCCTGAACTATCTCATTTAATGCTCCCATTGCTTGCCTGTTGTCTAGTCTAAATTCATGAACTCAAGCATAAATGCACTCATCTTCTTGCATAAAGAGGCTTATCTGTCAAGCACACCAGAGACTTTTGCTCAAAGTATTTGATGAATCTAAACACTAAACTCCAAATTCACTAAAATAATTATATGTAGGGCATAAAACAGTCTATAAACTAATATTGTAACTCATCCCCTGCCTCCTATTCTTTTCCATATAGTAGCCAAGAAAATTTATTACAAAAAATAAATATGAAACATCTGACGCCCTCGCCTGACAAGTCCTCAATGGTCCTTCTTACGCAGAAGTACAATTTCATATTGTGTCCAAGGGTTTTTGGGCCCGAAATTAATGAAGCATCCTCAAGCATCGTTTGCTGCCATTCACACCACCAACCTCATTTTCATATCACCTTGCTCCTGATGCAAGCATACTCATTCTTGTATCAATACTATCATTTTTCTTTGGCTTCCAGTACAGAACACTACTCATTAAGATTTTTTCATGACTCGGGGCTGGGAAGGTGGCGCTAGAGGTAAGATGTCTGCCTTACAAGTGCTAGCCAAGGAACGAACCGCGGTTCGATCCCCCGGCGTCCCATATGGTCCCCCCAAGCCAGGGGCGATTTCTGAGCACATAGCCAGGAGTAACCCCTGAGCGTCAAACGGGTGTGGCCCAAAAACAAACAAACAAACGAAAAGATTTTTTCATGACTTATGCTATGTAGTGCAGATTGTCCCCAATTGTAATATTTTCATTGAGCACATTATAAAAATAGTATTTCTCCTTTATTACTATATGCTGTCACTCTTTAATTTTATTAATAGCAGTTGCATTGATAGTGTGTTTTATATTTATCCACTGCTCATTTGTGTGATTGTACATACACTTTAATGCTTACTGCTAGATGCCCAGAAAGCAACTTATACCAAGAAGTTATTTGTTGAATGCAGTTGGATAAATCTGTGGATGAGTGACTGCATGAATGATTCTACGTTCTGCTTTGATCTGATTTCTCTGCAGTGCCTCATTCCCAAATGCAGTCAGATGGACACCAGGGAACTCAACTCACAGTTCCCACAGCAAAAAAGTAGATGGATTCTTCAACACACTGTCTTTCCTTTTGGGTTAATAAGGTCCCAATTCCCTTGAATCAGAGTACAGGCAGTTCCTTCAATGATTAGTTCACATTCTGAGTTTCAACAATTACCCTGAATGCTTTAACTTCCTGAATAAATCCCAACTTTCCAATTATGGACTGACATACAACTACTAGTGTCATGTCACATCACAGTCTCCTCTACTCAGAGTTTAGCCACTGTATGCAGAAGCCCCACATAGTCTTTCTCCTGTACCAGATGCATGTGGAAATCACATTGAGAGTCAGTAGGTAGAACCTAACTGCCTCCATTTACTCTGTACCATCACTAAGGACCCATGCTTAGCTAGACCAAGCCCTGGTTTCAAAAGCTCAAGTTTCTTGAACATTTTATTAAAACTTTGAAAAGAGGTTGGGTCTAGGATGTACATTTGATGAAGGAATAAGGACACGTGGCTGAAACACATTCTAGTTTGAAAGCTGCAAGTCAGATAATGGGGCAAGGACTCTGCGCCCATTAATTCCACAAAGATTAGTGTCTAGCAATGTAGGTATAGACAAAGCAGTGGTGATCCTGGCAGGACAAAAGTGAAAGAGGGCAGATAGTGTGATGAGGACAGGACAGAGATGAGACCATCAATAATAGTGGATAAAGGAAGGTTTTGATTAGCAGGAAGGTGAGTAAAGGGGAGAGAAAGCTGACAGAAAAATGATCACCAAAGGCATAAGCTTTAATAACCATCAGTGATAGTTGACCACTTGAACTTATTGTTGCTTTCACAGTGGAGAAAATAATCTCCATTTGAGAAGACAAATGAATCACATGTTTGGATGTGAAAGATAATGAAAAGTATGGACCCCAGTTCCTTCTGAGACTCCTCTTTTGTGCCTAACCTTGTCACCCTAGCCTGAACACTGCTTTTTTTTTTTCATTTTTTCAAAATGTGATGGTTGGAGAGATTAGAGAGAATGAATGATGCTCTTCCCAAATCATTGACTACACCATCCATAGTAATACATGCAAGCTTCATAGCTGATTCTCCTGTGATGGTTGATGTATGTAAATTTATTATTTCTGTAAATAACTACAATTTCTTTTTCTAGTAGATCTTATGGTAAATATTTTTTTGTTTTGTTTTGTTATATAAGAGCAGTACCCGGTAGCATTCAGAAATAGCTCCTGGCAGGCCAGGGACTAAATGGGATGCCAGGGATCAAACCTGTGTTAGTCCCGGGGAGGCCACAGGCAAAGCAATCACCCTACCTCCTGTGTTATCTCTTCAGCCCCATGCTGGTAAATCTTACTCCTTGATCTTTTTTTCTGAGACATATTCCTAGCCACAAATAAAGAATATACACATGAAAATGAAGTGTGAAAGCTCACAAAGATTATAGAAACAAAAATGTTTCTGAGCATCCCTTCCTTCAATTATTAACCAGTCAACCAGATGCTTACATTGGTGCAGAAGTAATTAAACACACCTAATTCAATAACGAATTGATTTATGTCTTGTAGAATTTCACTGTAAATGCACCAAGGTACTGATTCTATGAGATATTTCTGTTCCACAATTATGATACTTGGTTTGTACAATGCAAAAAAAACAATCCTTCATCTTCCAAAATCATGTTTATTTTGAAATGCTTTCAAAACCTCAGGGATGGGGAGAGAATGATCATTTGCTTCAAAGAACTGTATATAATTTTACTTTTCAAGTTGGCTGTGGTTCTAATTAAAACTCTAGTTTCTTATAAAACTGAAATTCTTTTCTGTGGCCAAGGGAAATAGTATCAATGTGTGCCCAGCACAGCCACTCCTAATCCTGAAAACAGTGTCCTTAGTAGCTCAGCTCCTCTGTGCTAAGGATATACTGGTTAAAGCATAAGCATTCAGTCCTCTCTCACAAATGGGAAAATATTAGGCTTACTCCTTAAAGTTCTTTTGGTAATAAAGGAGTCTTCACAGAGATACAAATGTAGTGGTGGGTTATTTTGTTAAAATCTCTCTTTACACAGAGATGAAGTCAAAATTACCATGGAGAAATGCACCTTCATTCCATTACAACATTCTCCACTGCCAACTTATTTCTATGTGAGTTGTGGGTGGCTAATGGGGCAGGTGTGCCAGACATATGTTCAAAAGGCATGCAGATGTCAGAGAATGAGTAGGTGGGCTTCTAGGCCATACCTCTCCACTCCATGCAGCACACTCTCATAATGGCCACTTATTCTGTTGATGCTGGGCGTGGGTTAGGTAAAATCAGGGAAATGAGAATAAAAGTTTGAAGAAAAAGTGTGATCCTGTTATGTATTAATTTCATCAACTCTTGCAGGAGTTCCAATAGAGAACGGCGTATCACAGGCTAAGAGCAGTTGATGAGAGACTCTATCGCTGCTTTTTCCACTTTTTTCAAAGTTTCCTCATTACTTCCTTTCTAATCAATGGTTCAGGGACAAATGACAGAAACACTCATATGATACACAGACACACAGATATGTAAGTCCACAAAAACACCACACACTCCAAAGACACCACAGTGACAAACAGACACATACATTTACATTATACACACATTTTCATACATAGCATATACCACAACACCATTCTAACAGACTAGCACAGAAGTTAGCACATTCAAGAATAAACCCCTGCTAATGGACTAAGTAGAATCAGTAGAATACTAACAGGGAGGAGAGGCTGACAAACCAGTGATGGAAAACCCAGCTGTGCACAGTGGAAATCCTGTTAAGGGGAACAGCTCTCAACAGGAGACACAGTACAGGGGTTAACAAGCATGCCTTGTAAGTAGGCCGACCTTGGTTCAATGCCCAGCACAGCCAAGAGTGATCCCTGAGCACTGCTGGAAGTGGTCCCAAAACCAAAACAAACAAAAGTAGATGGACTGTTTTATGTTATTTAACAAAGTGATTTTATTCTGCCAGAAAACCTCCCTCTTTTATTAGAAATTGCCAGAAAATCTCCCTCCTTTATTAGACATTGAAAATCTTTGGCCAGAATCTCCATCCTCACTTTCCCATCTATACATAGCTATTTCTCAGGAAATGAAGGTCCTATGTAGCCAACACACCTAAGGCAGCACCACCAACAATCCTCTTCTAGACATGATTCTCATGACATTTTAAAAGGTGAAATGTAATCTTCTCACTGAATTCTCAATGAACATCACTTATTTCCTTCTCTCTATTGAATTCCTAACTTCTTAGCATATTCAAGAACACTCATAGTTTTGAACTGTGAGTTGTGGGTCTCTTTGTATTACATTTCTCTTTAGATTCACCATAAATCAGTAGCTCTCTTAAGGGCTTGAAGGGTCAGTGGGAATGCAAGACAGTGTTTTAACAGGATGCACTAAGAAATTAAGTACAAAAATAACATAGCAACATAAATAGCCAAGCAAAATAATTGTTGAGATAATTTCTATCAATTTAGGTAAGTTTCTATCTTACAAACTGTTGTGTTGCACACTTAAACCATTGGTTAAGGTACCTGCATGGTCTTTGAAAATCTTTGACAAGACAACAGGAACTCCATGCTCAGCGCCTCCCTGAAAGACAGCAGAAGGAAAGCTTTTACCATCAACACTGAAAGAACCATCTGGTAAACAGGGATAAAAATCACAAGCACGTACCTTTATACTTAGGCCCAAGCCGCCAACAGGTTGTCTGCGAAGTGTAACAGTTCTGTGCTTTAAAAAATTTCAGAAAACAAACCAAGTTTAGGTTAAAATGCACTGTCACAAAGAAAATGCATAAAGTACATGTAACATCTTCATTTAAACTAAAGTGTTAATATAGATGGTGAAGGTTTCACAACTTAATGACAATAGTACTGATGTAATTCTATTATCTTCAACCTGTGCTATATGAAAATGAAGACTAGGCCCTTGTACACACATTATTTAAAGGACATGCAAGGATTTTCCCACAGTTGATTTTACCCACTTTGGCTCAATAAATGACCCACATGTTCCTTGTCAGCAAATTTGGAGCCAAGAATGTGACTTTGATTCCATTCTAAATGCTATTTTATTCATTCACCCCTATTTCTTTTCTTTTCTTTTTATTTTTGGCCATAGTTCTTTGTTACATTCAGTCCTATTAGGTCCATGTGTAAGTATAAAATCTATCATTGAATATTCAGTTATTTTTATGATTTCTGTTGATTAATGCTTGATTATAAAATATCAGGTTATAAAAAGATAATATATAATAATAGATACAAGATAGATAAAAAGATAATGTACCTATAAGTGGCTACTGAATAATCAAACTTCCAAATCTCTTATATATTCACCAAACAGTTTTTTTTAAATGTATCATATCATAGTTAAGATAATCTGTTTAGATTGGTATTAGTGTTCATAACGTTGGTTTACATAGTCATATCATCACACTGCATGTTTGGCTGTGGCTTAGACTATTGGAAAAATTAAAAGTCAAGATGCAGCTGAGAGGACAGGAAATGACAAGAAATAGAGATATTTGGGATGGGATGAAAAGAGGCAGCAAGGCATGTTTTTAAGCATCAAACTGATAACAGAGGAAAAACGAATGACATGCGCTGTTTTGGTTTTTAAATGAAAATAGAAGCACATTAAGTTGAATGACTCCAAAGAGAGTATGTGTCTGCAAAGCAGGGACAGAGACATGTGACCCAGTTTTAGAGAGAAGCCATTGTTTTATGGACCCCACAAACCTCTGGTAGTCCTAGGGGTTCCTGCCAGCAATAAGAGATAAATAGAGTGGCATCATGAGAATACTTCCCAGAATGTTTTCAATGTTTTCTAGAACTCTTAAAATTACTTGTACTTTTATTCCTCAGAACAAATACATTAGATACTCAAAGAAATAATAATTTGAACAAAAACACCTGTTTTAAACATTAACGCAAAATTTTAATGGCAATTTTACAACTTAGAACTTTTTAAATGTACATTTATTAACTGATGACTTATTTATATAACCATGCACAGAAATGACTGCAATCTGACAACTCAGCTTCACAACCATGATTTTGACATTTTTATATTCAAGGCTGCATTCCAAAGAGAACATGGTGACAAAGTTACTTAGATGACAAGTACATTATGGATTCCTAGCAGAACCAAACACTATTTGTTGGAAATACCAGACAGACCTTCATCTATGGATAACAAAAGACAGAAGAAGCAAATATAATTTTAAATCTACCTTTGGGGTATCTGGTAGAGCTTCTGTAGAGGGTATGAGAGCTCTTAATAAAGCATCTCATTTCCCACCCACACCAGAAAAGAAATTCCCCAGGTGAGAGAAGAATGCACAGGATGGTGAACCAGGGAAGCAGGAGAACGTCCCTTCCTCAGCCTCTCAGTCATCAATGGAGAGCCTGTAGGCTCAAGGTGGGTATGCAGAATGAAAAAAATACATATTTCACTAGACACAATAGCATCACTAGGATTTTAAGTAATGCTCGTTGAGTCTCAGAATATTAGAAATAGAACTTTCAGATAGTATACTACCCAGAATTCTCTACTACCATGAAATTTCTTAGAATATCCAATAACATTCTCAGTTTTAGCATTTAAGCATTTGAATAACATTGAAAATAAGCAAAACAAATTAGAGATTTATTCTGAGAAGAAACAAATCAGTTTGTGCCTTCACAGACTTTGAAAAAAACTATCATTTTTACCCTGCCATTTTATTTATGTCTTGGTCTCAGAAGATTCTTTTTAATCTACTGAATCACCATGAACTACCAAATTACAAAGATTTTTAATGGTTGAGTTTCAGGTGTACAATTTTCCAACACCAATCCCTTCACTAGTGTCCCCTTCTCTCCACCAATATCTTCAGCTTCCCTCCCAACCACCAGGCCTGCCTTTATGGCAGTTACTTTCCTCTTTTTATCTTTTTTCCTTGAAGACACTGTGGTTACAATACAGTTACTGAAAGCATATCATGCATATAACTTTTCTCCTTTCATCACTCAATTCTCATCTGAATTGAATACTTCCCTCTATCATTCAGGTAGTGGTCCCTTCACTATTCTCATCCCCTTCCACCCATTGAAGCAAGCTTCCTAAAATCAGATGGTTTAAAAGCAATAGCAAGAAATGATGCCTGGGCTGGAGCAGAGTACAGCAAGTAAGGCTTTTTCCTTGCACACAGCTGACTCAAGTATCATACAGGGACCTCTAAGCCCACCAGGAGTAATCTTTGAGTACAGAGCCAAAGTAAACCCTGATTAAAGCCAGATGTGACCGAAAAGCACACACGCAGGTGCACACACACACACACACACACACACACACACACACATACACACACACACACTCACACACACACAAATAAAACAAAAATAGAAAGAAATTATCACCCTGGCAGAATAAATCAATATGCACCTAATATCTGGACTAACATTCCTAAAACTAAGAGGAAAATAAAGATTATATCATGAAAATCTTCAATATGTGTTAAGCTAAATTTGAAGAACTCATTATCTGTTCTTCTTGTTTAAGCAATATAAAATTGATTCAAATAACTGCAATAAAATATATTTCTTTTCTAAGCAAATTGGATAGTGATTGAAATCCCTACAGAATTGAATTTCTGGGGCTAAAGAGTAAGGCCTTTTTCTTGAATATACTCTCTTTAACTCCAGGGTAAATCCCTGTAGTCGCACATCAATCCTCTGAGTACCACCAGATGAGAACTACCTGAGATAGTAGGAGACTAGGAATAATTCCAGAAATAATTCCAGAAACTAGGAATAAGCCATCAAAACCACTGGGTGTGGCCCAAATCCCCTTCCATAGAAAACCAAAACTGAGTTTCTGCATCTAGAAAAGGAAATTTATGGTGTGTGTTCAGCTGAGGCAGTTGCTCTAGATTGACCTGTATCCCATATTTCCTATGTTGATGCCCCAATTCCTCCGATTACAGAATCTGTAGATGGGAGTTAAGGAATTATTGAAATCAGGGAGGTTATTACACGGGCCTGAATGTACATTCTGGTGTACTTCTAAGGGAGGGATCGATCAGCTTTCTCAGTACTCAAACAGGAAAGATTCTAGAGGACCAAGAGACGAGAAAACTTTTAGAAAGGGGCTTCTAAGCACATCAGAAAACAACTCTTAATGGCACCTTGACCTTGGACTTCGTGCTTCCATATAAAGAAAAAATAAATGTTTAAGTCCCAGTCTGTGGAATTCTGAGTGGCAGAATGACCTGACAAAAGCAGAAATCAAGGTCAAATAATTATGGCAAACTATGCTGTGAGCCACTGAGACTCATTTTTTAAAAATTTGGATGAGATTGGAGCAAAAGTACAGCAAGTAAGGCATTTGCCTTGCAGGCAGTCAACATGGGTTCAATCCACTGAACCTGCCTGGAGTGATTCCTGAGAACCAGCCAGGAGTAAGACCTAAACACCCCTGGGTATAGACCAAAAATAAATGAACAAACAAAAGAAATATGAGCATTTAGTACTATCTGGGGCAGGCAGAGAAGGGATTCTTATATATATATATATATATATATAAAATTTATATAATTGAATATTATACTTTATAATATATTTATATATTTTATTATATTGTAATTATAATTATAAAATTATATTATATATTTATTATATAAAATATATTTTATATATTATACTTATATAATTGAATATTATATAAAGAATTTTTATAATTGAATCACCATGAAATACAGTTAAGAGGTTATTTATGATAGTTTCAGTCATGCAATGTACAACATCCTTTATGAGTGCATTTTTCTTGCCACCACCATTCCCAGTCTCCTTCCTGCCATCCCCTCAGCTTGCTTTTGTAACAAACATTCTCTCTCTCTCTTTCTCTCTCTCTCTCTCTCTCTCTCTCTCTCTCTCTCTCTCTCTCTCTCTTCCTCTCTCTCTCTCACTTTCCTCACTCTCTCTCATGTTAACACTGTGGTTTACAATATTGTTCTTACTGAAGGAGTATCATGTTACCACTTTATCTCCTTTCAGCAATCAGTTCTTGATCTGAGTGATCATTTACAACTATCATTGTCCTAGAGGTCCCTTCTCTGCCCTGACTACACTCCTATGACATTTGTGGCAAATCTCGTATTAACTGGTCCTCCTGGCTCTTGTTTCTATTGTCTTTGGATATTATTCCTCTTTATCGAGCCTTTCGATTTCTTCATTTGGCATCAAGGATTTCAGGACTCAAAACTGTTATTCATAAATGATTATGGAATTAGGTGCTAAAATTATTTTAGCTTGGTTACATACAAGTACTTTATTTTAAAAATAAGATTTGTAATACATAAATGATAAGAAATTATACAATAAAAATAAAGTCCTGTGAAGCTTTGAATGTCCTTTTACTTTATAGCCCTATTATGTCCTCTTATTCTGTATACTGATTTTGTGGCCCAAGACCTGAGCTACAAATACCATCTTACTGGAAAGCCCTGGGTAAAACTTTATCATGGCTCTTCCACAAATAAAGATGTAGACATAACTGCTATCAATAGGCTGTTCTAATTCATGCAAACAAGTCATTCTTTAATTAGATTACTCAGCACACAAGAGTCAGCTTCCCAGATGATTAAATGACCAGTGGTCATTTGACAAGTCTCAGTTATAAGAGAATCTATGAAGACCATCTTCTCAGGCGGTGCTTTACTCTCACAAACACAGTCAAGGTTTCAGAATACAATCAAATGAATAATAGGACTATTGGAGCATAAGGTAACTATCAACACATTCTTTTCAAATTCAAACCTGTTTTTTTATTTTAATCTCAAACCCAGGAGATAAGGTCTTTTAGAAAGCATTCTTCTCCACTTTATCATTTAATCCAAACTATGTTTTGACATTGAGTTCATGTTCATATCTTGCTAGCTGGCATTATTACAATAAGACTCAGCTCTGACTACATTATCTTGCCTAAAACTATTTTGAGATTGAACTGTTTTCTAAGACAGATAATCTTCAACCCTTATGAAAATAAGCGACTTTGGGATATTTTAAAGTTAGCTTTGTTAGGCCCGTCTGCTAAAACACTGTTATTGCTGCATGAAATTAGCACTTGAGCCATACCTTTTATAGTTTTGACTTCAACAGTGAGCTTTATATTACTAAATTTAAGTTTGTTACAGCTGCCAACTGATGTTCAGATATGAATACTGCAATTTCCAAAAAGAACAATTTTGTCAGTTATAAAATTAAGTGTGACCATTGAGCTACCAGACCTGTACCCTTCCCAATGGTTAGCATTCTCAGTAAGTCCTCTCCTCCAGCTATTCCCTCCTCCCTGCACAATGCTGCTCCTTCCAGACCCTCCATACCACTATTCTTGAGCAAAGGAAAATGAGGAGGGAAGGAGAACTGATCTGCAGATCACTGCAGAGACATACAGAGATATGAGTCTATGCTCTCATGATACAAGCAAGGAAAAAAAATCGTAAGTTAGCATTCTAGAAGAATTGTCTGGAGCATTTTATTTCAAAAGACAAAAAAGACTTTTAAAAGTCTTTTTTAAAAAAAAAGTCAACCTTTTTTCTCAGAAATCAATGTGTCATGTACTTTAATGTTGGGAGCATCAGGGAAGAGGAGAAAGACAAATCACTAGACATATTTTTAGGGTACTGTTGGAAATTTTCTATAGTCAGCAAACACATTGGAAAACATATTTTAGAATAGGGAAGAGGGCTTGTTCTCTTCCTCCACTCTTTAAAAATAATCCATTTAACCATAATGTCCTTCACCTAATGAAAACTATGGATTTATCACTTTAACTAAATAAATTATACCTCAATATATTAATATTGTCATTTTAAATAATAAATTATTTTGAGAACATTGTGCATTTTGTTCAATTTGGGATTAAATAAAATCTGTTAGAAAGATTTAAGAATCAATATACTACACTTAACGTTTCAAAATTATGCTTGTTGGAAATTTTTAAATACAAATTATTTCTGTAATACTTTAAACCCTTAAAGAGTTAGAATCCAACTCTAGTTTAACACTCTAGTCTACATGATTTCTCAGGCCCAACCACAAAGCACATGAGCACTGGCAGGTAAGAAGGCAAAGACTCAAGTTTAGCTATGCCCTGCACATTTGCATACCAAATTCAGGCCTCTCATTCAGGGCCCCTCCATAGGGCTCTGAATGAAGTGTGTAAAGAGAAACTTGAGGAGACTCTGTCCCTTGACTCAGCAACCAGCACTCAGCCTTTTTCTACACTTAGCTCTCACTCTTCCTCAATACTGTTTCTAGGTCCCTGGTGGAGGAGGTGAGAAGAGCTCACTTCAATGTTAGCCACATGGCCTTCACCAAGACAACCATTTGAGAAAGTAAGGATACAGAGTCTGCATTTCCATCACTTTAACTTGAGATATCAGTCAGTGATTAGAAACTGAACATTGGTTTTAGGCTTCCTGTCTTAATTGACTGTTAAAACACCTGGCTATTGGATTACCTCCAACCTTTAGAGATGTTGAAAATTATTCAAGCAAAGCTTATAAGAAACTAGACACATATCTTGCTATTCTTTCGCTGCATTGCTAAAATCTTGACAAATAAAATTCACCATACATTAAAGAGAAATAAATTTTTTCATTCGTCTTTACCATTTTACTATATTTTAAAAAACATTTTAATAGAATCACCATTACAAAGCTGTTCATGACTGATTTTCAGTTATACAATGCCCTACACATTTTGTACCACCAATATCCTCAGTTTCCCTCCTGCCCCCCCTCAGTCTATCCTCTTGCCTGCCTCTGTGGCAGGCGTTTTTCTTCTCTATCTTTCTAGGGAAATGAATTTTGAAAGAACTGATGAATAATCCAAAAGTAAAGGCTACTAAAATAATGTTTGTAATATTTAAAATTCATATTTTTCCTAAATAACATATCCAAAGTGCAAGAAGGTATCAATCAATTCTGCATTACACATGTAACAATTTTCTATATTTTTGGTTTGTTTTGGGGCCACACCCAGTAGTGGTCAGGGGTTACTACTGGCTCTGTGCTCAGAAATCTTCCTAGCATGCTCAGGGTATCATATGGATGCCAGAATCAAACCCAGGTTTTTCCCAGGTGCAAGGCAAATGTCCTATTGCTGTGCTATTGCTCTGGCCCCACATATAACAATTTTTTATGATTATTAGTCTAATAGATTTGAATGCAACTTCACATATCAGACTATATCTTTTGGTATCCTAGATACACAAAAATATAATATATTTGAAAAGATGCAATGTTGCTTGACTGCAAATTTGAGATGCACATGGTCAGTCATAAAAATATCTATGTAAAGTAAGAATTTAAAAGCTTAAATAGAAAAATACACACTAATAACAGTATAGTAAACTTTGTCAATGTCTATATATTTTGTTCCTTAAAAGTATAAATATAGGGGCTGGAGTGGTGGTGCACATGGTAAGGCAACTGTCTTGTGCACGCTAGCCTAGGACAGGTGGCAGCTCAATTCCCCAGCATCCCATATGGTCCCCCAAGCCAGGAGCAATTTCTGAGAATATAGCCAGAAGTGACCCCTGAGTGTCACCGGGTGTAGCTAAAAACCAAGACAGACAGACAGACAGACAGGCAGGCAGGCAGGCAGACAGGCAGACAGACAGGCAGACAGACAGACAGACAGATAGATATATAGATAGATAGATGATAGATAGATTGATTGATTGATAGATTGATAGATAGATAGAAAAAAAAACAAGTATGTTGGCATGGCACGTAAAATTTATGAATAATAATACCTTTCATTCTGCCTAATTACTTTTCAACATTTTTGTGCTTTAAAATTTATTGTTAGAGAAAATAGTATTGCAAGTGTTTAACAAATTCTATAAAACAACTTTCCCTCTATCATTTTAATTATTCAAATTTGCATTTAAATTATATATTTTCTGTCATTTAATTGTCATTCAATAATTTTACTTGGTTTCCTTATAAAGGCATGGCATATGCCATACACTAACATATATAAACTATTATTTTACCATTAAACTACATCTTGATGTTAATTTTTGTTTGTTTGTTTGTTTTGGGGGTCACACCTGGAGGTTCACAAGGTTTATTCCTGGTTGTGCTCAGAGATCACTCCTGGAAGACTCAGGGAACCACATGGGATGATGGGGATTGAACCGTGGTCAGCCTTCTGCAAGGCAAGCACTTTATCCATTGGATGTAAATTTTAGCATCATATCTAATCTTACCTGCTTGAATGTAAATTTTTATAACACACTTCTTCAAAACCTGCACATGTAAAAACCAAAACCAACTGTTCCTTTTAAACTAAAGTGAACTATAATATGGCTACCACAGATCATGTTTTCATTAGGTAATTCAATTGTGATGGGTAAAAGGCAAGGGAGAAATTTGCAAGGTAACCTCTGCTACAAATCAAGAAATTTCTTGCTATGATGCTAATGACGATATTTATTACTTAGTTTGGAAATCTTTTCAAAGAAGCTTCCTGGTTTTGCGACTGAAAGTGAGGGGAAATTCTGTTTCTATCAATTCCTATACCATTTCACACAATACCATTACACAAATGTTTCCTAGGATGTGCGTATAATTTAGTACTCTATTGCCAGGAGTTAGTTGATGTACAGAATCTTTCTTGCCCACTACGCCATGCTCTGCTATGGAAACAGTATAGGGAAATTAGGAACCCAAGAAAAAAGAAAAGTGGTCATTATAAATTTGAGATAAATCAGATAAGTCATAATTTGACTCATTACTCATACATGAGAAACAATGGAAGATAGTGCTTTTCATATGCAGGTATTTTTCTAATTGAAAGACAATAAGTCAGCCCAGGATATATAGATATGTAGATATAGGTATAGAAAAACATATAGATATTCCTTATAAAAATAGTACTATGATTAGTCAAAAATTCACACTAGAAAAAAATGTATGAATCAGTCATAGAGACTATATAATGTTCTTTACATGGTGAAATGATTGTGGAAGATGGAATCTCAGAGACCAAATGGTTTATTCTTGTTTTGTAGCTTGGAAGAACAGCCAATCATCAGTCAGTATTGTACTTGACAAATAACAGCATTTGCCCAATGAGCTTATTGGAGGAAAGGGTCAGCCATTTAGTGAACCCTCATCAAATAGACCTATTTTAGCTTCCCTCTTCAAGAATAAGGTATGTAATTCACAGTAGAATGGAGAAATCTAAAATTTTTTAGAAAATAAAACAAGTGAGTTGGTATTCACATGAGTAGTTACCCAGAAATATTTTCAGCAACTAAAAATAGATAAATTTGGGATCTTAGGGGAATAGAAAAGTCAAAAAAAACTACCACATATCTTTTAATAAACATGTATTAAGAATATGAAATATATAATGATGAGTAAATAACTATCAATTAACATGTAAGTATTGTCTTCA